>NC_087478.1:41002685-41305715 GCF_036417665.1 Passer domesticus | reverse complement strand
TTTTAGTTCATTTTAATTCAGGACAAATTTCTGTATCCAGTATGTTCAGGCAGTTCCCATTGCTTTATAAGAGACTGTATTTACAAACATGGAATGGACATATTTTTCACCTCTTACTATCAGCAATGTTGAAGCTGCACTTTACAGTACCAAAGTTTATGGCTTTTTAGCAGGTCAAAGCCTAACAGTAAAGTGCTATAACCTTAGTTAGAAGAGAATTTTAAAATGCAAGTGGAAATGGGAATGATCCTTTCCTTCAAAGTACGGAAAGTAATATAAAGATTAGTGATTTCAAAAATGTGGACAGCATTGATCTTCCCCTGAGGCATGTATTTGTCAAGAGGCAAGGCTGAAAAGGATTACATCAATTTATTTCTTTCATACAACTTAGTACTGAGAAGCAGGGTACTGCTCAAAATGGTTCAACAACAAACAGAGTAGCTTAGAATACCCACACTGCAGAAGAAAAAAGTAAAACAAAAGTTGTGATATGACCTCTAAGGTCACATGAAGAGATTCTGTTCAGTATTTAGGGTGCTCTTGCATTTGTATCAATGGAGCCTTGTTGATTTAGTATGATTATATTGATGCATAAATTAGTTGATGGTAGCTTGGAGCTAAAAGTGCCTTGTGATTTCAATGCATATCAAAGTATTGAAGTAAAACCAACAGAAGATTCACACAGCAAGCACTTCTGCAGGATCAAGTTATGTTGGTTCATTTTGGAAGTCCAGAAGACATTCAGTGAAAATATAAGGACTGCTTTCTGAAGCTCATGTTACATGACTAGAAACAGCATGTATCTACCTTAATATCGAACCCACACAAACGTTCTCTGTCACCATTTAAATTATACTTAAAAGCTTAAAAATTAAAATCTTACAAACAAGTCAAAGTAAATCCTTGACATTAAGTATACAGCTATTTCACTCTTCAGTTGTTTTGGTTATGGATGGTGGGACAAGAACATGCATCTGACTAACTAGAAATAAGTGGATTTCTTATTAAAACATATTCACAAAAAGTTCTGCAAGGAGCAAAACCTGCCCAAATGCAATCTTGACTTGGGCACATATGCACTAATAATTCAATTCAACAAGAAAATTATTTATACAAGAAATTAACCTTCATGGAACAATCTTTGAAAGCAGAATTTCCAGTTTCACACTATGGCAACATAAACCGAGAGACCACCCCTCAGTTATACCTGTAATGACAGTGCTGCTCTACCTTTTTCCTTAGCAATGACTTCTCTTCTGCACAGGGTTTAGGTTTCAGGGGGTTTGCTTCTGGCAGAGTTCACTGCCTAGCTAGAAGTACTATCTTTCATAACAAGGATGATGCACATCAGACTGTGCATTGCTCACTACTCATTGCCCTCAAAAGACCTGCTCAAAGTTTTCAGATTGATATTACATCTTTGTCTGATTTCTACTAATTATAGTAGAATAATTTCCTTTACTAGCACTGCAAAATTAGTCTTATATTTGAAAGAAGAAATATTACATATTCAAACAGATGCAAAAGAATATTCTGTGTCACATACAGCTAATAAACTTATCAAACAAATACATGTTAATTATCTTTTAAAAACTGCTTGAATCATAATTTTAAGCAAGTACAAAGGAGAAAATTAATGAACAGCAGCATCAACAACCATTAGGAACTGGGGAAAAAAATACTTTCATTTTTGTTTTCTCCTAAATTAGCATAAAAATATAATCCAGCTTTAAAGAACAAGCCAGAAAATACCCAGTGTATGGTCTTCTTCAAGACCCAGGATTCCTCAGAACAGCAGCCAGTTAAAAGAGATATTACAGCACCCTGAAATGCCACAGAGTTCTGTATTTACTTCTCTTTCTGAATAGAATTTTCACACTGGATACAAGTTGCCCTCTTAGCAAACTCTTTTCTCAAAAGAAATGCATTTTATTTAATTTTTTCTATCTTGATAATCTAGTATTTTCCAGTTTTAAAGCATTCCACTTACCTCTCTGCAGTTCAGCACAGTTTCTTATAAGCCATTCCATCACAATGCCAAAATACCAATCAAACAGGTGGCCACCACATCAACATGGCACCAGACCAACAATCCTCAGGCCAAACTCCAGCCATCAGCTTAGCTGAAGTCACTGTGGCATCGAACATGAAAAATCACCTTTTCTTGTTAAAATAGAAAAGGTAATATGCTACCCAATTTTCAAAAACTTGACAATGACACTGCTTTGAAAATTTAATTCCTAAGTTTTTGTATAAGCATCTTCAAATCTCCAGCTCTTTGGGAAATTTTAATTTATTTTGAAGTAATCTATAAATTTTCTTCTATTTCTTCCAGAGCTGATGATACCATAAGAGCTACTGGATATGTGTGAATTTTTACAGTTTTCTTTGAGCAGTTTCTGAAGGTTGAGTTTATTTTGTTGACAAGAGACTGAGCATGTGCAGATGTTCCTGTTTTATATGAGTAGCAGCTTTGGAGTGTTAAGGCTAAATCCAGTTGTGTGAAGGATACAGGCAAAGCAAAACAAAAATGCATTTTTTTTAATTCACTGCAGACAAATTGCTACTGACCTTGAGGAAACTGTAAGAAAAGTGAGTTTGTGGGAAGTAATTTTTACTGAAGCACCATGTGTAATTCTGCTTATACTACTACAGAACCCTGTGAGGAAATCAATATGAACTAAAATTTAAGACAATCTGAGAACTATTAACATTTAATTTGGGATTATTTTGTATAGATTAATTTTGTATCAACAGTAACGAGTGGATTTTTTCAGCATGTGGCAGTGTTTATTCTTCACTGTACACTGACTGTAGGCTGATTGACAACTTCAAACTAAATACCAGTAGCCCAAAATAATGTACTCCCTCTCTCAGCTTGTGCTTGAATATTCAAAACTGCAGATGTAGGAGTAAAATACAAGACAGAAAAGTGCAAAAAGATTCAAATCTTACTGAGATTCAAGGTGCTGGATGTTTGACATAGGCTCACCTCACTGCACTGTCTCTCCTTGGATAATTGCAACTGAACATTGTCATGCCCACAGAGAGGTTTCAAATTTAAGACTCTAGGCTTGCAAATTCTGTTCAGTAATCACTCTCATAGAGTAGACCAATGAACTACTAAGCTTTTCTCACCCAGTATGGAATTGCTGGATTAAATCCTGAACATGCATTTTTAAGAGATTCATAATAAATAAATTAATTGATTAATTTATTAATCATCTGATTCCTTAAATCAGAGAACTCAGTGAGGCTGATTTCTTTTCAATGTGAGGATTTTGACCAGAACTGTATCAGTAAGGTACATTGTGCATGTGCTTCTGCACATGTTCAATGGGCTGCAACCACAGCCTTTAGTCTGTGCTAGTATGTTAATATTAGGCAACATTAATATGTGCAAAATGAGTTTAAGGTCCTATATCTTCCTTGCATAAGCAAAGTATTTGCTTGTGCAACAGTTTAGCATCTGGTTTTACAGCAATTATAAATTATTCATGTTCATTACTGCACTACTGCTATGGATAAAAAAGGAAAACCCACCTCAAAATGAAGGCAGTCTGCAGTTACATCTTAACAGCCTTACACTTAGCGCAGAATAATCTGTGATACTTACCACTCCTGTTGAATAAAATGGAGGCTACCCAAAATGAAAGACAAAATGCTCCCCCACCCTCTATCATGGCTGATAACCTGGACAAAATGCTTATCAGGCTTAAATTTAGTCATTCATGAATGTGGGGCATCAGTCAAAAGCCTCCCCCACTGAAAATTAACTAACAGATATTTTTGCACATATTCAGGCTGTTAAGTTTTGCAGAAGATTGCAGAAATAGTGTCAAGTGACTTCAGAGAGTCTGTAGACTCCATGGTCATGCAGCAAATATGGAATATTTGAGTCTTTCCATTTCTTAGTTAATATCTCCAGGAAATAAATGTCAGCCCATAAAGAAAGGATAGAAACAGGGAAGTACAGTGAGGGTGCCATGGATTCCTTCTCTGAATTGCTTTATCATGTTATGAAGACTAATAAGGCATTTTGAGAACCATAAAAATAACTTCCATCAATATATTTTTTCACTGCCATGAAATATTTCACCTTTATGCCTTCACCACAAAGAAAAAAAAAATTAAAATGCTGACCTGAAACAGATTTACTGGTTTCTTTGACATAGCAGTATGTGAGTGGAATAAGAATTGTTTTGCACAGTAAGAAAAATGCCAGACTGCCTCCTTCCCACTTCTGTATTTCATCCTCGGGGTAGGGTCAGTGAATGTTCAGTACACAGAGAACATGCAAATTACAGGTCAGATTATCAATATATGTTGTCTGGCCACAGCCCAGCACAATCAAAAGTTATTCGAATTTAAACTAAGTTAAAAATATGTCCTAAAAGTAGAACTATCTAAAAGATTGAAATCTGTGTCAGTGGCAGAGCAGAAAACAAATAACAGATGCAAAATGGATAAAGTTTGTTCAGACTTTTTCTGTCATGTAAAAATTTAGTGAACAAAAGCAAAAGGTTTCAAAATGGGGATTTTTTCATATTTCAGGGCATCTTTAATGCAGAATTAAGTAAAATTTGGAAACCAGGCTAGAATTACAACAGAATAAAGGAGAAACTCAGAAGAGGGAGGTGGCAGAAGTGTGGACACTGTGATAGCTCCTCCTCTGGAGCCATGATGAGGGTCTAAAAACCAATCAAGCAGGAAGTGGTAAGTGTTCAATGCACTAGATAGCCCTATGGAAACCTTATGTAAATTAATTTTTCTCTCTATAGCTAGAGCTAGAGCTAAAGCTAGAGCTTTTTTCTTCACAGGTAGGCCATGATTTGGGTGATAAAAATACCCGTGACCATGCTAGAAAAACTGGAGACCAGGCAGGTTGATTTTTTTCAGAAAGAAATTGTGGGAAACAAAGAGATATAAAAAAAACAAGTAGTAGTGTTGCCATAGAAAATGCCTAACTAACAGAAAGTTAAGCATGAGTCATAATGTGGTACAGAGTGCTTTATATTTACATTTGCACGGGTACATTCCAACCCTTGCAAACCCACCTAGTGTAATTTTAAATTTTATTACAGTCCTAATCTCTTTGGTAGAAGAGGCAGCCAACACCCTGAAGAATGCTGCAAAATATGCCCCAGAAGTAGACAAATAAAAGGGCAGGTAGCTTGAGATGTCATGATGATGGTGTTAGCAGGTCCCAAATTAGCCACCTAATTTCAGATTATTAGATATGTTTACCATAGCAAACATATCTAATAATCTGAAAAGGCCAATGTAGCGGTAACTCAAAATCCACCAGGCTACAAAACAATCCCTCTCTCAACTAAGTACTGTTTTTACATTTTTTTCAGTTGTTGTATGTATGAGGAAAAGGGAAAAAAAAAGGTCATCTTGAGGAGGTAGCCAGTTTTGAAGGATTAAAGACTTGATCCTGTAAATTTTTAAGTTCAAAATGTTTGCTTTTTTGGGTTTCTTTGAGCAGCAGTTCCTAGGCATGTGAGTTAGCATGTACCTTTGCCCTGTGCAGTCCTGTATCTCAGTGTCTCCAGGACAAATGGCAGAACAATGGCAAGGCAAATGATCTGCAGATGTTCCATAGGTGTACCAGGCACAAGGAGCCAAAGAGATTCAATTCCATATGGTATGGCAATGCAGAATTTCTGCATTTTCTAAGCCTTACGCCAGATCTGGGCCAGTATGAAAAGACAAGACAGCTGGAGAATGAGTGCTGTCCTACACTGTTAAGTTTGTTCTGAAAAACATTAAATTACCTATGTTTCCAAAAACAACAACAACAAACAAAAACAAACCAAAACACCAAACAACAAACAAACATCACAAAGTGGTGAGATACAGAAAGAGAGCATGCATGTCTCAGGAATGATCAGTTTACAAACAGGAAGAACAAAGAACCAGTGTCTTACATATACAGCTTTAAGTAGACTCCAGTAGACTCCAGTTCTCATAGTTAATCTAGACTTGTCAGTATACTTTAATTCTTCAACAGAAGTGTGTATCACCTCTCTAGAAGCACATGTCCTGATTCAGTGGGCTTGAAAATTAACACTAAAGCACTCAGCTAGCCTTCTTTTTTCTGTTTTTAAGAAACTTTCAATTCTGTATCTCCAGGATATGTGACCAACTATCTTGAAATAAATATAATTCTTAATTATTGCACTGACAGTTGATATTTTTAATGAGCATGATATTTCATTTCCATTAGCCCGATGCACTGAGAGAGGCTATGTCTCATCTTTATTTCAGAGAACAAGGGTCATCATCCAATCACCAATACATCCCACACATAGTTAAATAAGTCCACCACAGATCTTTCTCCTATAATTATAATGCAAGGTAACTATGGTAACGATAGTTGGCAAATCTTGCCTTTTAAATGGCTTCTGTTGCACAGGTTTTTATATCTTCTTCCCCCTCCCCCTTCCTACACACATTTTCTTATTATAACAAGAAGATATGGGTAACTGTTATGAGATCTATGGATTCCTTTCCTCAGCATTACTGAATATCATGGCTTCATCAAGAATGGCAATCACATTTAACCCAGTCAGTTTAGATTGCCTTCATATTTTATGTTCTCAAGAATCCTACAATCCAAGATTTCTGCTCACTAGTACCTTTACTACATCAATTTATTATTCCCCTTTTTCACCAAATTCTAACATTAATGAGCTGAATCAGCTTCAAACAAGATTAAAATCATGACATTTCATGAATGCTTGACATCTACATCTTAGAATTAGAATGCACAGAAACTTTCCTCCTTATAATTTATATAATTATGGCTGCTCATATTCTGTCTGAGCTAAGAAGAAATTAAAAGAAGGCTACTCAATTTCTGTCGTGTTGTTACTTACTAGCACTTATACCCGAAGGGAGGACTGTGGTAAGAAGTTGCTGCACTCAAAGGTCCGTGTTGCCTGTGAACTCACTGGCTGCATCTCCCATCTCAACTTTTTTTCCATTGACTCACCTGTGATTTTTGGCAGATTCTGAACACATTATTCATTACAACACTGGTGATGGGATCATAGAATAGATGGCACTACTTGCTTTTTAGAACAAAACAGTACTTTGTTCTTTTGACTAGTCTAAGATGCATTATGCTTCTTCCATCCATCAAATCACTTCATTTTAATCCTGAACAGGGTGTCATATTGTGCTTAAAAACTTTAGCTGTACATTACTTATAGACAAAAGTACAAAAATTCAAGGGCAGAATCAAAGGGCTAAGAAAATATATTTATATTCTAATTATAATATGCAATGCTATCACTTATCAGTACAATGTTATCAGTTGCTTGATTATTGGAAGAGTAAAGCTTAAAAACATAAAAATAAAAATAGAATTTCAGTATGCAAAGAGATATGGAAAAAAAATTAGGTACACAACCTGATCTATTGAATTATCTTTATATTTGGCATTTTAAAAGGCTTAAATCACAGTGATAAAATTCCAGTGGGTTAAAAAAATGAAATCTATGGACTAAATTCAGCTGTGATATAAATCTAGGCTAATTCAACTGTAAGCAGTGATGATGTTCCAGATTTACACCAGTGTAATTGAAACCAGAATCAGCATCATTTATTAAACTCCAGAGGCCATGTTCGTCTCTCAGTATGTTTATTTAAGTCTCATTAGCTACTGAGAGGGAACTGTATACCTAATGGCATGCAATGGATAGCAGGCATAGAAGCAGGGAAGGCAAAGGGATTTTCAGGGCTCAAGAAAGGCAGTCTGCTCCCCAGGACCAAGGGACAGTTGTCCCTCACATACTCAATTACATTATTTAATGCTATGGTTCTGTTTGGAATAGAGATAAAGCTGGTATGGTGTGGTGATTTGGATTTAGTGTGTTTATTTAGTTCCCAGGCAGTGTTTAGACTAAGTCAAGGACTTTTTAGCTTCTCATGCCCTACCAGTGAGAAGGCTGGAGTGGCACAAGAATCTGGGAGGGGACGTGGCCAGGACAAGTGACCCAAACTGGCCAGAGGGATATTCCATGGCATATGGCATCATGTTCACCATGTAGACTGGGGGGAAAGCTGGCTGAGAGCCACTGCTGCTTGGGAACTGGCAGGTCAGTCAGTGGTGAGAAATTGTATTGTGCACCACTAGTTTTGTATATTACTATTATTAGTAATTTTATCAATATTATATCTTCTTCCCCTTCTGTCCCATTAAACTATCTTTATCTCAATCCACACATTTTCTCACGTTTGCCCTTCCAGTTCCCTCCACCATCCCACTGGGGAGGGCAGTGATTGAGTGGCTGTTTGGGAATTAGTTGCCAGCTGGGCTTAAACCACAACAGTTACAGAGCCACAGGAAAATAGCAATAACCACAGACAGGGAGATTATAAAGTTACAGTCGTTATATCTGCATGTTCAGGCCAGTTATGACATTAAAGTGTAGCTAAATAGTTCTAGTTTACTTTGATGGGACACTGCCAGTAAATGGTGCAGATTTTTTCAGAGGACTTCGGTCTCTTCTCCTACCTACACCTCTTTTATTCAGACCTGTAGACACCTGTGTTTCAGTGCCTATGTTGAGAACAACTTCTGGGAACTGGACAAAAAATATAATATAACAGTTGCTAGATAGACTCTGTACTCTTGGGTCTTGCTGCTATAGTCATGGCTCTTAATAAAAGAAATAGAAGTCATTTGAAACCTGTACTAGATACAAATACAGCTATGGTAAAAAGTAGGCTTCCTTCTTTTTGGAGAGAACCCAGGGAAATGTAAAATTAACAAACCTATGTGGCTAAAGAAAGACTCAAATTTATCATGAAAAATAGTGCAGAGCAATTTCAGAACTTCTTATTTTATGTACACAGAGACCTGAATTCCTGTATTTATGATGTAGGTCTCCATACATTGAAAATCATTCTCTGAATTTTGTAAATATGCATACATTTTACAGCATAACCTGAGCACTAAACTGGGGAGATAGAGAAGCCTTGTATACCCATTTCCTTCTTCATCCTGAGATCGTCTTGTTGTCAGTCTGAGTTAACCTAAAGATCCCCAGATGCTGTGGCAGAAGATAGGTCAGCCTTGCTCTTTCTATTACACTAGCCAAAAGATCACTCTTATCTGAAGATCTGGAAACCTCTGAGGACAAAGTTTTTTGTTTGCTTTGTATGAAATTCCATGGTTCATGGTAACAAAAATCACAAGCAATAGATGTGCCTCAGCAATGCACTTTCCCTTCCTTGGCTTAGGTTACTTTCATCTTCCTAGTACTAGGCACTCAAGAAGACTCCTAGTTTTTCACTCTAAGTCAATTTGCATGACCAAACTAAGGGGTTTGATATATATATATTTTTCTGAGCACATACAATTCCTTATGCCAAAAATTAAATTCAGTCACAGAAGCCAAAATAAAGTCCTCCAGAATGTACATACTTTAAGGAGGGCATTTTACTTCACTTTTTGTACAGGCATCAGAAATCAAAGCCCCCGATCTGCTATGAACTACTCATATTGGTGAAAGGTCTCAGAAATTACAAAATATACATACATACATATATATATAAAAATATATGTGTATGTATATATGTATGTCTGTATGTGTATATAAATATATACACACACATACATAAAAAGATATTTTTAATTTTTCCTTTCCTCCACCCTCTCTGAAAATTATGTTTCCGGGCAGTTAAGACTTGTTGGCCAGTGGTGGAAGAGCTGCATTTCGAATTGCCTTCTAGCAAGGCCCAATGAGCAGAGAAGTTCTACAAAGACCATCTTAATTGGCCCAGCTCAGGAAAGCCTTTGGTTCATTCTAAGTCCTGAGCTCAATAGAAAATTTCTTTAATTTCAGTTTCTGCAACAGGTATAATTCATCTAAAATGAGAGTCTGGCCAAGAAAGAAAAATAAAGGCTTTTAAAAATACAACTCCTCTAACAAATGTTTTGTCAGAGAAAAAATCATGTTATGAGATTCAGAATCAGAATCACATTTAATCCAAGATTCTTTCTAAATTTTTAAAGCTGAAATAATGTATAATAAGGAGAAAGACTATGGAGCTCTGTACAACATGTAAAAATGTCAAAGCTGGTATTTCAGTTTTGAAATAACAGCATAATATCTTAGCATAAAGCTGGTGAGTCATCCACATGCTAAACATTTGGAAAGTCCAGATGCTCTTGGCAAATTTGTTTTTAATAACAGGAAAGATTTTGTTTTCTTTAATTTTTTTTTAAAGTGGAAGTAAAAATGATTTTTTTTCCTCCAGGTTCTGGACCTGGTTCACTGAGTTGCTAATTTTTTTCCTAAGGTACCCTAAGCACCTTGTACCAACACTTGAACAGAAACTGAAGTCATGCTGAAGTCTGCCTACGAAATGGATTTTTTTGCATTCGCTTTGACAAGAATAGCATCAGCATCCAGATAGAACTAGAAAAACATAATTGTTTTGCTGTTCTTTAGACAGTATTCCCACTTAATAATGGGGCGTCCTGAAAACATAATTATTCCTGGGGAATGGATCTTTTGGTGCTACGTGCAACACTCTTGCTTCAGCAATCACTTTGATGACTTACCACACATCTTTCATATTGCCAGAAATGTAACTGGAATATTGCAGGACTCATAGGCTTTGGATTATACTTCCCCAATTCTTGATTAGGCAATTTATCCAATTAATAACAGAGATGTACAGATAAAGAATGGTGAGAAATAAGATAAACTTGTTAACCTCAGTACCTACACTGTACTTCTGTTACAGTCATCATTAATTATTTCTGCCTTCATTAATTAATTACTTGAGACAGAAACATAACATCCAGTATTTCTAGTGCTTAGACGTCATGCAGGAAGGTATGCACAGCCTCTCTGGGCTCTGCTCAAGGCCTGACAGGACCAGCCCAAGGCTGCCATGAGTGACTCCCATCCTGCTGCATGGCATGACACTGTCATGTTACACGGCTGGTGTGTGCCTGGCATCACCAGAAAGACAAATAGATTTGGAACTTAAACATTTTCCTATTGCATTTATCATGGAAAGCTTATTGTCTCTATTTCTTAGATTACAAGGGAGTAGAAAATAATCAAGGAAGGAGATACCTTCTCAGTGACATGGACGCAAGACACAAGCTGTCTAGATTAAGGAGATATACTGGCTTGTAAATCAGGTATGTTTTTCACTCACTCATAACCAAGACTTTGTTAACATTAACTTTTAAAACTAATGCCTTGCAACCATAGGTCCAAGAAGTGCTTCAAATGGTATGTCAGGATATACAGGCATTTTATACTATAGGAGAACTAACATACCACACATGAAGAGTTTCTCCAATCCATTTTGGGGGGAAAAATATGCACAAGTCTTTCAAACAACCTCCAGATTTTCTCACATCCTAACAACTAGTTTGGTTAGGACTTAACCAACTATTTATTAAGAAGTCAAGCCAATATTTTCTACTAATGGTAGATCAACTAACTACTTTCAGAAGTTCATCATCATTCACCTTTTGCATTACCAAATCAGAAGAAAGCATCATTTTTATACAGTGTTATTAGACTTAGCATCTTTAAATGCCAAAGATGAAAATGAAACCTTATCTACCAGAATACACTGTAAATGATATCAGTATCTCTCCCATACCCTTAGGATACAGATAGAGGGAATTGTTTTCCCTGTTAAGTGAAACACAGTAAAGGTTAAATTGGTTAGTGGCTTGAGGTGACACATTTTTCAGATGTTATGGATGACATCATCCCTGAAATTCTATTCTAGAGGTCAAAGTCTCTTTTTTCCTTATGGTATATAGTCAGTGACTAACTGAAGAACAAGCATAACACTCAGGTTTATTAGGTGTTCCACAAGTACGTGGAAAATGTTTACATCTTTACTTTAAGTGAGTTTGATGGTGACTGAAGCCAGTGATCAAGGAGAGGGTCTGGCAATGCAGAGTGCACTCTGGAAGAAGAACAGCACTGACTGGAACATAAGTGATCACTTGTGATTCTAGCAGAGGAACTGCTAGAATCATCATTTAGGTCATGTCATCATTTAGGCAATGATGTTTATTATTAACTGTGAAGAATGAGCTTTAGGCAGCAGAGTGGGAAATCACTGTGGGTGCAGTGGAAGTAAATGAAGATTTTTGTCCACTCAAGATAGGTTCTTAGCTGTTTCGGTTAATATTAATTTTTATCCTAAAAAAATAAATCGTATTAAATTAATTCTGGCTTCTGTAAATATAGCTGCTGTGCAGTTCTGTTTTTTTCCCTTCACCAGCCATTTATTGTTCACAAACCTACTGGCAAAATAGGATTGATAAATGTAGTGTAATAATTATGAAACAGTAAAATGGGAAAAAATTTCCTTAATTACACTGTTAAGGTAAGAAAACACAAGATGGTCTCTGCTTTGGTGAGTTACGTTATTTACAATAACATAAATAAGTTTTGGGAAGGTAGCTTTGTTTTTTGCATCTTTGTTGAGCCATATACTATTTGCATCTAGTCCACTCAAGTGCAATCCATGAGTGGAGGACTTCCAGACGACTCCAGAAGGTAAAAGCAAACCAACAAAGATGATGCACATTTTCCCTGAGCCTCTGTCCTCAGGAAGCATGAAAGTCAACTTGTACCTGTGCCTCATTCAGAATCATTTTTCTTTTATGCTCCACTGTACTCTGAACAATTTCAGTTATAATGTGATACATTTTCTCAAAGTCAAGGGGACATAAAACAGTGAGTGTGTTTCTTAACAGATAAATCCTGTCCACTATAATGTCATATTAACATTTTGGTTATCTACCCAAAGTTCAGGGACCTATTTAAATTGAAATGATCCACCAACAAGATATTAATCTCTTCTCAGTGGAGAAGAGATACCACGATCTAATATCATTCAAATGCTTTAATGCTTTTATGTTATAGCAGCTTTATTGCAATAAATATTTTAACTGTAAAGGTTATGCACTCAGCTGAAATTTTGTATAAAAGTTTTCCTGTTTATGTTTCAAATATCACAAATAAATAAACATTATAAACAGTATCATTCATTTTACAACAAAAGTGATTGTTATCATTATAGCTTCACAATTACTAAGCTGCCATGGTGGTAGATACTCTATAGCTATATAAAACCTACAGAAATTGAAAAAATTATAAGATTCAGCCTCAATATTTCTCAATTATTCATAAAAAAAAATCAAAGCTACTTCCACTTCAGGTTTGTGTAAAGAAATACTGCCCTAATGGGAGTCACAGAGTTTGCTGTGGAGCACTTTAAGTATAAATTAAATCAGATGGCTTCTCTAAGTTGCACCCAAAATCATATGAGTTCTCACACTGGCGTGTGATTCTCTCACAAAAGAACAAAGATGGATATTTATACAAAACTTGGGAATTACTTAAGGTCTACAGTCTCAGGACTTAACAAATCTCAGTCATTATGCCAAGCACATGATCCGAATAAAAATATATCAGATGTTTCCTAAGCACGTGGTTGACAGGCACCATATGGGAAGTGGGCTTGCCCATGTTCCCATTAGTTCCCATGGGCGTTTTGTCCCTTGGTTTAACTGCAGCAGGGGGAGAGCCTGCTCCAACAAGCGTGAGGAGCACGGCACAGCACATGTCCTTGGGACCCTTGTGGATGCTGCCTGGAGTTATGTCTGAAGCTGGAGCCTGAGGTTTCTCAGCCCCTGCGGCTGCTGATGAAGCCACAGAGAAGTGATGGAGGTGAGCCATGGCCGCCTCTGGCAGACACACCTCACTTCACACACAAGGTTTGCAGCATGATCCGCGCTGTTCGGTTTATGCAGCACAAAGCCAAGGTCTCCATCCTACTCCAACACTCTGTGCTACTGCTGGTCAGTCTGGTCTGTGGCTGCTGACCAGCCGCTGGCATCACTGAGCAGAAGCAGACATGCTGACCAGTAGATGCATACCTATGAAATTCAACAGGGTCAAGCGCAAGTTCTGCATGTGGCTTTGGGCAATCCCAAGCACAAATACAGGCTGGGCAGAGAATAGATTGAGAGCAGTCCTGAAGAGAAGGACTCGATGAGAAGCTCAGCATGACCTGTCAATGTGCACTGGCAGTCCAGAAAGCCAACCGTGTCCTGGCCTGGCAGTGTGACCAAAAGGTTGAGGGAGGTGTTTTTCCCCTTCTACTTTTCTCCCATGACTCCCTGCTTGGAGTGCTGCATCCAGCTCTGCTGCCTCCAACATAAGAGAGATGCCAACCTGTTGGAGCAAGTCCAGAGGAGGGCCTGAAGATAATCAGAGGGCTGGAGAACCTCTTCTATGAAAACAGGGTGACAAAGTTGGGGTTCCAATCCCTGGAACAGGGGTCATTCGGTCTAGAAAGGAAAAAGCTCCAAGATAACCTCATAGCAGTATTACAGCACCTAAAGGGGCCTACAAGAAGGCTAGAGAAGGAGATTTGACAAGAGCATGTAGCAACAAGACAAAGGGAAATAGATTTACACTGAAAGGGGACAGGTTTATATTAGATATTAGGAAGAAATTCTTGACTATGAGGGTGGTAAAGCACTGGAACAGGTTGCACAGAGAAATTGTGGATGCCCCATCCCTGGAAATGCCCATGACAAGTTGAGTGGAGCTTTGAGCAATCTGGGCTTGTGGACAGCATTCCTGCTCATGGCAGAGGGATTGGAACTAGGTGATCCTTAAGGTCCCTTCCAACCCAAACCATTCTATGGTTTGTGCCTGGACACCTGCCTAGAGTGTCTAGCAGGCAGCTGTGTGGATGCCACTTTACCTTTGGCTGCCCATTTATTATACCTGAGGTTTTCCACACCATTGAGGCAGAAACAATTTTTTTTCAGGATGTACCAGTCTGCCAAGAACCATGGATGCAAACTCTTGAAATGTGCCTTGAAATGCCAGCTTTCACTCCATCCGTCAAAACTGTATATATAAACAAATTCATGTTTGTTCAAGATGCATAGCTGCAGCGAGCAGAACTTGCTCAATTCCTTGCCAGGAAACAGCTCAAAGCAATGAGAGCAAATGTGACAAAATATGTCTGGCATGAAGAGCAAAGTCAAAGACTAGAGACCCTGCAGCACACCTACCCCTTTTTTCTCAAAGTGATTG
Organism: Passer domesticus; assembly: GCF_036417665.1. Classification (NCBI taxonomy): domain Eukaryota; kingdom Metazoa; phylum Chordata; class Aves; order Passeriformes; family Passeridae; genus Passer; species Passer domesticus. The sequence goes on along the minus strand of NC_087478.1, from coordinate 41,290,596 downwards.
TAAACCACTTTGCCTTGTTTTATAAATTCATTCAAGTATCAGAAATGTTTTTTTCTTTCCAGAAACAATGCTGTTGAACATATAGCTGTTGAGCATGTTTTTGCCTTCAGTGTGATTTCTGAGAAATACTGTTTTAAATATGAAGCCTAGACTAAAAAGACATTTGTATAGGCAGCTATTTCTTCTCTCCATCTTTTAAAGAATTGCCTGTTGAAAATATGTTGGGCCTCTATTTACTTGTACCTTGAGTACTTAATCATAAAGGAAGCTCAGGTTTTATTGGACAGCTTCATGGAGGAAATATATTGGCACAACAGAGGCAGTAGGCAATAGTAGGAGAGGGACAGATTTTATAGAATTTTAAGAGGACTGAGACAGACAGAGTGAATATCAGATACTTCCACTGGCAGGTTCATTTCCACCATTGCCAACTCACGTTGTTAAAAGTCCTTCTGAAGCTGAACTCCCTCAGTTTCTCATCTGCCCTTCTACTCTCCTTTCTTGATGTCCTACGATTGTGATGTCTGGTGAGGGGATGTTTGGCCTGCAGGCTGTTCTGACACATCTGAGTGGGATGAGTCAAGGCACATGAGCCAGGCAGCAGCCACATCACTCTTCAACCTCATCTGCGTTTTACTAGAAGTAAAGAAGCAAACTAGAAGGCAGAGCTTCTGCTCATCTACAGTTGTCTGCATATCATGTGGCTTCAAGCCTGAAGCAGGAGAAAAGAAGATTATCTAAGCCTTTCTGGGTTTGGGTCCTTTCTTAAGGATGCTAAAGTAGGTACCACCGTGGTCCACTGGAGCTGATCTCTTCAGTACAGGGAGATTCCTCAGGAGACTGACAGCAGTGATTCTTACCAGCACATTTTTCATTCACAACATGTGGCATCCTCACAACACACACATGTGCATCTCATGCTTCACTGGCTTAAATAATTTTTATCATTTTTACCATTTGGCAATAATGTACAATGTCTATACTCTGAGGTCCCTGTAGGGCTGGAAGAAAATCGCTAGCCAAATGGCAAACTCCATGGGTAGCAGACAAGCATTTACAGTGCAAAGGAGGTTTCTAGAAGGCTGCCAGCAAAATAACACTGAGGCTTCTTCCTCTGCATGTGCTTAGATTTGCTTCCCACAAGGCAGTACAAGCAGTGGTGGAGTGGGCTGGATTAAGAATGAGCAACAGTGAGTCACTAATCATTGTCAATTCACTGATAATCACCAGAGCACCACTCCACAATGACAACCTGGCATTGCCATTGATGCTTCGCTGTTGTTGAGGGGATTCTTCACAGGATTTCAAGCAGTTTTGCAGCAAAAATCAGGTAGCTGCAAAGTAAGATTAAAAAACAAAAACAAAAACAAAAACAAAAAAACGGCACTTTTCCTAGCCAAATACAATTCAATTATAATGAGTTCACTTTATGTGCCATTGCTAAAGGAAAGAACAGTCTGCAGTGTGATACATGCTGTATCTATCCTACTTAGTAGCAGCCTAAGATTTCTGGTTGGTCTCCCCTTCTGATTTTTTTTTTTTTTTTCTGTTGTTTACTCTGGTTTTACACTAAGTGCATGATGAATATACCCCCAGTTAAGAGCTCTTTAACTGCCCCCCAAAAAATCTTTTAAAAATACTTTCGTGCGATCCTAGCCTTTGTCCATTCTGAATTTAACATATACTCCAGTCTCTCTGATGTCATCTACTAAAGAGTGTCAGACTGGGGCAATGCTTTAGTGAGAAACTTCCAAGAAAAATCTAAGTGCTGCAGTGACTCATTCTTTTCCCTCTGACTCAGTACTAGATTGCTCTCCTAAGATGCTCTCCTGGAGCATCATTCAGATGAGATAAAAAACTCTGATTCTGACCACATACAGCAATTTTTTTAAACAGGGGGAGGAGATGCATGCTGCATTTTGCTATATATCCCCCATACCCCAACGGAAACTAACTCAGAAAGTGTCTGGAGTGGATAGGACACTCTCACCTCAGATGTTTGTCCACTCCCCCGTTGGAGGGTTAGAGGACAGAGAGATAGCTCACATACTGCTTAATCTCCTTCAGCCAGAGGCAATTTTAAAAAACAAGAGTAGGTGATTGTTAGCTATTCCAGCTTCCTTCGGGTGAGTCAGATAGGGAGAGAATTCACAAGTCCTCCCACAAAGGGAAACCGGGGCAGAATGACCCCCAGTGTTACTGAGCCCTGATAAGGGTGCAGAACAGCGATGTGAGAGATGTGGGGATGAAAGTCGCTCTGGAGCCTCCTAGGTGTATCCCAGAGGAGAGTTTCTATTTCTACTGGCTTTGATTTCTTTGTGATAGTACCTCACACCATTCACATAATTTCTTTCCACAGGCAATCCGTGAGTGAGGAGTTGCCCGATCAGCTAAATCATAACAACTAAATAGATTTCATTTTCACCCTCTCAACCCATTGCCTTTCTTCTTTACCATTTCTAATTTGCACTTCACCCAAGGCCTTACAAAGTATCTTTGCTCAAAGCTTAAGGCTTCCAAACCAGACCTAATGGGCCAGACCACAAAATATCAATGAGCTGTTGTTCAATGAAGCTTCCATGATCCCAGATATTTTCCTTAAAAAAAAAAAAAAAAAAAAAAAAAAAAAAAAAAAAAAAGCAAAATAAAAACAAACCCTCGTGGTCGTTTTAGATAAACGGATACTTTTAATTGCTGCTAATAGGCTGAAAAAAAACCCACTCTGAAAATGGAATGAGCTACTCTAGCCATTACAATAGGTGATGATGATGATGAAAATGTCTTGACTTTTCAGTCTCTGTTTGCTAATCATTGTACATCCATGTGGGAAGAAAAAAAAGAGAAAAACAAACCTCACAGGTATCTACAGGTTCTAGCCCTTCCCAGAATTTTTCTGCTTAGGCAAGCATTACTATTTTCCTTTACTGCCCTAAACTTTTACCCAGGGCAGCAATGCAGGAGAAGAGCCATGGGTGCTGCGGCACGCTAGGATAAGGGACAATACTGATGAATCCCCTTCCCCATCAGTGCCTCAGGGATTAATCTCTGCCCTTCTGAAAAGCAGCCAGAGCATCTATTCATCCTGCTGTGTGTGACTCCTCAAACAGGCAGAAAAGAAAGAACAAGCAGAGTTTGGCAGGGTAACCCTGCATTTGCACCTCTCCCAGTTCAAACTTAGTAACTACGAATGCTGCATTTCTGCAATGAGTAATGAGGAATGTGCTGTGCACGATGATTCATTTCTTGAGTCTGCCTGCAGCTTTGAAGTCTTTCATTAACTGTGTGATATGCATTCAACAGATTAGCTAAATGATCTAAGTATTATGTAATTAATCAGCAGAGTGTAGGATACCCCATCTGACATTTAGTTGGGAGCATTGAGGTGTTTGTATTTTCTGGCCTTGCACAGGCAACTCAAAGCAAATATTCACTAAGTGAATAAAATACCTTCCCTAATTAAAACAGCTCTGGTAGAACTCCTAAGTATCACATTGCATCAGTCTGATGTCAAGCACAAGGCTAATGTGATGTAATGGTATGCCACAGAACACCTTAGGTACAAAATAATTAATTGTATCCAAGGCAAATAATAGGAATACTTTCAGATAAATACAGCTACACTGTGTGGGTAGGCAGAGCCCTTTTCCAGTTCTGCATTAAAGCAAGCTACTAGCAGCTTCACTGGTCTCCAAGGAGCCTGGGGGAAAAGTGTTTCTCTCATCTGCCTCCAGTTTTTCTAAGTACAATTTTATGAATAATGGCCTTTTAGGTTTCATGAAAAAGATTGGTTCAAACTGGCTCAGAACACAAATGTTTATGCCCTTGTTTGTGGAATCTCTTTTCTCTGAATGAAGAAATCTTCAAAATAAAAAAAAAATTGCAAAATGCAAAGATTTACAGACTAGAAAGGTATACATAATTCTTTAACTACTGAAACAAGTATTTTGGGGTTTTCTGTCCCCTCTAAGACTCTTCTGTGAATTTGACACATAATTTATTTCCCACAAACATTCCCACTGTGGTTTTTTTTTTGGTTTTTTTTTTTTTGTCATAGACATACAAAACAATAATAATTCCTCTCCTGCATTGGTTTTGTGAGACTTAATATGACCTCTAAAAATTATATAGTCCTTAATATTCACTATTATATTAGATTCAGGCATCTTTGAGAGAGTGAAAGGGAGATGGAGGAAGAGAGAACCATGAAGGACTTACTCTTCATAAGGAGCAAGTGGCAGTCAGGAATTAACTGTTCCCATAACCCTCAAGCCACATCCCTCCTCCTGAGATTAGTTGTTGAAATGACAGGAAGGCCTTTAAATAGAATTAAGTTTCTAAGGGAAGCAAATTCCTTCACAATATTTTGTTGCCTTCATTCCTAAGAGAGGCAGATGCCTGCTTGTACTATCTTCTACTAATTGCTACTTATCACACTTTCAAGTAAGTGGCAAATAAAAACTGCAGCTGGACAGATGAACGAGGAAAGAGGACTTATCCCTAAGAACACCTGGTCTGAAAGCAGGCGTTCCTCTTCTCATCTCAGGTCAAAGCTAGCTCATGTCAGAGACACCAGAAGCAGCAATCACCAGAGGTGTCAGAAAGGCCACGGGGCTCAGAGCATGGATACCCTGTGCCAGAGGGCTGGAGACCAGGCTGCCTGCTGCAGCCAAGGGAGGTGTCAGAGCATGGGGTGAGAGCTGTGAGGATTAAGCCAAGTCCTCTAAATTTTCCAGCCTTGCTCTGTTCCTTCTTGCTGCAGACCCTGCTCTGACTGTCCTTCCCACTGCACAGAAATTTTCAGTTTTGCCTCAAACCCAGAAGCTGTGACTCAGCTCTGGTCCAAGCCTGGCATGCACAGAAGGAGCAATTTATACCTATTGAGGGAGGCCTTTCAGAAGGTGCATTTTCTTCAATCCTTACGGATCTGACACTAAGAAAAAGGACTGAGTTGACAAAATACAAATATCTATCATGCAAACCTCCCCATCTGAGCTTGTAGGCAAAAGAGCCTTTAGAGCTAAGAGGGAGAAGCAGGCACTCTGAGGGTGTAACCTCTCTCATCTGAAAGGAAATGGCTAAGATAGGGCAGTTCTTTCCATTGACTCTAAAAGGAGTAGCATAATTTGGTCAAAGGAGTTATCTACAGTGTGGGTGTTTACAGTTGGGTGAGATGTCTCATATCTCCATCTAATAAAGAAAGATAGCAGAATATCATAGATTTGAGTTGCAAAAATCATCCATACTTCCATTCCCTTTCCATGTGAATGAGTACTCTAGAATTTCAAATTTATGTGTTTCTTTAATGGTATTGCACAGATTAAAGCTTTCCAACAGAATTTTGCAGTCAGGAGAACAGTAGCAACCACTGGCATGAACACAAAGCAACCAAAATCATCTCTGACATCTCACAACCCATATAAAACCCTAACAAAAAGCTGTTATTTCTGTATGAAAGTTGTGTCCTCTGTAAAGATAGAAACATAGATGCTAACAAGAATGAAAAGAAAAAACAAACAAACAAAGCAAAAAACACAGAAAAATTAACTACCTTGCCACCAAAAAGTTACGTTGCAAATTTGCAGTATTCTTGTTTTTAACTATTCCTTCATGTGGTATATTACCTTAAACATGAATCAAATTGCTTGATATGCTTCTTTTATAATTTCTGTCTTCAGTTCTGCAAGGACACAATTTGCCATATTAGAAAAATACTTTTTTGCTTATTTCCATGATAATATTTAACTATTGTTAAAAAGGTATATTTTGTATGGAAAAGAAGTGGGTGAAAATGAAATAGCGGAATTGCACTGAAGCATTGTTCATAATGAGTATTCTGGTCTCTTTTGCTTTGTTTGTATTGGTAGAACCTAGGAAAGACAATTTGTCATTAAGAACAGGCACACTTTTACAATACTGCTCTTAATTGAAATGCCTTTCTTATTATGGTAATGCCCGAGGACAAACCAAGATTTAGTCTCCGTTATTTGTACAGCACTTAGCTGCAAACAGTGCTCAGAGTATACAGTGCAAGTAGACAATAGGAGAGGAAAAGCATGAGGTATGTGAGCAGAGCTAGCAGCAATAGCAACATCAGGTCAGGTGGTTTTCTGGGTTTTTTTTGTTTGGTCAGCTGGGTTTTTGGAGGGGGGGTTTGGTTTGTCTTTTTTGTTTTGTTTTGTTTTGTTTTGTTTTTTTGGTGGGGTTAGTGGATTTTTTGTTTTTTTGTTTGTCTTTTTTGTTTTGTTTTGTTTGTGGTTTTGGTTTGTTTTGGGTTTTTTGTTTTTGGTTTTTTGTTTTTTTTTTTTTTTTTCTGGTAAGAGTAAACAAAATGGAAATTTGTTCAATAACTGAAGAGACCAAGGAAATATGGCAGATCAAGAAGGCAAAACTAAAGAACTGAGAGGATAATAGTGGGGGAAGTTTGGATCATAGCATCATTCAGCACAGGGCACAGCAGGACAAGGTCTCAGCAGGACTTCAGCTTCCTTCTTCAATTGCTCCTACTGCACATTGCTGGCATCTAGAGCACTCTGCCTTCACATTTCCATCTGAGACTTTGCTGGCAGGGGGACCCTAACGCCGCTGGTGGTGGAGGGAGAGATGGACTTGAACTGTGTAGCCTTTCCACATCGAATGGACTGTCTGCTGCTTTAATTGTTTCTGAGCAATTCCAGCAGGTTAAACATACCTCTTTAACCAGGTGCCTGTTGGCAGGTTCGAGTACATTAGCAAGCATAAATTAGCATAGCCTTACTGACATTAACAAGATGGGACTGATTTACAGTCACTAAGCAGCCTCAGTTTTGTATCCAGGTAGCCAGTAACATTCCTGAACCTTTCCATAGGAAAAGAGGGCTTCTCTGCAGGAACTCCTTCAGACAGCATTTGTCAGGAAAGAATTGTTTTGAATGTTAAAAAGTCTAATTTGTTGTTCAGAGCTGCAGGGAAGAGTGATTAAGCAAGGAGACGTACAGCATTTTTTATCCTCGTTGTTCTGTTGGCTCACTTTGTATGAAATATGTAGTTGAGGAGTTACAATATCTTCATTGTCATGTGGGTTTGAATTAAAGCTATTTCAAATTTTATCTGAACCTATGGTTCTTTTTTCATAGTTTTTGGGAACACTCTAAAACAATAGCAATTTCTGTCCCTCCACTCACCCTCTCACCCTACATTTAGCACAAAGAGCTGCAGCATGTCTCTGCCTGTGTGTGTATTCCAACAGACGAAGTGTAATAACAGGTCAGTTGCACAGCCAATTTACTCTTGCCAGGATAAATGCAATGCTTTCATTCCCGTGGGGTGGTGAGGCTCAAGGAGCAGGTAGCCATTTATTGGTACAACACAGGGGGCCTTGTACCAGCACCCCTGTGCTAACCTGCAGCAGCTGCCCAACGTGGACTAGGAAGCAATGTCTCTGGAAGGAGACAAACGCTATCAGACAAGGATTCCCTTCTTGCGTTTTGCACAGGTATGTGGGTAATTAATTCTGCATTATCATAAAAACAAAAGAAGAATAAGGCTTCCTGGATTTATGGCTAAGACTATTAGCTTATTGTTTCCACTAACACTTTACTTTTGTACTTAGTGGACAACATGTAAACAGTGATTTTTGTTCTTTCATAGCAGCAAAACCAAATATTCAGAGAAGTCCTGTACAGATATTACATTTCATAAAACAATCATGGCAACTTATTAAAAAAAGACATTTAATCCATTACTGTTGGTACCGTTAACCAAATAAAAAAGCAACATGTGTTTGAGGTTTTAAAGATTAAAACCTCAAACACTGAAGGGGTTAAAAGGCAGAATGGTGATCCCTGAGAGTGGATAGCAAAGAAAGAAGCTAGGTGAGCATGAAGCATGTGTTTTCCTACTCACCCTCAGGAGTTTGTGTGGGTGTGTATGCCACTTAGTAGTTTGCAAGTCCCAGAGATAAGCTAAAGCCAGAACATTTTAGGATCTATTGCTATTATTGTGTCATTGTTATTTATTTGACAGTCACGGCAGCTTCCTATCTCTTTGTAAATTAGTAGTTAGCATCTGAAAAACTCTTGAACACTGAGTGTCTGTACGATTCTTAAGAGACAGGAATGGGACTGTCATTGTCAGACTCTGATTCCTCTTTATTCATTCCTGGGAGCTAATGGGTTCTTGCGGTTATGGATAGGAGGGGTGAGCATTGAAGTTACGGCAGCCACGGCGTGTGTCAGAGCCCACCTTGTGCCTCTGTACTGCCAGTTATCAGTCTAGCCCGTAATCCTTCGGCTCTTTTATCACAGCAAACATGAGTTCCTCTCACTTTGGAGTCCATCCAAGTTATCTAAGGGTGCTCTGTGCTATGGATGCACATGTTCTTGGTCTCACACTGCTCCAATTTTATCTCGGGTACTGGGAGAGGCATCGCATATGTGAGCACAAAACGGATCAGAGCAGCCCTGCAACTGAAGCACAAAATTGTGTGGTTCACACATACCTCAAGCACATCGCTGCTCGGAGGTCTTGGCAGGCAGCCTTCACTCCTTCCTTCCCCGGCAGCCCCACGTCCCGCAGCTGCCTTCGCTCCTGACATCTGCCATTCAGAACTTGTCTTATCTCGCTCGGGTGAGCTTGGCCAGTCACTGCAGAGTCTTAGCCAAGACTGCTGCTCGAGAAAAGGCATTCATGTTTATAGGCGATTCATGCAGGAAGAAGTGAAATTCTTTTACCAGACCTTCATCATTAAACAAGTTCTGTACAAACATGACATTTCACAGCCTGTAACAAAATAGATGCATAAGTATTTTATTTTGTAGTCAGTAGCCTAAAGTAGTGTTGGAAAGCTCATTCAGTTCACTGGATGGTTTTGCAAAATACTCTCTTATTGATTTACTCACAAAAAGAAAGGGAGAGTTTCTTCTCAACTTCCATCCCTTTAACCCTTCCCACTTTTTCTGTAATGATGAACATTTTATACATATATAAAATATGTAATTTCTTTCTTCCTACCTATAGAATAAGTTATTCTTGTATGTTTGTACTTCCTAAGGGACATTTTTACATATTTTAAGACACTTCTGTGGTTGAGACTCCTGAACCACATAGAATTTATTGCCAGAGACCTCTAAGTGGTCAGTCAGTACTCACTCAACTGCATTTGGAATATAATGTGTTTGTGATTTCTTGCATCAGTCATTCATTATTTGCAATTTTTACAGCCCATATTAGTGAAACATGACTGTGTATCCGTACCTTTTCAAATTAAAGGGGGAACTGTATTTAAGACTGCCACTATTTATCTGATTGGGATAAACCATGGAAACTTTTTATCTCTATATATCAATGTTCTCCAGTAGACTGATAATATTATACGGCAACAACAGACTGCCAAGTAGCAGCAAAAGAGAAAATTGACAATTTATACCAACCCACAACATTTTGCTTCATTAGAGGATCCTTCACTACATAGTCCTGAGTGATATATTTTGAATAATCATTTTGTCCACCTGCTCATCACCTTTTTTTAAGGTGTCCATTGATGGGAAAATAGGTTTCAGTGACCTGAAACATTATAAGGAGAGTTCTCAGCTATCACTTTGCTAATAGCAAAGGGAAAGTTTTATCTTCCAGGCGATCCCAGGCTATCCCAGGCAGGAGTGATGTGTGATTACAGTTCAGACAATTCCATGACATTACCAACAGTGATCTCTCTGTATCTAGAAGGCCTTTCCTATGTGAAGATATCTACCCCAATGAAGTGTCAATCCATGATCTTCCCTACCCTCCACATCCATCTTGTCTGGAAGAGTGTTAGGGCTACTTGTACTCCATGTGAGAATTCCAAAAGTAGTTTTCTACTACCTCTTTCACTACAGAAAAATTCAAGCACCACGGGGTTAGACCTTGATTATTTGCTACACCAGGTGCTTGATGCCTGTGCAAAAAGTCCAGTATAGAATACAGGATAAAATTTCACTAGGGCTAGTAAATATCTAAAATCTACTTTACTGTCAGCTTTCAGTGTCACAGGTTGTCATTTAGTCATAGTGAGGCCTAAGAAATACCGTGTTGTCAACACTGAGTTTGATTTGTTCATTCATTTTATAGCAGTGCCCATCTTTTGGAATAAGCTGCACAGCATTTCAAACTGAAAAAGACAGCAAAGATCTCTCAGCTAATGAAGGAAAAAAAATATGGTTTAGAAAGGAGCTTAGTCTGGATATAGTTTAGGAAAGTTTTAACCTTCTATATCTACTATCCTCCTTAATGCTTAGCTTATCTTTTGACTTAATTACAAATGGATCCATTATCTACAGATTTTAGCTCCCAGACTGACTGTCAGGGATTGCAGTTTTGGTTTGCAGACATCGAGGCAAAGGTATATTAATAATTTTGGCTTTCAAAGTGTATGCTTTATCACAAATATAATATTGTCATCACATGAACCCATGAAAATAAGATTCCCAAGATTTCACTCCATTTCCCTGGATTTCTTCAGTAGGCTCTTAGTAGCCCAGAATCCAAGTCTGAGTTGCAGACATTGCAGTAGAATGAAGATACATTTAATTCAAATAAAATTGTAAAAGACATGTTTCTAAATCCAGCATCCATCTGACATCCGTTCTTGACTATGTCTCATGTATGCACCAGGTACTAATACATTGGTGCACCATTGGTCTTACCTTGGAAGGAAAAGTGGGTTTGTAGGCCTTCCTAGGCAGCTTTTGAACCATTCCTCATGAAAGCACACCAATTAACACTATCTAATCTTCAAATGGTACAAGAAAATTCTTCCAGATGTTCAGTGTTGGTTAAATGGCTTTTTCCTTTTAGCTGTACTTAAGTATTATTTGTGAAATAAGACCTCAAAAGGTAGGGGATTATTCTTTAGTCATGCTAGATCAGAACAGGTATTGAAATCCTGGCATATCATTCAATAACTGCAACATTAAATACATTACATTCCATATTTATAGAAAGGGACAATCACACAGATCTCTTTTGTAAAATGCTTTGAGGACAACTTTGTGTAAGCATCCGGTATTATGTCTTCAGTAAGAAATAGCCTGTGTAACAGGTAACCATATGAAACAAAAGAAATTAGACCACCTCACTGAAAAACTTGACAAATCACATGTTGATTACACACCAGTGTTTTACTTGGTGCCCAGTAGTTCTTACTCTATGTCAAGGATTTTCAGTTTCCCTTGCCCTGACAGTGAGCAGGCGCATAGGATGGCAGGAGGGAGCATGGTCAGGACAGCTGGCCTGAACGAGCCAGAGAGCACCACACTCAGCATATGAACTGCAGGAAGCTGGCAGGAGGGGCTGATCACTGCTCGGGCACTGGCTGGGTATCAGTCAGCAGGCAGTGACAAATTGTACTGTGCATCATTTGTTTTTCCTGGGTTTTATTCCTCTCTTTTTTATCTCCCTTTTCCTTACTATTATTACTAGTATTAATAGTATTATTTTTGTTGTTATCATCAGTATTATCAGTATTAGTATTTTGATATATATATATATATATATACTATTTTATGTAAATTTTTAAGCTGTTCTTAACTCACAGATTTTACCTTTTCCCAATTCTCCTCCCCATCCCACTGTGAGTAGGGGAGTGAGCAAATAGCTGTGCAGTACTTCACTTCCAGCTGGAGTTAAGCATGACACCACATTTTATTAATATTATTATAAGAAATACATACTTTTGCAGCAAAAATAATTTCTTTCATGATATCTGCCATCTCAAAAAGCACAGGGCTATTTAAATCATCTAATCATCTTGTCATACTTTTCAAACTGAAGCATTAGTAGCTTGATCAAGAGTTTGAATGCAGCTGAGACCTTCAGCCTTGATTTAATCTGACTCCCTGCTGACACTGAATGGAAACACATAAATCTTATTAGGCTTAGAGTGATTTCCTTCAATCATGAATGTAATAAAGAAGGTTGGTTTCTTTTAGTGTGCCAAAAACTGTAAAGTTCCAAAAGCTAAGTACCATTCCATTAAGTAAACAGGAAGTCAGTATGAAGTTACCTACTACGAAGTTAACTTCTTGAAGGGAAATACTTGTGTAATGGCAATGAAATCCTGTTATCAAATCTGGAAAGATGTTCATTTTTTATTAACTGTGCAAAATTAGGTTAATATTAAAATATAATCTAACCTACACAATTGTGTGCAACATTAGAACAGGCACAAAAGTGTTTCATACTCATCTGTAATGTACCAAATAGAAGGACAAGTTGAGCATTGAGGGATCCCAGTTCACTCTGGTATAGTGTGGGACAGGTTTTCCCTTAACTCTTGGCCCCTGATGTCTATGCATGTGTAACTCAGGAGGTCATATAAAGGCACAAGATGCTGGCTTGACTGGAGCTGAATTTTTTAATGGAAAACAAAAGCCAACCTTCTCACAAACACAGAAGTGAGGAGATAGAGAAGTTAGGTTTAATATCTTTTCCCCTTTAACTTCAGCAGACAGTTGCCATTCGTGTATTTGTGAGTACTGTACCAGGTGACAAGAGACTGATGCCTTTCTGCTGCTTGGTCTGTTACTACAAATGGCTCTGTGTCTGCACTTTTAACTGGAACAATTAAAGTTAATCTAAAAATCCTTACAATTAATTATTAGAGGACTCATTTAAACCTCAGGTGAACTTCATAAGCCCCACTGAAATCAGACAAAGTGGTATGTGTGTGTCCCAGAGGAAAGCTGTATCCTTAGCTAAGTACTGCTTTTATTTTCCAGAAGAGCAGACCTACTGACAGCCAGAAGGAACAAATTCTTCACAGTTCATGACCTCAGAAAAAATGTCTGATAGATTTACCATTAAAACTTCTGACCTATTTGAATAGATGCTTTAGCAGAAGTTTTATCAAATCTGACATAAACGCCCTGAGCAGTTTTCTTCATCATGATTTGCTGCAGCCACTGTGGATCTAAGTGGGTGAATCCTATGATGTCTAGTCAGATTAGAAGATTGCTTCCATATTCTGGCTGCATCAAAAGGGCTGTGGTCAGCAGGTCTAGGAAGGTGATTATGCCCCTCTATTCTGCTCTTCTGAGATTGCACCTGGGCTATTGCAACCAGCTCTGGGTGCTAAGAGAAGGAAGGCAGTGGATTCACAGAAATGATCAGAGAGATGGAGCACCTCTCCTATAAGTAAAGTCTGGTGGAGTTTGGGTTGCTCAGCCTGGGGATGGGGAGGTTCCAGGGAGACCTCATTGCAGCCTGCCAATACTTAAAGGGGGCACATAAGAAGGATGGGTGCAGACATTTCAGTAGGGCCTGTGGCAATAGGACAAGGGATAATGGTTTTAAACTAAAGGAGGGTTGGTGCAGACTAGATATCAGTAAGAAATTTTATTTTATGAGGGAGGTGAAACACTGGAACAGGTTGCCTAGAGAGGCAGATCTATCCTAAACTTTTTTCCCTTAGAAGATATATTTATTAACAAACATGTAAAAGCAGGACTGCATAAATGTGAGAACACATACTTGTGAGTGCTGAAAGCTTGAATTCAATATAGAGTGCATTACATGCATTTAAAATGACTACATATATTACATTGGAACATGATTTTTAAAACCTTGCACATGGTTAAGTGTATACAAAAGTATTACTCCATTGTTAAAATGGAGGTACTATGCTATTGATGACCAGTTATTGTCATCAGTTACTTGTTATTTTTAATGGCATTTTCAGTGAAGAGAAGGGGCACATATTGCAGAAGCTATCTATGACATGGGTAGGACATGATGAAAAATATTAGCTAAAAAAATCAATAGAACTCTTTAAAAGCCAAAATATTTTTGAAATTTTTATTTTGGAAGGGTCATAATTTTTCTTTCCTTTCTATGCTTCCAAAATAGAAGAATTTAATTGTAGATTAAATGAGGAAGAAGGGGTTAAAAGTCTTAAATAGCCCACAACCAAATTATCTTTTATATTAAGGTTTTTTTGACTGATATGAAAATGAAGCAGCATGGGATTTCCTTTCATTTTGCAGATATCCTCCCTTATCATGCAAAGTTTATTTTGCCTTGAACTGGCTTAATTTTTTCAATGTTGAGGGTTCAATGACTGCATTTATTTATATATAGCAGTAAGTTATATCACAACATTAGCATTACAAGACAACTGTAAATTTAATATCTTTGAGAGTCTAAAGATTAAGGAACTACATATTCTTCATTCTCTCTTTCTACTGAGTGTTTGCCTTGGACTACAGAGATTTGCCTTTTGTTTTATATGCTGTTTTATAACATAAGTGAGAAATAAGTAGCTCAGACACTTCTTCAGAACCTTATCCATTTTAAAATAAATATGTATTAGTTTTCATGATGTGCTAAGCCCACTGCCATCAGCCAGAAATAGTTGAATGCTGTTCCAAGGTGCTCAAAATCTAACAGCCAAGAAGACAGAGAGAAGGATGGGAAAAAGAAATGCCGCTTTAAAAGGAAAATTAGTGGACATACTTAAAGTGAAAATATAAAGTGCATCATATAGACTTCCTCACTTTATATACGAATGTCAGAACGTCTAGTGTCAGTGAAAAGGTATCACCGAACACAGATGTCAAACATCTCAAGATGTTACACAGGCAAAACAGCCCTCAAGTTGCAACAAAGCAAAATAAGAATAATCTCACTATTCTGCTGTGGGGACAGTGCAAGTTGTACTGTTAGACAGCTACAACCAGATTCAGGACCATGGGTCCTCTGGCAGAATTTGACAGACTGAGGAAAAGAAGTAGCAAGTGAGTTAAATGGGAGCTGCTTGTGAGCATGAGCAGATACAATGCCTCAGTGATTCACCTGAACTCCACATGCACACACACACACACACACACACACACACACACACACAGAGCATGTAAGCCCCAGGCCAGATCTGACTGCAGCAGCCATGTGCATGCCAGCAGTCACCACACCATTTTATTCCCAAGGCATTTCACAAACTGTGCCCATCAGATCTGTGTGGGTAGTACATGTGGAGGAGGTTCTTTTTCTTCCCAGTTATTGGTATGGCAACAGCAACAGTTAGTTATATCTTGGTTGCATTCACAAAATGATAGAAATTCTTTGGCTGGATCACAAACAGGCAAAAAATGTGACAAATGTTAAAAAGTGTTTTTATCAGATCATTTTTAATTGGATAATAACCTACTGCATTATGGCAGGGAACTAGTTTTTTCCCCAACTGTGTTTAACTGCTTGCTAAATAGTGTCACCCCTGTGACATAAAAAGACATCTCAACCATGTACTGTCCTAGAGCTCCTATTGATACAGAAGGTTTACGCCATACAGATAGTTTCTTTCTAAGACTCGCAGAAAAACAAAATTAGATAACTTTCCCACTTTGAACTTAGGCACCTCTTGGAAACCATGAAAGAGATCATCCAAGCAGAGCGAAACCTGAGTTTCCCCTCCTCATGCAATGCTAATGAATCAAAGCAGATCCAAACGTTCCAATGTTATAAGAAACTGAGCATATTTTTATGCTAGAAGTAGCATAAAAATCCTCACAGAATCATAGCAGATATGTGATTTAGGAATAAGGTCTCATAAAGAACTCTGTTTTACACCTTGCTTTCTGCAGATTCCGTTTTCTGAAACATCTCTGCTGAAGACGTTTCTTGACCAGCCCAGTCTGAGATAACAATTTGAAACACATGACTGTCATCAGCCCTGATGGAATTGAAACAGAACATCCATGAACTCTGTGGAGGGTTGGATCCAGGTATAAATTCTATCACTGAGAGACAGCTGTGCTAATTATTGCCTAGCCAAGCACTGATAGCCACACTGCTGTAAAGTGCAAAGCTTGTGCACGGCTACCTTTCCTTGACCATCAGGGCATTTATTTACTTCCATTTATAACACTTTGGGGAAGCTGAATCTTTTCTAGTGCTTACATCCTAGATCTTGGGATATATCCAAGATGCATGAGCATGTATGTGTGTATAAGACATTTAATCTTAGTCCCACAAGCTGTTCCAAAAATCCTTTCTTAAGAGCAAGTTCTATCTGCAAGGAATCATCCTGCTTTCTGATTCATTCTGTGAAATTGGCTAATCAAACTGTAGATTTTTATTCTGTTATTAAGGAAGCAGTCCCTTGTTATTTATGCCTAATAACACCCTTTTTAGATGATGCCATAAAGTCTACCCTAAGAATGAATCAGGAAAGAATGAAGAAAATACCACATATCTTCTGCAATGAAAATTCTTGTTCTGAAACAAGATGTTTATGGCGTTATACATCTTTTTAACTGTATGACCTTCAGAAACAAACACAGATTTATCTTCTTCTCCAAAAGCATCCAGCACTCCACATCACTGAGTGAATTCGAGGCTTACTGGTGCTGTTTCTAGGACCACTTCTGCACTGGAAAACATATTTTTGAAATATTATTTCCTAGAGAAAATGGTGCTTATCTGCTAGAACCAAGCCAAAATCATAAACTATGACATAATTTGTTGGATTCACAAGTTTTGCTGATTAATCTTCCCAAAATATGTGAGATGGATGTATTATTTTTAGAGAAACACTTTTCAGCATATCTAGATATTCAGAACATCAGAGACTAAAACTGAAGTGAAAAATATTCTCATATTACTGGGAGCCAGATAGTGAGGTCTAGATAGCAGTGATCATGACAAGTAAAATCCATGTTTAGAGAATCCTTTATTTCCTACAGAATTCTTGATCATCTCTAGCTATAATAGTAATTCAACTAGCCATCTGCAATGTTCTTCAGGTATGGTTTACAATTTTTGGTTGAGTAGATCACTGGTTGTAATAGATGATAGAGGGTGGCTGTGAAGGGAATAAAATTTATTTCCTAAGCAAAATGGAAATCAAGAGAGAGGTCATTCCTCAGGTATGATTTTTCAGATTGTTAGATCCTTGACTACACATACTAACAAATACAATTTCATAAAACAAGAAAAAGAAATCAGACTAATGGGCGTTAATCATGCAGGATGGCATTAGTTTGGTAATAAAAAGGGTTGGTGAGGTCTTTAAACCCTTTAAACGTGGAAAGATTGTCCCCAACTCTCACAGATATATAGTGACAGACCTGAAGAAGGTTTCTGAAGTGATTCAAAACCAGATATTTTCTGCAGTGCTTGTCTGTGTAACCCAGACAAAGGAAAATCTAAAACAGCTTTCCATGTGTAGTGTTACTTGTAAGGGTAGTCTGAGGAGCACAAACTCTGAGGTACATCACATCTGATAATGACATTGTTTTCTCCTAATCTATTTCAAAAACAGCTTGGATGACCAGTCAGGTAACTGTAACTGACATTCCTAGATTTATGAAGTATTCCTCCCTTATTCCTGTAGAAAATCTTAGACTGGTTGGTCTCTTGCAGAACTGGTTGGGAAACAAAATTTTGTTCCATAGAAAATTAGTTTCTACTTCAAGACAGGATGAAAAATTCAGGTATCAAAAAAAAAAAAAAACAACACAAAACCAAAAAACTAGGATGAAAACTATAAGAAGTTTCAAAATGAAAATGTCAAAGTGAAAAGTTACCAGACCTCTCATTGGAATAAAAGTTCCTGGGCAACTTGACCTGTTATTTTGTTTGTTTGTTTTAATTCAAGCAATTATTTGGAACAGAAAAGTATCTTTGTTTCAAACTGTCACTTTGAAACATGGAGGGCTTTGTTTTGATTACCCAAATTGTAATGTAAAAAAATATGCATTGAAATTGACATTTTCTCACAGAAAGTTCTTATTTCAGCAAAGCCACATTTTCCAAGAGGAAAATTTTTCAACCTGCTTTACTTGCTTGCCAGGAAATATGAAGCTGTCTAAAACCAGCATCTTACTAAAATTTTTCCAACATGAAAGCTGCTGCAATTTTTCAGTTGAAACTTTTAAAATGTTCTGTTGATGAAGAGAATTTGGCCATGAAGCAGAACGGTGCTTATTATAGCACCAATGCTCAGAAGTCAGCTAGCACACTTCATGGCTATCACATGTTCAATTACAGTGGCAAATTCTAAGCATGGGTCAAACGCAAATAAACCCAAGCATTTACATTTCTGCTCCTTTAAACTTTCCAGATGTAGGAGTTTTCCATTTGCTTCACCTCAGTCAGTAGAGTTCAGAGTGGTGGGATAATTAATTCCCTCAAGTGTTCTACAAATATTTCAGCCCAGATATAGCTTTACCTTTTTGTGAGTGTGGATATACTTTCTAACAAAGGTACAAGAATAAAGTGATCTAAATCAAATTGACAGATTAGAATCAATACAAAATCTTACCAAAAAGTCTGTAAAAAAGCAGAGCATAAATAACATGCTTTAGAAATGTTTGCTGTTACTACAAAAATGCAATGCTGCATAAGCAAGATATAATCTTATTTGCAATAAGACAGTCTTATTTGCAATAATTTTCTGGGTGCTAATATGTAATCAAGCATAACCTGATGCTTTCATATACCCCAGTGTTTTGATATCCACACTGAAAGGTTTTACATATGTTAGTTTTCCATAAAGTGATGATGATCTACTCTCAAAAAGTAGGTCTATTTAAGGATCTGAAAATAGTTACCTCAAAATTACAAACAGCATCATTCTTCCAATTTTAAAGTTTTGTTTCTTCTTTGTACTTTAGCTCCATATAAAAGACTGACCATTACTATCACAAAGAACTTAATTTTAAAAACTAGGCTAGTATTGGGAAGTTTAAACTCTGAATTTAACATTCCAGTAGTTACTGAGATACATTGAAATCCTTTTTTATCCTCCTTTGTATCAATGTTTATAATTCCACCACTACTCAAAAGTGAATATCTTAATATGCACATATACACATTTACAAACAATTCTGCCAATATGAATTCCATCCAGAACTTAAGACACCAGTATAGGAAAGAAATACATATTTCAAAATAACGCTTTGACATTTCTGGATAGAAGCTCACGTGTCTTCTACATTGAAAAGCTGCCTTGGTGCTGTGTTAACATACAAGGTTAAAGAAGAACTTCTCAGTCACTTAACATATTTTCTGTGGTCAGAGCACAATTACATGGCCAATTCAATAATATGTTCCTGGGAACACTATGTGTTGAAGCCTTGGAAGAGATCTTAAAACAAGAATCCTATGCAGTATGGAATATGAGGAATCCTTTTCGTCTCCAGGATACTGAGATTTCTCACTCTGAACCTATTCTTCACACACAGTTACCTTAATTCTTTCTCCCATGAAGTCATTAGGCTAACCTTTACAACATGAATAGAGGAAGAGGGATCTTTGTTTGTCAGCAATAATAAGCAGAGACCCTTAATTTCAATTATGTGGAGAAAACCATAGAAACAGAAGGAATGGAGCAACATTAGCCTAGGTAATATCAAGGTCAGTTGGTATCAAAAGCATTCAGTTTCTGCTTCCATAATATTACAAACCTCCTGAGCAAAAGGCTGGAAAAGCAGAAGCAATGGAATATGGCATACTAGGGGGTTATTGACTACTTTCTCAACTGGTCTAGAATTATTTAAAGAATTATAATATATTCAATAGCACCATAATTGGGGCAAGTTCTATATACAGGTAAAGGAGTAAGTTGTCCACAGTAGTAGAGCCAGGGATAACAAATGCGTATTAAAAGTCATAGAAATCCAGATCTGCAGGTCTTGCTAAGAAGGAAGTATCAGAGGATGCTTTCAGCTGCGGCTCCAGTTATGAAGGGATGGGACAACCTGGGATTAGGAACAGAAATGTAAGTGGCACCATTTCCAGGCAGAAGACGACACTGACAAAACTTATACTTTATAATACTCCTTGCATTTAAATGGTGCACCAGCTTCAAAGCTCTCCTCTGGAATCTTGTCTTTACATGGAAGAACTGTCCAAGTTTGAATGCTTCCAGGGGATGCAATTCAGATATTTCCACATTCCTGAAGATCTTTGAGCTATTTGTGATTGTGGTTTACACAAGAACAGGCTCTTAAATCACCTTTTTTGTCTTCCTCAGTCTGGGATCACCTTGGGCAGCCAGAGAAACTGGCTGCCCAAGACTACAGCAGATTCATGAGGACCACTCCACCAGCCCAGAACAGGATGAATCCATAAGGCCAGAACTCAGATTTCCTCATAATCCAAATCTTCAATTAAGACAGCTCTCTCAGGCAGAATCATGGATATGAGCGCTGTAGAAGCTGTCTATTCCCAATTTAGTATTTTCTGGCTGTAAGGAGAAGGGAGTAGGAGTCTGTAACAACAGGGATTAGATTGTACTAAAAGCAGATTCCTCATTGTCTTGCACTGCTTGAAAACCTTAAGGTGACTGGACAAGAGGCCAGGGACCTGACCTTTAAGCAAGATGGAAAATCACATAATTACTGCTCTGTGTAAATCCACTGCTTCTCCCCTCACAGCTTTTTCACAAGCTTGGCTGGCTAAGGATCTACTTTGAGATTTAACACATGTTAAAAATATTGTATTGTACCTTACACAGAAGTTGATTTACTCACTTTGACTAACTCATGTTCACATAATCACTTTGCAGGTCTCAAGCTATCCTCTAGTTGGACTGCTTTTTAGGAATCACATGTTTCCAGTTGGAGTATAAACTAGTTTTTAATTACTAAATAATGATTATATATATATATATATAGATATGAAAGTAATGGTACAAAACAAATTGTTCAGATTTTGCTAGCTCTGACCATACAACTATATACAACTCTGAGAGTATCAAGTCATAACCTACCCACAATGGAAAAGAATTAAAAATATCTGCTCAAACAAAACAAGCATGTATATAACTTCAAAACATTCAGAAAAACATCTGGAAATTAACAAGTTGAGAAAGTAAAATCTAATTAAATTGCTATCCCTGCCTAAAATAAATTCTTTGAATTGTCTTTAAGTTTTTTAATTACATATTTACGATACAAAGATAATATAGAGAAATAAAGAAACAGCAATATATGAAATTATTATGAGTTATACAGCATTAAAACTCAGTAAGTTACGATACAGAATATCTTCTCTAAGAACAATAGCAAAAGACCAAAGTACTTGTGGTTCAGGAGTCATCATTGGTTTATCTTACAATTAATTAAGTGACACTATTAATTGACACGTACACCTCATAGGCCGCTAACTCATTGGAGGAGCCTACATTCCGAAGGAATGGCTCCATGTTAAATTACTAAACAGCCTTAGGAAGCCATTGCCTTAGTTTATGAGTCCAGGTTGGAGCATAAGAAGCAAAGAAGCAGTGAATATTTTTGGAGCCAGTCAGACGTAATGAGGGCTGTCACTTAAGCTTTTATTGCAAGTCCTTGGTGAAGCCCACACCATTAAGGACAGAACGAGGTGTAAGGCAGCAGGCAGTGCTGGAAGGAACCAGTCCCTTCTGTGAGAATGTCTCATTAAAAAATTAAAAAAAAAAAAAAAAAAAAAAAAAAAAAAAAAAAACCCACAACAAAACAACTCCCAAAAACCCCCTCTACCAAGAATCTGAAGTGATTTCAGTATTAAAGACTACTTTGTTGAGCCACAGCAACATCTTGATCACATGATCTAAGCTGGGTGGCATCTGTTTTTTTCTGCGCTCTCTACAGATGAAGAAGCACCTGTCTAGCACCCAGATCAGTGTATTAATCAAGTGTGTTAGTGACAGCATTACCAACCTCAAGCATGTAAAATTTATGAATCACTTATCTCAAAAAAACGCCGCAACTATTTTTTAAATTATGTATGTGCATACTTTTATCTATCACTTTCTTAGCCTTCAGGGTGAAACTGCATTGTTTTCAAGTGTCTCTTTGAAAGCAGGTTAGGAAGATATTGGTTTTTCTGTTTTAAGAAAAGTTGAAAATTCCAGTTATTGGTTTACAAGAATTATGCTCTGAGAAAAATACATGCAATGTCACTTAGACCCATGATGAAATATAGATACTTGCCATTGCTTTTGTAGCAATAGAAATTAAGGGCTGATGTCTCTTATTCTTCAGTTCTATCATCCCTGTGAGCTGAGTAGGAACAGGATTAGCATCCTTCTCTACTCCCACATTTCTCCTTAGTATAATAAGAAGTTATGCAAGCTAGGAATTGTCTAGCAGTCCGCCAAGTGTAATGACTGATATTTCTGATCCCTGATAGGCTACAGGACTTTTCCTAAGTTGTTCCTGGTTTAATTACAGCATGTCTAAAAACAAAAACAAAACCAAGCAAACCATCTCGTAAACTATTTTCTATTTAAGTTTTAGTGATGAAGAAAACACCTTGGTAAATAACTCTGATATCTAATTATCTTTTCTGAAAAAACAAAGCAGAACAGAAAAACAAAACAAAACAAAACAAAACAAAAACAAAAAAAAAAAAAAAACCCAAAAAAAACAAAAAAAAAAAAAAAACAACACAAACCCCAAAGCTGACATGGTCATTAACTGAGAACTGAACATGTTTTACTTCAAATGCAGACAAGATGTCTACTGAAAACTGCCTTGCACAGGCAACACATTTATCATTCTCCCAATAACTGTTCCTTTCACTTGTTCTCAGTTTCCAATATTTCTCTTGACTTCTGGACACATGAAATGGATACATTATTCCAGTAGATGTTGCTTGCATGAGCACCAAGGTGATAGAGCCTCCATGGCAATGAGGTCTATTTCTACTGTTAAGAGCCACACCAGAGCTTTTACCTACACTGTCACAATGGGGGCTCATCTTCAATGCCTATAATTCTGTGTAAACAAAGCCATCAATCCCTCTTCTACATCCTTCCCCTTCCTCCACGCAGGTTATCAAAGTAATCTCCAGGACGATTCTAATAATTTCTTCATTTACTTGGTCCTTAAACATAGTATGATTCTGTTACATATTTTCTTTAATTTTAATTTCAAGTGTAGGTCTTCAATTACAA
The DNA here is from genome assembly GCF_036417665.1 of Passer domesticus. Classification (NCBI taxonomy): domain Eukaryota; kingdom Metazoa; phylum Chordata; class Aves; order Passeriformes; family Passeridae; genus Passer; species Passer domesticus. The sequence continues at coordinate 41,267,708 of NC_087478.1, read as the reverse complement.
AAACAAGACAACAATATCACTCCTGTCATGAAGAAGTCCATGTACACAAAAAAGCACCTCTAAATAGCAAGTTTTATTTGTGTAAATACTTGTTGCATGAGTGGTTAATCATATGGTTAATAATTTTACATATAAAATTGCAAATTTGACCTTATTTTGCACTTAAAACAAAGTACATGGTGAAATTCTTTAGCATAGCACTTCATAATGATTTTGTAAATTTCTAAGACAGAAGCCATAAAGTGTCGTAACAAAAGTAATTATTACCACAGTTCTCTTCAGTTTGGGTAGCAGCCATTCTTGAAATTGAAAAAGAAAAGAAAGATCACATCAGGTATTTTGGAAGTTGAATGATATAACATATATTAGCAGAGCACCTCTATTACACTGTAAAAACTTGTGTTTAAGCCAGCATTAACCTACTACCTATTTTAGTTGACAGTAGTCACCTCAATAGAATAGCATGGGGCTCAACATGGGACACTTGATAAGGTAATTAGATTATTCTGAGCTCTGTGCTTCTGTGATAGGTTTTAAAAGAATAGGAGCAAATACCTGATGAGGTAAATAGAAGAAAACTCATTCTGTAGCAATGGACAAGACAATAGCATAGAAGGTGTTATGGATCAGCTGTAATAAGAGGAAGAAGAAACAATGACAGAAGAAGAAGAAACAATGACAAACTGGTTTTCTTCATCTCAGCAGGCCAACCATTTGGGAGGAGGAAGTTCTACAGATTCCAGGCAGAATAGAAATGGTCAAAATTTCCCTGGTGAAAGTAAAATGACCAGGAACAGTTGTCAGGTAATCAGGTGCTGACATGAGGACAGCTGAAGGAAGAAACTAATTCCATACCAGAATGGGTAAATTGCAAGACTGTAGAGTATTACTGGAGATCTAGTGAAGAGACAGGTGGTTCACATCATTGAAGAGGACTCAGTTAGCAAACAAGGAACTATTGCTCTTCTGTTTTGTTCATTTGTTACATATGGCTTTCAGTGGATTTTAAAACTGAACAGAGGTTAGCATGTATGAACCCAAAGACCCCTGTGTAGAGACATCTCTAAGGAATGTCAGCTGATTAATTTAAAGGCTCAGCTTACTTGAAATATGGATGTCATACATAACCAGCCATCTAGCTAATCATGAAAATTCTCCACAGGTAGAACAGCCTTTTCTATGTGTTTGTACCTACAATGCAGAAGATACCAGTCCTGTTTGGAGTGCATATACTCTTCTAATAACTAACCATAAATAAATGTGATTCTCACCTAGAGCTAGAATAAATTGAAAGCACACTTATGATAATATGACTATCAGAAATGAGAATATATAAATGATTGGCACAAGTTAGCCCCTCTCTAGAATAGAACATGATTTGATCCTATTGCCGAACTATTTATGTATCTTAAAAAAAAAAAAAAAAAAGAAAAAAAAAAGAAAAAAAAAGAAGTCTTTTCTATTAAAACAACAGCTTTAATTAAAGATGTTTTCAGTAGGGTATTTTGGGCACAAGTGTGTATCTTATCAAATAAGAGAACTGAAAACCTGTGAGGACCATGTCTTCACAACTAAATTCAAAATAGAATGGGGCCCAAGAGATCTGAGTTATGTCCCTCTGCCACAGATTCACTGAGCAACCTTGAGCACTTAACATCACTCTTACCTGTTTAGCAAAGCAAGAAGCACACAGATATAGACGTTTGTTCAGAGAGAAATTTCCTCTGAGAAACATCTTTTGTAATCACAGCCGGAGCACAAGAAATGTCAGAATAGTCTCCCATTTTTCCTTTGATGAAGTAGGGCTTAATTAGAGTTCAGTGTAGGAAATGTGTTCATCCATGTAGAATCAAAGAATCATAAAATCACTGAATAATTCCGGTTGAAAGGTTTCTCAGGAAGTCTGTTGTCCAAACACTCGCTCAAAACAGATTCACGTTTGAAATCAGACTGTGTTACTCAGAACCTTATATCTAGTCAGACCTTGGAAACCTCAAAGGATGGAGACTGCACAACCTCTGTAGGCAAACACTGCTTGACTGTCTACATGGCAAAAAAAAAATTTATTAGGTAGAAACCCTTGATAAACAGCCACTGGTTTTTGTCCACCCACCACATACCATGATGTAGAGCCTTGCTCTGTCTTCTTGATGCTTCATAGGTACTGAGCATTGTGGGAGTGGAAGGCAGCTGCTGGGTCTCCCTGAAATCTTCTTTTGAATAGGCTGAACTAGCCTTGGTTCCCCAGCCTCTTCTCACATGTTAGATGCTCCAGCCCCAACCAACTCGGTGGTCTTCTGCTGAACTTGCTTATTATAACTTTCCTGTATTGGGAGGCCTAAAACTGGATGAAATATCTAGATGTGGTCTCACAAGTAAAAGGGAAGAATCAGTTCCATCTACTGCCAGTGCTGCAGTTGGCACAATCCAGGATGCTGATGGCCTTCCTTTCAAGCAGGTCATTCCACTAGCTCATTCTCAATCCTTAACAGGTTGATGCTGCTAAATGTGTTTTCATCTGTCAGGCTGATCCATCTTCTCATATATACTAGAATGTATATGCAAATGTGAAAACAGTAAGTATGTGTAAGTTTAAAAGCACAAATTTCCATCTTTCTGGTACTTCCAATACTGCCTCTCTCAACAGCATTAGTAGTGCCAGAGGAGGCCCATGGGACTACACAAGGATAATATGAAACAGTTTCTGCTTGTATATCTTAATTATCTGATATAAGATGGGGTAGAGATAGTGAATATAATCAGTAGTTCTTAGGCAAGGACAGCAATGCAGCAGCAACAGGACTCCATTATTCCTTTGGCTGGCTACCAATATCATGAACCAAAATAGCAGCAGATAAACCAAACAGGATTTGGTTGAATCTGTGTCCATCTTCAGTTGGATGAGGATTTGTAAATCTTCTCTCTTGACCATTTAACATCCAACTGTTCTACCATCAACCCCATCCAGTGGATGAACATTTTTTGTTCCTCTGGATTAATTTTTTAGGCAAGTGGTCTTGTTCCCTTTTAGTGTACTTCAAGCAAACTCAGTTATCAACTGGGCTTGAGGATTGTCTTTTCACATGTTTAAAGATTGCATACATTTCTGAGTAGTTAAGATGCTGACTATTGCAAAAATAATATAATTTAAAAAAAAACAAGTAAGGGGAATTACAGCTTCATATGAAACTCCAGTTCTCGTGCCTGTCTCATCCATGCACAATGCTGTTGATGTTAACAGAAAAAAATAAACAAGGAAGTGAAGATGAGAATAAGAGGAAGAGAATGTTGGGTAGGAATGAGATAAGTATTGAACTACTTCATAAACACATGGGCCATATGGTGCAGACATAAACAGTGCGAGCTTTCTTTACCAACATTATGCAGTCTGTAACCTCCCTTTCAGATAACTCCTTTCTGCCAAATGTTTTTCTTGTCTTTAATACTGCAGACTCTACAGGCATGCTTATATATACCAGAGCAGATTAAGCAGACAAACTTTTCCAAACTACATCCAATTTATGCTGAGTACCAGTAACAGCTGTATTGCCTTAAAACAAACAAACAAACAAACAAACAAATTTCTTTTGCCACTGAAAAAAGAAAAGAAAACATTAACTTTTACTGAACTTAATGTGTAATATCTATTAAAGATATAGATTTTTGCATAGGTTTCAATTATAATATAGCCATTGCCAGACCTGATGTTTGCCATGGATTGCAACTGCAGGGACACATTAAGATTTTTATCTGGTTTTACTATACCTATGGGTTTGAAAATCCATGCCCAGCTATTTGGCAGCCTCTTTTTGATCTCTAGATTTTTGTGGCTAATTTGCTTTAATGGCTTTTGAAGACCCAAGGATTGCAGGAGAGTACTTTCAGAAGCAAATTACATGCCATCTCAGTCACTATGCTGATAAATATATAGATGATGATGTCGAACTATCAAGTGTTCTTAATGTAGCAAGAACCTGGTTTTAATTCCATTATCTAATACATCATTTTGTCATTAGCCTATCTTTTACAATTCATTTTAGCAGTATGTACATTGATACTTTGCAAAATTAATGTAATAATCTTACAATGTTTTGGCTTTTTTCTTTCTATTGGCCTGCTTGCATTTTCCCCCAAGAGTTCTGCAGCAGTGCAGACTTCTGCAAGAAGATTTTCTTTTTCAAATGACACCTTCTCCATAAATCAGCTTATTTCTATTTCAGTCAATGAGTGTTATGCCAGTTTGCACAGTATAATGGCCTGCTGCAAAAATGCCCTTTTAGGACTGTCTGAGAAAAGTCTTATGCTTCATTTACTGTGCTAGTAAGAATGAGAGGACCGTTCTAGAGTAGTGTCACGTTATTACTCTCTCTACAGACAGATTGAACAGATAGATGTCTTCATCTGAAGTCTGGTAGCTGTATGGTTGAACAGAACATGACCACTGGATAACGAGTCAACATTTTCCCTGCAAGCAAGTAAATTTTAAGGACCTAGTGAGGCTTTGTGTAGTTTGAACCCTCATAAATCAAAGCCACTGTAAAAGTAAAGTTCTGCTAGACAGGTTCAGTTCTTACACACGCCCCGACTGCTTCTGTTCATCCTTCTGAGAGCAACCAACAAACTTATCAGTGACTGCAATGAGGGTAAGAACAATCTGGAAATACCATTAGGATTTACACAACAGTGCCTGTGACATTTTGTCCTGTTGCCTCACTTTCATTTCAGCTGCTGCTCCATTTTGTTTCTAAATCAACAGCATATTGTTTGAAGGATTACTATATCATCTGTTTCCAGGAAACTTTCTGAATTTTACATTACTTTTTATTCCTGCAATGTACCCAATGGGGAGCTGAAGCTGAGTAGCTCCTTCCCTCTCACAGGATATTATGTTAACTACCAAACTGCATGTCCCTGCATGGGACTTTTTTCCAGGAAACTTAGGTTCATTAATAATTTGAGGACCCTTTTCAGGTCATATTCGTCTATTTCTATATTATTTATTTTAATTTATTCTATTTATTATAGATATCTGAGCCTACACTGCATTTCAAATGCCAAACTTCTGATATTGCTCTTTGTGTCGATTTTTTTGAAGGTACTTACTTTATTTTCAGATTGTGAAATATTTGTAAGTGGAAGCAGCTGTACCATGTATACTGAATGCTAAGTACATCCAAACCAGGTTAAACTGAGGCCAGGCATGCTCTGAAGATATGGTAACTCTGCCCTGTTATCAAGGTTCAAGATACTAAGACTATTTGGGGACAGTTGTGCACAGTTTGTGTTCTGCAATTGCTATTTTAAGACATCTTTCATTCCCTTTTTCCCTCAAAAAATGCAGAGCCAGATCCCATTAATGCCCCAATGAAATTACAGTAAGGTGTAAACATTATTCTCATTTGCAACATATAGAACTTTACTTACTTACTATTTCAGTTATTCCTTTTCCTTTTTGATTAAACTCAGCAGTTGTTCAGCAAAACACTAATTGTAGTTTAAGTCTCTGTTCACCTACACAACAGTTTCTAGAAACTGTACATAGAAACAACTTCACAAAACACTGAGAGCTGATAATAACATAAATGCATTTACCCTAACAGGCATTATATGCTCACAGCCTGTAACCATGCAACCAAATAAGTGTTGTCAGTTTCTAACCACAATTCCTCATTTATGTTTTCAGCTTTTTTTAGAAGACAGGAAAGGTGCGGTCAAAACTGATCAAACAGCATTTTGCAGAAAAGAGTTCACACATCTGCAAAATGAATTCTCAGTCAATGCATGTTTTCTCTATTCTTTCTAGCACAAGTGCTCAAGACCAAAAAAGCCATTAAAGCCACTGAAGTCTTAGTAACTTGAATTTTTTGTGCTTATGAGCATGCACTGCAGTCTTATTTTATACCCAGCTGCCTTTCCTTTCCTTCAAGCTACCCTGCAGAGGCCACAAACTGTGCACTATATGTCTGAGGGTAGACATCACAGAAGTTATTGCAATCAAGAAAGTATACTAATTTATATATGACTTACTGTGGACTGTTGTAGAAAAAGCAATATTGAACATTCAGAGGCCACTCAAACTCAGAATTCTGTGTCAGCTCAAGTCTCATTTCTTTCTTCGTGGCCTTTATTATGATAGGTAAATCATACCAGAAAAGAGGAGTGTTCCCCTTGGACATTTAGCAATTACACAGCTTATGCCAGTCAAACATAACTGCTATAAATGTATTTTTCATAATCTCTTGAATCTAGCAGTGCTTCCTCCCTGCTCTTTTCTCTCAAGTCTGAACAAAATCATGTGACCTCTTCAGTAATGCACACAGTAACTGAAATTCCCATTGCTATCACGTCTTATGATGTATTCCTAAGAGTAGGGAAACATGCAGACAATCAGATAATACAGGAAAATGTGCCCTGTTATAACTTTTGAATTATTATCTTATGTATTAGTTTTTATCAAATCTAGCTTTATTTTATTTGGCAATATGAAGCAGTGTAAACCCAGATTAATCAAGCAGTTTTGCATTGTTGAAGAGTAGTGGTCAAGCTGGCTATGTACATTAATTTCCATACCTTACTTTTGTCAGGGTGGCACAATTCTCATACACTTACAGAAACATGGTTTAACTTACTGTGACCAAAAACTTAGTCACCCAGCTGGAAAGAAATTAGAGCTGCATCTCTTTTCAGGCTGATTCCTGCCCTGTCATTGTACAGATCTGAATGTTGCTGTCTGAAGTTTCAGGAAAGCATGAGAAGAAGAAAAGATGAGCTGCTGAGTTTGCATGTTATGTGCAGTCAGAGAGGATTCTCTCCCAACAAAATATTCAACATAAGAAACAGATGCAAGATATCTCAGCAGTGTCAAACAAAATGGGGGGAAAAAGCCCAAACAAACAACTAATTAATGAACCTAAAGCTGAAGGCTAACATGCAAATAAATCAAGCACATGGAATTGACGACAGACAAGCTAGATTTGTCTGCTCTGTGAATGACGCCCCAGCTCTCACCCTGCCTTTCCCTTTCCCCCTTTCATTAACAAGTGGAAGGGATGGTGGCTGTCTTCAGGGCATTAGCTGTACCAGTTATTTTGTCCAGTGAAAAGACTGGCTCAACAACCCATTCTCTCTTTGTTCAGATGCCCAGATTTCTGTGACTCATGTGCAAGATAGTTAATTTATTGCCTATTTTTCCTAGTACAGAATACCCAGGCTTCACTCAGCCTTCTTTCTCCTGCTTTTCTCAGATCTGCTGTCTGACATGATTGGCATTCAAGTGTTAGGCTTCTGTTACCACGGTAAACAGATTTGGTGCTGGCGATGGGTCCTTAGGCCCAATCTGGATCCCAGAGCAGGAGCAGCCCCAGGACAGCAGGGCATCCTGGCATCCCTCCCTGCATGGCAGCCTGCAGAGCTCAGCCCCAGGCAGCAGCAGGTACACACCTTCCCCTGCCCTGAGCCTGCCAGAAGCATGCAATCTCAGAAACCATTTTACAACTCATTGCATCTTCGATTGCTGCGTGTGGGCATAAAAGATACAATGGAAAAACTTACTCATGAGAAACTATCAAGTAATTTTTTCCCTCCACAGCCAGTCATTGCTGCAGTAAACAAAATGAGTTGGTAATAATAACTCACCTTTACTCCTTGCTTTTGATATCAATATTCCGTATGACTACTTTCATTTTGGAGCATTATTTATGACTTGCTTGTGATTCACTGCAAACCTGTGCCAGTTTACACCAGAATAAGTGTACTGACTTCAGGGACAATTTTTGCAGTTTGCATTTATGCTTAGGTTTATTTTATTTAAATTTTGTTGATGCCGACCTATTCTTTGCAGCTAGATATAAGCAGATTATTGTGTGGACTCTGTTTACAAAACAAATATATTCACAGTGATAATCTAGGTCATCAATTTTAATCCAAGTAATTTCTGGATAGAGCTTCTGATTGGACTACTTTCATGTCTATGAAATATAAAAACAGTCTGTAAGAGTTGAACAGAAAATCCACTGTCTCCTTTGATAAATTATTCTAATAGTCCATCAAGCTTGCCTAATAGATATCTCTGTATCTTGGATTAGTTTTGCCCTCTTAGGGAAAAGTAGTGGATCCAGTCCAGTAGTGTGCAGAATGGGGATGGTGGCCAGAGCAATTGGAGTGCCTTCTGAAAGGAGGGTGGTAGGAGGCTGTGGTTGTATAATCTGGGTGTTTCTCAGTTGTATAATCTGGGTGTTACTCAGTAACTTGAAACTGCAGCAGATTCAACCAGCTTCCTTTTAGTAAGCGGATAATGTCTGCCAGGATCCTCTGTATATAAGAAGCAGCTATATGTGATATGAGACAAGGGTCCTTAGTGCTGCAGATGACAATAGGGTAAGCCAAAATGATTGTATGCTCACAGTAGAAGGAAGAAGAGTTCCAAGTTCTTTACTGTGCCAGTAAAGAGGGTGGCTATGGGAAGATATAAAATGGAGTTATACAAGCCTGTGACTTCTAACCTGCTTTTGGTGTCACATACCCTTGAAGTAGGTATTCACAAGCTCCATGCTCTCATCTCTGTGGCAGTCAGAACCACATAAATCTACACTGATTTAGCAACATGCAAACTTTATTACCGTGACACATGCACCACCTCTGGAATCGCTGACTGTGAAGGTATGCTGAACTTTATGTTCCCATGAACTCACAGGACACTGATATCACTGAGAAGTGAAAAAGTGCTGATTTTATTATCTCTCTTGTGATTTTATTAGAAGAAAAATGGGGAAGTAAAATTGAGGTAGCTCTTCCCTTTCCATTGCACCCCAAGTGAAATCTGCTTGCAGTCATATTACAAGTGACTTCAATTGTGCAGTTCCTGTGCAAGTCTATCCACAGGGCAGCTATAGCCAACAGCAGCCAACTTACTTGTTGTAACAGCCTCAACGCAGGATCTGACCCTGCTTTGGGAACCTAAACACATAAGCAGGACCTTGCTTATCTTCACAATAGCTAAAAATGGTGCCTCTAAACACCCTAAAATTGTTTCCTCTCAGCCTTCCTTCTGCCTTTCTGTAGGCCCTGATGCAAATACAAAAGCAAATTTATTAACTTATTGAAAACAGGAAAATCAAACCTAAGAACTATACACACAAACAACTTTGTCTTTCATTTAAATCACCAGAATATGTTTCACTGGAAAGCAAACACAATACAAACAACTAGAAGAAGACTGCAGATTAAATCAATTTCAAATGTTGATGTCCTTAGTGATCTCAGCCTAGTGCATTGACCACACATAGCGTGACACTTGTGCAGATTATTTATTAGGTATGATTTAATTAGAAGCATCTCTAAGGTGACTGAAGTCAGAAATCTGGTATCAAGAACCTCACAGCTTTTAAGCGTCATTAACAATACCAGAATAAATCCTTATTGTTCAGAATAACTGACAAACTCCTATCACATGTAAATAAGTTGCTATGAACTTCTGACTTCAACACTATCTGCAAAAAATCCACCCTGTTTAAAACCTAGAGGAAGCAGCATGCAGTGTAAACAAAGATGATGTTTGAATATCAATATTTAATGAAAATGTAAAACCTGCCAAGCCAAGTCTCAGATCAATGTATTTTTTTTTTCTCCCAACTAAAAAGTAGTTGCTATTCAGGTTCTGAGTCGCAAGTCTCAGATCTCAACCTTGTTCATTTTGGCTTCATGAACAAACAGAAAAAAATTGCTTTTACCTTCTCTTCCACTATCAGGATAGAGAAAAGAGGGATTAGAATTGGTACTGCCTAGTGGCTTTAAACACAAATATATTGAAACTAGTGTTTAGTACATAACTCATTCCAAAAGGAAATAAAAGTGGAGAAAGACATTGAAAAGATAACTGAAGAGATGGACATTCTGACAGGGTAAAAAAATCAATAAGTGTAATAAATAATAAGTGCAATAGAACTGTAAAACTTCAACTGACCCTTTGTGTCTCTTCACTCAGCTTTGGTTTCTTCCTTTATTTCTCTTATCTTTCTGCCACTTTCAGCTTTTACTTTCTTTAATGTTGTTTCCTACCTCACTCAGCCAAGCATCTTTCTTTGTTTTCAAGCCATATCTAAAACTCAATACCTCACTGCAGCCTTACTGCTTTACTGCTTACTGCTTTTGTTCACACCTTCTTCTTCATGAACTTCTTCCATTATCTGCACTCTCTAAAGCTTACCTTTGGAAGACCTCCATGTTTGGAACCAGACTTAGGGGTTGTTTTTTGTTGTTTTTGTTGTGTTATTTTTTTTGCAAAGCATGGAAGAACAAACCAATCACTTAACCTTCTGAGTGCTCAAGGCTTTTTGTGGAAGCATTCTGCTACTCACAGATTCTTTCTGAGGTAATTGCTGTGCCAGTAAAGGAGGAGGGGAAGTCAACTGGTGCACACTTTTGCAGGTAAAATATTCATTCATCAGACCAGCTAGTGACCTTTTTTCCACTTCTCCATTGTTTTCCAACATCTATTTCAGGATGAGCAAATTGACAGCACTACCCTGTGGTCTCACAAAAATCTTTGCACAGGCTATAAAAGAGATGTTATTTGCTCCTTCCATACCCTTGTCTGTCTTCTACAACCATGTAAGGGAGAGCAAGATTGCCTCTTTCACATCTTCCTTCCTTCTACCCATATTAAGTATTTTTGAAACACAGCTGAGATAATACCTACAATATGTTGCCAGAAATTAAATACTGCTTTAGTACCCCACAAAGCATGGTTAGAACTTTTCTGTTTTCAATCATTGCACTAAATCTAGTCAGAAAACAAAAGTACAAGGAATAAGTGAAACAATGACACCATATACGGTGGTGGGAATTTAGCAACAAATTAAACTTGAAAAGAAAAAAAAGGCAACTCTGCAGTACTTTGAACTTGGCGGAGTAGCAATACAAAAGGTCAGTGACAAATCATTTCTGTGTAGACTAAATCTCCATTTTTAGGAATGTTATCCTAAACTTGAAAGAGAAATGCCAGTTGAAGTAAAATGAGAATTTCCCCAAGAATCTTTCATAACAACCTAGAAAAAATTCCAATCAAGACTTTAAAGTTTACATTCTAATAATACTATTACAAAATATAGTGTGAAAGATATACAAATAATATAAAGACAATTAAAGCTTAAAATAAAATGTATTAATATATTAATATTAAAAGATAATAAATAATCAGTAAAAGTAGGATAAAAACCAAAGCAAACATAGCAAATCAGACGCCAAAGTACTAACAAAATAGCCAAGGACCTTCATCAAGCTTTGTGTCCTTATTATCCTAAGTTAAAATATATTTTTTATGTTGTGAAAGGCACAATAGAAGGCCCCTGCAGTTTTCCAGTAGCACTTTATAACACATTTTTATTTATCTCTGATTCTTAAAGAGATTTTTTCTACTTTGCATTACAACGCATATTGAAAAAAAAAAACCTGTGGTTTACAGTGCAAAGCACCATGTGTGAGGATTTACAGATCAAAATATGATTTATGTCACAGAAGCTAAGACTTTGACACAGGGAATACAAAGATTTTAATAGTTATTTATGGTTTACAACTGTGCAAGTGTGTTCTGATACAACTGAAATCCACAAGACTATATGCATACAGTCTGGTTCATTATCTACCTTAAAGTTAGGAAGAGCAGCTAACTTACTAACTTTTATTTGAAAAAAATACACGTGATCATTTTTATTCTGCTATAACAGAAGATGCGTGTTACATCATTGATGATGACTGATGGCAATTCTCAAATAGTAGCCTCCTGCCTGGATAAAGATTATGATCAGGTTTTCCTCAGGGCACACCACATGACACCCCTTGTATTCCTTCCAAGCCTCCTATGGTTCTCACCATCACCCCAGCTCTTAAGGAGTAGTTAAATGTGTTGCTACACTCTGTAAGCTGTAAAGGCTCTAAACCATGTCAAAACCTAAAGTCTTGACTGATTTGTCTCCTCAGTAAAGCTGGGAGCTATAGTACAGAGTACAGAAGGCCTTTAGCATTTTAAGCAGTGTTGATTAGGTCTGCTCTAAGTAGATAACAGTGTTGAAAATGCTGGCAGGTTTGTTTACCCCAAGGCTCTAAATGCTGCCAGCACCTGAGCACCAAAACAATTGTTAGCAGCGCTGGGACCAGTTTGCAGCATTTTCTTGTGCTGAAGAGAGCTAGATCTCTGGCAGTGTTTGGCCCACCTCCCTCAAGCAACATCTGCTACCACATTGGAGGAGAGTTAATAGTGCCTGCAATCCTTTCATTTAGATTAGACTGTCTTCTCAGGTTTATTTTGGCTTTGATTGAAACACTGATCACTTGTTTTTATAAACACAAGGAAAACAACCAACCTATCTCAAATAATAGTAACATTCCATAATACTTTAAAAAAAATTAAAATCCTCTTGTAATTGCAAGAACAGAAGAAAGCCACTTCTGGGAAAGACAGGACAAAGAAAGTCTCATATCCTTTGTGAGAGAATTGATTAATTGAAAAAATGAAGCAGCCCAAGAAATGAAGCAACCCACCTTATCAGCCTGGGAGGAGAGTCACAGTACATGTTCAGGCACCCACCAGTGCTGCTGGACGTCCATCCTGGATGTGGCCTCATCTAGATGAACACCGTGTTTCCACAGAATTACTTTTCTTTCTTATTTTTCATTAGAAGAGGCTGCAAGAACTGAATACCAAATATCTCAGGGGTTGATATTTCACCAGGAAGTGCAGGGCTGAAATCTCCTAAAAAAGGAAACCAGAATTGTGTGCCCTATCTAACAGGTTTAACCATCAGGTTAGCAGTTAAAGGAGACTCATCATCACAGTTAGAGTTTAGAGCAGGTTTTCTTCAGTCACATTCTCTGAATACACGCAGTGGGTTAGATTATTTGGGAGCCAATTTCTAATTTATGTATTCCAGTGACCCTTTCAGTCCTGTGAGTCCTTTGTCAGTATCTCTGAGCACACTCAAGTCAGACCTATGCCCACTTGCAGAATTCTGCTAGTAAGAACAAGCAACACAGGTGACAGGCAATGGCAACTTCAAATTTCCATATTTTGGAATTAACTACCTACTATCGCAGCCCATAAATAGCACTTCAGCATTGATTCACTTTCCAAACTCCACAGGAGCAAGGTTAACCCCTGGGGAGGACATTCATATCTTACAGAATGAAGCTAGACTCTGACAGAGTAAACCTTAGGTATATGCAATGTAAATGGCTACTAGATCTTGGTAGTTACCAGTGAGGTCAAATGAACAAAGAGTGAAGACACACATAAATATACGCTTTTCTGGATCTGGGCTCAGGTAACACAAAAAATCTAGTTAAGGGATCTAGTTAAGATAATTATTGCATAAGTTGCACATTACTACAAGCCCATTTCAAGTCTGTCATGCTACATACTATTTAATATGTCATATAAGGTAACTGTCATGTAACAGTTTCTTAAATTGAAGGCTTCCAAGTTATGGTCTACATATTCTGCTTAAGCTGCTACTAGCATCTTAACAGTAGCAAACTGCTTATTGACAGTCAGCTTAAATCAACTGTGCAAAACCTACACTGCCAGTGGAGCCAAGAGCACAAACAGAGGCTGAAAAACTTTCACATGGGTGACTGCTTTGGATCACAGGCAGGAGGGTATGTTCAATCTGACACTCCAAAATCCTTTTAGAAGGAGCTCTGACTGCAGATGCTGAAAATCACGGTATTTTTTTTTTTTAATCCACAGTGCAGAGAAGACGGTCTACTCAAAGCAAGTGTTTTTTAAGCATGATCACCAATGAGATTGCCAAAACACTTCAAGGCACAAAGAAATTAAAGTCATGTAATCAATGCATATATACCTAATTAGAACATATTTACATCAAACCAACATGCATATTAGGACTATTTTAAAAAAGAATTGACTCTTCCAGAAAAGGCCATTAGTAGACTAAAGGCATTTCAGACTGACAAGATGGATGAGTCCTGACCCTATCTATTTTGTCAGCCACAAAACCCCATGCAGTATGGCTAACAAGGTTTCAGGCTGTCCTTACCTAACCTAAAAATTCCCTTTAAAATTGGTTTCATTTTCTTTTCACCTCACTGTTGGCCCTTTTCAATGATCTCAGCTCTTGTGTTCACTTCATTCCATCTGAAAATTGTAATTAGGAGTATGTACTAACCCTCCAATCTGTTAATTCAGTCAAACTTCCATTTCAGAGTTCTGTCTCAATTTCTTCTTCAGGATACAAATTTTAGGTCTTTTCTTTCCCATCAGTACATGAATATGTCACATATATTCAGCTTTCAGTTGCACTGACCTAAAAGTAAGTGTTACTACATAGGTGGAAAAATGTTGAAGAAAAAAGTACATTGATCGTTAGAATAATTTTTTTATCAATATGATATTTATCAAAGCTATCATTATTTCATTATTGCATGTCCCATCTTACATCTCAAACTATGTTTTTCCATAATTTCATTTTCAAGAGAACACTAAATTTGCTTTACCATCATATGACTGGAGAAGACTATGTAGTCTTGATCTATCAACCCTAATTTCCTAAAGACTTTGTTTGTGCTTAAGCATTTACATATTTGAATTGTGATAGTTTCCCTGATTTTCTGCACATCATTTCTTAAGGCACTGAAGCTGGTAACTTACTTCTTCTTGGGAGTGGCTCACAAATAACCACAGAGAAGCAGGTCCTTAGCAGAGAAAATAGCACAAGGGCATAATCTGTGTTGTTCTCCACTGTAACACCCAATGAAGTGCCCAGTTGTGGACACTCTTATGTAACTGAGCAGTTAGTGACTCCCATTTTGAAACTTCCACCATCTGGGTGGAATCCAAGTGCTACTTTCCCAGTTAAGAACATAGACCAGCTACAACATTTCCTCCAAGAGCCAAAACCCAGATATGTCTACATAAGATCCAGTTCCAACTACCACCATAAGCTTAAACACACATTTCTCACAAAAAAACCCCCAAACAAACAGAAAATAATTATGGGCAATTGCCCTTCTGCATGACCCTCGCAAGTTCACAATTTCACCTGCTCAAAGGAGAAAACAAACATAGCCAGAGATTGCCATGTAAGTGGCAGGCCTACATACAGGACTTCTAAGCCCATACATCTCAAAAACCCTGAAGACCCAGCAGTCAGCAACAAGACAGGAACATTTCCTCTTCCTTCAAACTGCTCTAGCAGAAAATTTCTGCTTAAATAGGCTGACCAAAAGAATGAAAACGTGTTTGTATTTACTTTAGCTCCTTCTGTTCTATGCCTTTCAGTCTGTTTGTCAGGACCCATCAGATGATCACAAAGCCCTGCTGCACAAATCTGTTGACCAAGTAGTCTTTACAGTTCTACTTTATTCCATAGAAACTAACTCCTTCCTCTATGACTACAGTGTTTCAGTTAGCTACACAAACCAACTATACAGATAATTCCACTGATGTTTTACTGCACTGAAATAATGAAGCACCATGGGAAAACAAGTACTACCATACAACCCTTATAGACAAAACAGAGTTGCAGTCTGCAACTGAGCTGTGTACAACTTGCAGTATTAGTGACACAAATCATCAGAGATATATGCTTTTATATTTGTAGTTGATAATTAAATGCAGAAGGAAAAGAAACCAAAAACCAAGGATGCACACGACTATTGGAGATATGAACATAAAACTGATATCCCAAAGGGAATTTCATAAGCCCAAAAATAGAAGAAGCAAAATATATGGTACAATGAGAGTTCTCACAAAAGACTGCTTATCCAATTTAACTTCTCTATTGTACCTTGTAAGAGGAACTGTCAATCAACCTTTCCCTAAAAATTTTAAGTAGGGTAAAAGAAGACATTGCTTCCTTGCAATAGTGAAGAATGTGCAGATACAAGCTGCTTGCTCTTTCCCAGGAAAATTGATTTTAAGATTGCTATGAAAGAACCACAATGCAGAATTTGGAAGTGGCAAGCAACCAAGAACACGTTGTAGCCCGCTTTGCTTTGTAATCCCTCTGTCTACATGAATAGGAATAACTAACATCAGAATAGGCTTTTAAAAGCAGGTTGGGAAATGCAAAGTTATCCTATTAAAGAATTAGTGATGCAGAACTCAGAATGAGGCATGTTATCCTCCAGCTGAAAAGTACTATGGTTTTTGCACCCATACTATCAATAAAAAAGTCCAATTTTATGAAGTTATTTGGGAAGTTATTTTTAGCACGTTGTGGTGAGGAATATTTTTCATTGCTACTGAAATATTGTTTCCATGGAAATTTTCTCACTCAATGTCTCTTTTATTTGCCCTTACACAGAAGAACAATTCTATTAACATCTGGTTATATAGTTACAAACAGTTCAAAAATCTTACTGAAATCCTTAGTGGTTCTACAGATAGGGAAGAAGAGAAGGGAAAATAAAGAGAGGAAGGGTGGAACAAAAGGGAGAAAGACAAGAGGAAGGGAAGAAGAAAGGAAAAAGAAAGGAGAAAGGAGAAGAAGAAGGGGAAGGAGAAAGGACTGCTTTTAGACTCATTAAATTTCAACATCCTTCTTTGATCTCTACAAATGAAAAGAAAAAGAAAAACCACAGGTGTGGCTAGACACACTGTCATAATGGTCTATTGCCATGCCTGATGAATAACCCAGCTGGAAATAAAAATGCAAGAAAGGAGATAGTAGTTTGAAGAAAACATTAAACCAAATAAAAAATAAGATCACATGACCTAAGAAAATGCAGAAATTGAAAATGAGACCTGAAAGATGGGAAAGTCACAGAACTTTCCTGTCACAGATAAGGCATATCAAGCAGAACTTTACATAAAGCCTGAACTCTTTCCTCCTTAATGTGATTCTGTTTACTGAAACTATAAAATCCAGGTCAACAAGTTCATATAGGGTTCATATGGAGTGCTTGAAACTATGGGTTTCAAGTACCTGCTGTGCACTGAAGTGCTGTAGAGCAAAGAATGATTGTAGCAGCTTGGTTCAGCTGCCTCTGTAGATGGTTAGGATTTGATTTTCATGCTTCTTTCCAAAAGCTGGGAGAAGAAAACTCCTTACCACAGTCAGATCTGTACAGTAAGAAAACATGCATGGGCACCAGCCTAGGAGGGCTGAGTCTGTGACTTGCTAGCTGGGCAAGATTTGTGCCTGTTTGGTTGTGGTGGGTTGATCCCAGCTGGATAACGTGTGCCCATCAAGTCCCTCTATCATTCCCTTTCCTCAGCAAGGCAGGATGAGGATAAAATAAATTTAAAAAAAAAAAAGCAGAAAAACCTCACAGGTCAGAAAATGGCAGTTTATCACTGAATATTCTGAGTTGGAAGAATCCCAAAAGAATAATTGAGTCCAGCTTTTAAGTAAATGGTCCATACAGGGATCAAATCAACAACCTTAACATTATTAGCACCATGCCCTAAACAACTGAGCTAATCTCAGGGTGGATAAAGTAAAGGCCAAGAACAGAAGTGAGGGGAAAGAAAATATTTCTTCTCTTCTTCCCATCAGATGTCCAGTCACTTTCTGGGAAGTAAAAATGGTTCCTCCAAAAGACCAAATCTCATAATAAATGCCTCCATCCCCATTTCCTTAGCTTTCATTGTTGAGCAGATGTCACGTGTTACGGAATATCCCTTTGGTCAGCTTGGGTCAGCTGTCCTGGCTGTGTCCCCTCCCAAGAACTGGCCCCTTCTCAGCCTGCTGGTGAGGGGACAGCATTAGAGACACAGCTTTGGTGCTGTGCCATCACTGCTCAGCAGCAGCCAAAACACCTGGGTGTCATCAACACCTTTCCAGCACCAACACTCACCACAGCACCAGGGGAGCTGCCATGGGGAAAAGTAACATCCCATCCCATCCCATCCCATCCCATCCCATCCCATCCCATCCCATCCCATCCCATCCCAGCCTGACCCCATGCAACATTAAATCCTGCCCACTCGCAACTACTGATCAGCCAGGCTGAGTGCAACTGAAACACTGTAGGCATGGGTGGGAACACTTTTAATGCCTCAAAACACAGGAATGTTGCATAAAGAAAAAAATTGTACCAGGCCAAGAATCCATAAGTACGGGTTAAAATTGCTGCATTTCACTAGTTGCAAGTTCTTAACATTTCCTGTGTTAAAGTGTTCCAGTAGTTCAGATATGCTTTCCGTATTTCTTTTTTCTCCTGTGTCCACCCATCAGACAAGATATTTAAAAAGTCTAAAAGAGTCCCCAGCAAGACCTACTAGAACTTTGGCAATTCAGAAAAATTACAGAGTAATTTTTCTGTATGGATTTTGTTTTCCAAATTATCAAGAAAATGAAACAAGATTAAATGAACCAAAGACAATATATCACAAGACAAATAACTTGTGATGCACTATTTAAATCAAAAGTAGTATTTCACAGGTAAATAGTAACTATCCTAAACTACATGGAATAAAAGCACAAAAATGTCATCAGTGACACTTCTTTTCTTTCCCCCTTCTATTTTAAATATATGATGAAAAGTGACAGAGCCATTGTTTGTGTAGTAATTACGATATGTGCTGGTTAGCTAAGCATGTAATAAAGTGGTTATGGTTTCCTAGCAAGCTGACAGAAATTTAGGTGTCTGAAAAATACATTGCAGACTTGTGGCTATGAGTTTTCATTTCAATTGCTTCTTACTTTTCTTTCCCTCATGATAACTGAACATATGGAGATTAATTTAAGTGTGGGAGTGACATTGTAGATGCCTAATTAATTGCCCTAGAAAATAAAAAATATTTCTGCCTTACCCATAGAGGCAATTTGCCTGAAGTAGTGCCTTATATTATCAAAATTTGGATGTAATATGTAGTATTTGATGTAAAAACTGGGCAAAAGGGAGAAAAACTAAGTTAATAGCCCATCCTAGCCATAAGCAAACATTTCAAGTTGGAGTAGGCAGACTGTGCTGATATGTATGTGTTCTGGTTACTGCTTGTTGGCTACTGAAGAACTACAAATATGAACAGGTACAAGTAAAATAGCAATGAATTTCTAAATAACCAAATGTTATGGTCAGATAAACATACAGGCAAGTTTTCCTTCTCAAATTTAGCAGAGGATGCTTTCAGGAGAGATAAGGGTGAAACAGAGCTAAGGGTGGTTTGTTACCTTCATACAGCTCTGGTAGACACGGGATTTACACTTTAAGGTTCAGGTGTTCATGCTTTGCCAGTTCTTGCCTTATTCTTTTCCTAGCATTTCTTTCCCCATAGCATAAACAGTCTGGCAGATATTTTTTAGTAAAGTATTCCCTGAAAACTATTCAGTGCAATGTTACCTACACTATATGTTTGTTGGGTTTTTTTCTGAAGAGGAGCTGATGGATGTTGTCATCACACTGTACAAGTCCCCTCTCCTAAGAGGAATACTCTAAAGATTTTCAAGCTGCTAGGGTAGAAATAGTTTTTTCATGGATAAAGCAGCTCTGACAACATACAAGGTGACAGTGTCTCTGAAAAACCTCAGAAATATGCAGTGGTCTCTGTCAGACAGGCTGTGATGCTGATGTGACACAGCACTCCAAGCCCTTATACAAGTAGTGCTGATTACAGATTTGATGAGCAGACAAGGGGCTACAGACAGGACACTTGGATGACTATGCAAGTTAGTAGAGACAGGTTACAACACTTAGTAGTAAACAAACACATAACTTACTTTATAAGAGAGGTACAATTAAAGGAAGACAACCATCCATAATTCAAAAACAAAAACTTGAATTGTTGTCCTATAAAGCATCTCATCATTATCCTGTAGAGGCATAGCCCTCATATGTTTATATAGGCTATGACAGACAACTTACATTTGATTCAAGTCTTATTTTTTCTTATGTGTTTTTCATTTCCAAAGGGCAAGACCCAGCAAATCAAATGTTTTGAACCTTGCAAACCTGTCATCAAACATCCAAAGTTCAGGAGAACACTTAAGTGGGCAATAAATAAAAGGATAAGAGAGTGCAATGGAAAAAGCAAATAGTTTCAGCAACAAATTGGCAGCAATTCAGTGGACTCAAAAAAAAAAAAAAAAACTATCACAGAAACCTTTTGTGGGTAAAGCAAATTGTTTAATTGAAAAGTTATACTATCATTAAATAGGGCGTAGCAATTGTATCAAACTATATTAATAAAAATACAACACCATTATTAACTTGTAAAATTAAATTTAATGAGTGAACAATAGACAAAACAAAGTGTAACAAAAAACCAAATATCTCTTTGTAGATTAGATTTGGTCTTTAAAAATGAGGATTGCAAACTTTATTAAGGACATTTGAATTTTGTAAATTAGAGAACGATCTGATATGAATGGTTGATGCATATTTATTTTCATTATATCTTCTCTTTGTCAAAGCAATATTAATACCATTGTTAGGATAAATATTAACTATGAAGAACAGCAAATATCAGAGGAGAAAATAATAAAATGCGGATATTTTTCCCCCAGCATTTATTTGGACTGTAAGAAGCTTGACTCTGCCATGCTCATTCTGGTGAATATTGCTTTATTTATTTATCACCTAAACTGGTACTATCTGGCATTTAGAGAATTTGCTTTTTTAAAAGCTCTTTCTCTGAGAATCCATTAGAAGGCTCTTGCCTTTTTAACCACACTAAAAAGTAAGCATATTTTCTTACCAATGCACACAAACATTATTTAGGCTCATCTAAATTCTCATGAAACATCGATATATCTTCCAGAATTTTCACAAATATCACCTTTTACTTCTTTGTGCATTTGATTTTGACAACATAAAACTCCTCCTTCATAAGGGACACCTGATTATATTTTTAATTTTTTCTTTGTAATTTGATTTATGCATATCCTAGTATAAGAACACTGTAGAATAATAAAATGAAAGCACCAAATACTAAAAATTATTTCTCTTAAGACATTTAATATACAGCAAATGACAACTATTATTTAATTATTGGATTAATTAAACAGATTCACCAGTCATCAGCTAAATGTACACAATTTAGAAATAACAATAGAAAAGCAAGCCAAAAGTAGAAAACAGACAGTCTCTGTCATGAAGGAAGAAGCATTATATGACCTGCATGCAGAAGAAACCTCATGAGTCATGTTTAAAAACAATCATCAAATCATCATCATCATCATCATCATCATCATCATCATCATCATCATCATCATCATCCTCCCCCAAAACTTGTGTCACTGAAGCCAAGTGGAAACATACCATACCATACAGATTATGGTATACAAATGAAATATTTGTCTTAAACACTAATAAATTATTTTTGATATCTAATTTAGATCCATTTGGATGTATCACACCTCTTATTTCACCGATAGTTCAAAATACAAACTAAAGTAATTGGAACACAAGTGAATGCATTTTATGTGATTAATTATTTGTACTGTTTGTTTAGTCAGTTTTTAATTCCTTTAGACTGATAAAGTTCCTCTAAAGGCAGCCCTGAAAAATAGGAGATGGCTGGATTGCACCAGTCCACTAATGAATATCTAAGATACAATGACTCAGGAGCTGCTTGAGCTCCATTACTTCTCTAATTTACCCTTACTCTTAAAAATTAATAAATGTCTTTCTAAATCTTTATACTCCAATAGGTCAACATATTCAAAGTGCTAGCTGAGTAAGGGAGTGTGTGGAACCAGGACTTCATTATTTAATTTTCTTCCTTCCTCCCTCCTTCCTACAGTTTCATTAAAGAGGTCAGCACTCAGAAAAGTTGTTCATCCTTTCCACCCAGTGGGCCACAGGTAAAAAGTGAGGAAGCTGAACAAAATAACTTGGACTTGCCTGGTGATTTCTATTTTTAAAAACACTTGCTGATCCTTGTAACTCTGATGAAAATTATACACACTATGAGGCTTCATGTCACCATGCTTCTTTGATGTATTTCAGGCCTGCAATGAGGTTGAAATATATTAAGAGAAAAACCCCAACAAACACTCCTTTTTCTTGTAAAGGTGGTATATAAGTGCACTTCTTTAAATTTTCAAAGGGCAGGTTGCAGTTTTGGAAATTACTTTTAAATACTTCATATGGAAGATAATGTCTATACTGAGAGATACAGAAACTCCCTGACACAACACAAGTAATATAATTTCTTGAGTTCCTTTAGGCAGTTTATGTCCTAAACCTGCAAAGGCATGCACAAGTTCAAGTAATCTACAAACCTGTTCTGTTTGGAGCTTGCAACAGAATGACAAAAAAAAAAAAAGCCCCATCTAATACAAGTATGAGATATATATTATATTCATTGATTTTCTCACACACCTGTATTTACTTTTGTCAACAATAAACCCAAAAATATTATAAGAATACATCCCAATGTGAAGAACACATTGCAGGAGAAAATAGAAATGTTGTAGCAAACTATTAAAAAACTCTACTCCTCAACCTCAAAAAAATTTTTGTGGAGAGGCAAAAAATTATGTGATTTTTTTATCTATCTCAGCCAACAATGAGAAAGTCCACACTCTAAAAGTACTGCAGTATGGGGTAAGAGTATTGTTATAGCTACATCTCTGACTTTCCTGGCATTATGGGTTTAAGAGAGGTGCTTTATCTTAGCTTTACTTGCCTGCCAATTTAATGTTTCATGGAGTTTTTTATCTAATTTAGAAAAGAGGAATAGATCAGAGGAAAAGGGAAAAAAGCC
Source organism: Passer domesticus (assembly GCF_036417665.1). Taxonomy (NCBI): domain Eukaryota; kingdom Metazoa; phylum Chordata; class Aves; order Passeriformes; family Passeridae; genus Passer; species Passer domesticus. Next base: position 41,245,039 of record NC_087478.1, on the reverse strand, counting down.
AAACAAACCTTATCTGTACAACACTATCTTTTTTCTGGCTACAGAGGTCTTTAATTCTTGCTGATTTCATTTCTTGTGGTTAAGTTCCATGGTTTAGCATAAGAGTTCTGGTTCCTTTTTAAAAGCAAACAAATAAACCAATAAAACAAAAATAAACAAACAAAAGCCAACAACATTTTGTATGGTTCCCATTTTAAACTATCAGATCTCCTAACTTTCTTCCTAAAATGGTTATTTTTGCTTGTTGCCACAGTAAAACTCAGAGGGATAGGGATATATGCATAGGGAAAGAAACAGTAATAAGGAAAGGAAAACTTTTGGCTTGGGTAGCAAGGTAGATTTTCTAATATTGATGGAATTTATGGTGATTTTACTGTTTTCTTACAATTTTTAATTTTTTGGGTTTTTTTTAATTATAATACTGTTCTAGAGTTGTAGCTGCACATCTTTTTAAATGAGAGTTTCCTTCTAAAGCAAGATCTCTATATGTATATGTATGTTTTTATACTTATTTATACCTACCACATCTTTGAGAGGGATTCTTGAGCCTTTTCCAAGCACTTACATTTCCCTGTAATTTGACAGAGCATCATGAACTTCATCAGAACCACATAAAGGTGGGAGGCAGATAAACACATAGTGTTTACAAAGATCAAAGTTTTTGACATTTTCAAAACAGGTTGCGATAGTTCTGGCACTTTGAACCAGCAACTCCAACTTTATTCTTAAGAAACTCTATGAACCACATCTGTGAATGGACCCACAATAGTTTTCTTCCTAGGGCCAGCTGCTCTTGCAATACTTTTAAAGGCCACCACTTATGCTGTAAAGGACATCTCATACAATTACTCCTAACTAGTTTCACAGAGCAGCTGTGGGTCCTTGCTGCTGTCCTGGTGGACCATTCTGAGTGCATGGCTTCATAAAAAAGGCACTGCCAGGGCTTGGGGCTTGAACATGAAAGGCACTGAGAAGTGGTTGAACAGTGAATTAACATCAAGCTGAGTGAAGCAAAATAAATAAACAAATTTAGGTTTTACTCTAGATCTAATATTGAATAGATCTAAAAGCCTTTTACATGTTTTATTTTAAAATACCTTTTAGTAATCCTATTTTATTTTTACTAAAATAGACATCAGCTCTAGTAATTACTAAGCATTTTCAGCTCTCACTGAATCCAGTCAGAACTGAAGGCAACAAAATTGCCAATGTTTGGACTGCTGTCACAAACAAAATATTTTTCCATCTTTTAATCCACTTCTCTTGTAAAACAAACTGCCTTTACTTCTGCCTAACGTTGTAGCCTGAGGATAACCCACAGCAGTACTGTTACTAGAAGTACCCGTAACATGGTATATTCAAGCTCTGCTAGCTCAAGACAAGTCTGCCATGTTATCCTATTGACAAAAGGGAACTAAGAGGAAAAGCCTATTGATCTTTTCTACTGCTACGTAATAGAAATATAGTTTGTGTTATAAGAACTTAGTTAATTTTCCTCATTTTTATGAGTTGACAAGCAACATTTTGAATTATTTTTAAAACTTTTTTTTTCTAATTACCTTAATATATATGATTCTATTGTATTCTATTACCTGACAATAGAAAAAACACTCAAGTCAAGACTTCTTTTGACTGCCCATAGTCTACATTTAAACACTGTAAACATACTTGATTTTATATATACACAAATATAAACATTTTTAAATACTTTTGCTATAATTTATACAACTGTAAAGAGTGATTTGTTTTGAAGCTTTCATACTGGATATTTTATAGCCACAACTTTTCATAGATATCCAAATTTTGATCTTGATAATCTTCAGATCTGTACTTATAACCTGCAAAAAATTATTCTTGAATAAGTCTTGCAAGGCTGAGCCCACAGGTTTAAACTATTAAAAAAAGCATGTGAAGTAGTCCATTAGTAATATTCTTCAAAAGCAATTTTAGGTAGGTGGGATAATTTCCTTAGTATCTTGAAAGCAGACAAGATGATTTAGAGCTGTATGTGATCAACAAAGTAAACAAATAATTTATTTCTCTATGTTCTGGTAGTCACTTATTATTTGAATGATTAATTCTTGACTAAGGTAGTACAAATAAGATAGTGCATCTCTACTGAAAGAATGGGAACTGTTTCCTCTAATGACTCTAAAATGCTTCAAACCATCTTGAAAAATTGCTGAGGGGCAGAAATGCTAATGTTTGCTGAATGAACCTAAAACTTAACTGAACTATTTTCTTACCCAAAGGACTTAGAACTAGTATTGCTAAGACAGCTTTTTTTTTTCCTTAAGAAAATTACCCAGCACTGATGAGATCAGGGAGGGTCTACATTTATTCTTTGTAAGACAAATTTTTGTGAGTCAGGAGTGTGACTCAGGCTGGTCAGGGATGTTGATGACAGAGAGATAGTTTGGTTACTCCTTTTGCTTCTTATCTTGGGGAGAGGAAGAAAAAAAAAGTTCTTTGTCACTTGATCACAGAGGAGAGGAACACAACATTACAATTTACAAACAAGATATTCAGTCAGTCAGCATGAACTGGAATAGGTCACAAAAAGGAGTGAAATCAATGAAGCCTCACAAACTATTATCAGCTGAAAAGAGGCTCTCAAAGATAAGGCCACAGCTTCATCAGACCAGTTAGAAGGTTTAAAAAGCATCATATCTATAAACACCCACAGTATCATCAACCTAATGAACTAACATTTTTATTTCAATCCAGAAGTGTACATACCACAAATCCCCAAAAGGACTTTTCTGGTTTGGTAATATAATGGGCACTCCCATCATTTTGAGTCTTGGGGTGGTAGATGAGCTGCAAGAGCTATGTGTGCCCATACCAAGGACAGGAACTGTGAGTTGATGCCTAAAAGCAATTCCTGGGAAATGAAAACAGTAGCTTATTAACAAACCCTTTTAGTCAACTGGACAAAACTGCTTCCAGTTTCTGCAAGGACAGCCTTGCTTGAAACTTTGGCCATCCTTTAGGAATTAAAGAATGAATTTGCCATGGGGAAGAAAGTACCAACTACAAATTGGGGAAGTTCTGCATAGGAAAAGACACTTCTGTGGAGGTAGCTAGATGCTCACTGGATGCATTTTTAGGGAGACACAGTTATTTAATGAGTGATAGCATACATCCATTCACCAATTATTTCTCACTTTCACGTGGAGGCAGCCATGGTCATACTATGTCATCACTGTCCATACTTGGTTCTAATGATTTATATCTTATCATGAAAGTCTTTGCAAATATTTTTTTCCTGCTCTTTATAGATGTTTCAATTATTGCTACCCCATCCAGCTCTATTTTCCCCTTCTCTCTCATGCCTGCTTGATCCTTTAACTGATCGAATTCTTCATCAATTCCAGGATTTATGCTTTACTGTTTTGTTTTGTTGGTTTTTGGGTTTTTGTTGGGTTGTTTGTTTGGGTTTTTGTTTCTTTGTTTGTTTGGGGTTTTTTTTGTTGGTTTTGTTTTGGTTTGGTTTGGTTTGGTTTTTTGGTTTTGTTTTTTTTTTTAATTTGCATGTAGGCATCCTGCCCTTGCTCAGGAAATACCTTTCCACTCTTTCACTTGCTTTGGGACTGTAGTGTTGCTGAGCTGCAGATGTGCTTGAAAAGAACAGGTAAAGAAGGAACAATTAACATATTAAGTCCAGTGTATCTTTTTCTGATACACATACAACACAAAATAACAATATTATATATTGTTAATATACAACATACATGAAAACCGATTTGTGTAATAACTCTGTTACTCTTCATATTTCTTTGTTTATTCTTTTAATCTTCCACCCTCCTGATCCTGAAGTATCACAGTAAAACATAAAACCGAATGAAAAAAAAAAACGCAAAAAAACCCAAAAACCAGATGATCCAAAATTGTTGAGAGGCAAATTGAATACAGAAAATAAAATCAACTATTTGAAATTATCATATGCATTCTCGAAGGGAAGCACATTATGCACAAATCCTGAGTTCCCGAACAGTCAAGAGGAAGAATTTTGAGCTGATAAAAATGCAAATGTTTACAGATAAGCCTCTTTTCTAAGGGTGGGGTGGAAGATTTCAAGATGAAATGGAAATACTGTTTTGTTACGCAAGGTCATTGTTAGGCTGCATGGATGAATGACAGAGCAATTTGGTCATTGTGCCACCTAAAGATGAGTGAGTGGTCTATTGTTTTAGTGTTTTAGGAAACAGATTGATCTTTTAGGGTGGAGGATACTAGAACAATCAGAAGATATAACCTCCAGGGCCTGTCAGGAACAAGCTCAGCCCATCAGCCAGGAGCATGGAAAACAGGGATCTTCTCCATGGTGGACTGAAGAGATTGGTCAACCAGTAGTACTGAACTAATATCAACTGGGAAACGCGTGCCTGGTACAGAAACTTTTGGTTCTGCAAAACCCCTGGAAGCTTAAGACACTCATATCTCCTTGCTCACACAAATATTCCCCTAATTCCTCATGCTGTGTCTGTGCTCTCCACTTCCATCCAATCTAATAAACTGACTGAGTTTGAACAGGATCAGTAGAACAACAGTCAAGAAAACAGTTTCAATAAAGTTAAGATCTATACACAAACTATGAAAAGCCTGTTTTTTCCCTTCTCAGATCGAGCCCATAGTGAGATTTTGCCAAAAATCCCCCAGTTAATACAGGATGGTGAGGTGGGCATTTAGATCTTGGTCACCTTAATAATTTTTGACTGAATATTGTAATGATCCAAATACTCTAATTCTTACTCTTATGTTAAAAGTCTCATAGTAAGTAGATTAGATACAAGGCAACCTATTTATATTTGCTGAGACACATTTTCTGTGTCTATTAAAATGTTTGATGCTTGTGTTGTTAGCATGTTGGTCATGGAATGGGCTGAAGTACTGGCACTGATTCATCAAATCTGGCCTTTCCAAATGGTCTGCAAACCACTCTGAATTTTCCTGAAATGATGCCGTTTCTCCAAAAGTTAAATGAAAGATCTCCAGAAATAGTCCTTTCTGCTTCTCGGTTTTGCTTGCTTTATACTGTTGGTGACCTACATTATGGAGAATGTTTTCTGTTAGTCAATTATACGTCCTAATCTTCAGAAACAGCAGGAGAACCTCTTTTTCACAAAAAGAAAATAAAATTTAAAAAATCATGAAGCATGTTGGATACTGAGGATTAATTTGGAAAATTTTTAAATCCTCAGGGAGAAGATTATGTGGAGATATAAGAAATTCCTCCTTATTTTCAGTCAATGTGTTGCATGTTTTTATGCTATCCCTGTGTATCAATGAAAAGGAACATTAAGTGACTATTGTGTACCTTGAAAAATGTATCCACTTAGAGAATTCTGTCATAAAAGATAATGATTATGTGCACCCCTCCCACCTTTGCTCCCTTCCTGTGAATAAAATAGGACATTATTCCCATTTCATAGAAAAAGTATTGAAGCACAACCTACCCACCTTCCCTCAAGACAAATGGAAGCAGGTACAGACATGCACCCAAACTGCAGTGCTTTAAACACATCATCTCCTTCTTAGCTGTACCAAAGCTAATTTTATCTGCCTGAGAGCCAGGAGATATGACAGAACTGTGCAGAACACATCTGCCAGTCTTATAAAGCTGTATTGAGAAATGTAATTTCCAAATGCCTGGGGAAGGAAGCCTCACTGAGCTACAGCCATAAGTGCAGAGGAGGGTGCTGAACTGCAAACAGAATGCAAGAGAATTTGTTTTATGTATGTTCACATAGTTTTATATTCTCCTTCTGGGAAGAAATGCAAGAAATCTCCTCAACAGAACAGCCTGCAGGATTGCTTACCTCATTATTTTGATTTTTCAATTGACCTCTAGATATGGAGAGGTAAGGTAGTATTTTTAGCAACATTCAAAATGGGCAGGAGCCATTTACTGCTCACAATCCCTTTTGATTGCTTCTCTTGAGCAAGGAGAAGAATGTAACAGACATTCAGGTAAAAAAGAAAGAGACAATGAACCTCAGGCAAGCCATAATAATAGCGTAGTTAGGATGATTTATTTATTTGCCAGTCCTTGTGGGCTGCTTTGTGCTGACTTCATCCTGTTGCTTTAACCCTCTAGGCTCTGCATCATCTCGGGTCTGCGACTGTAGAGCTGCATAAGCTTCTCCATTCATTTCCTTTGCAGCGCTAGGATTTGAACGATAATGAAGGTGAAGCAGGGTATTTATGGCAGGCTCAAAGAACCTGACAACCTGGGATGCAGCTGGCCAGTCACTCGAGCGAGATGTCCAACAGATGAGAGTGGAGGGTGTCAAAACACATCTCAAACCCCCACACAAATGGGTTACAGAATGACATAGTTTATGGATGGGTATTTTTCGTTGGGGGGAGGGGGCAGTGGGAGGTCTACTGCATTGGAAGAGAACTGAAATCAGGGTTTTCATTTCCAGTGTAATTCTCAGTCCTGTTATTCACCTCCAGCGTCTCTCCGGACAGCTCACTCGGGCTCAAACCTTGATAACCTCATTTGTTTTCCTTTCTCCAATCAAAGAGCCTTCGGCTGGAGACTGGGAAGCACTGAACACCTGCGGCCCCTACACGTTCCCCGTTCTCCTGGGGGAGCTGCCAGGGCTCCCCGAGAGGCGGACACGCCTGACGGGAGGCTGGATCCGGAGCTCCCTAATCCCCACGGTCGGCAGCGAGCGACACGCTGGTTCCTGCCTCTCCGGACCCGCCAGCGGCCCCACGCAACAGGGACCTCCTGCTGCAGCGCAGCCCGGCACACAGAGCCTCGCCTCGCCCAGGCTGCGCCGCGCTCCCCGCGCCCGCTGCTCAGGAGCCGCCAACGCGGCTCCCACCGGCTGCTCTCGGGAGGGGGAGGCCGTGGGGCGACACCGCCCCTGCCCCGGCGGGCACGGCCCGGCCCGGCCCGGCACGGCACGGCACGGCCCGGCCCGGCCCGGCACGGCGCCCCCGCGCCCCCTGGGGCAGGGGAGGACCGCGCCCCGGGCGCCCGGCGGTCCCTCAGGGCTCCTCCCCCGACGGCACCGGGCACGGCCCCGGTCCGGACGGTGGCCGCCCCTCCCTCGTGGGACCGCGGCCTCTCCGGCCGCCGGGGGATCCCCGCCCCTTCGAGGCAGCCCGCGTCCCCGCTGGCGGCGGCCCGCGACCCACGGGCGGAGGGACGCGACACCACAGCCCGCCTCGCTCCGCCCCCGCCCCGCCCCGCGGGAGCCGCTCGTGGCAAAGTCACCGACCCCCGAAGCCCGCCGGGCTCCATCAAACGCCGCGGCCCCGCCCGCCGACGTCATGGAAACAAGCGCGTCAGCCTCCCGCCCGCCAGTGGCGGCGGCGGCGGCGGGCGGGCAGCGGCGCGGGGCTCCGCCTCCGCGGGCGCCGTGCCTACCGGGGCCCCGCCTCCACCTCCCCCATTGAAGACTCCGCACGTCGAGACCCCCCTTCCTCGGCCGACAGAGGGGCCCCGTCACGTGGCCCGCGCTCCGCAGGCGGCGAGGGAGGCGGCGGGGACCGGCGGCCGCGGCGCCGGGAGAGGAGGGGGCGGCGGGCGCGGGTGAGTGAGTGACCGCGGCGGGCGGGCGGAGGCGGGAGGCGGGCGGATCGCTGCGCTCCGCCCCGCCCCGCCCCGCCCTGCCCGGTGGCGCCCGGCTCCTGTAGCGGTTGCTCTGCGGCGCAGGGGCTCGGCGGCGCGCTCGGCGCTGCCCGGTGCGTGCGGGGGAAAGGAGGCGGGCGGGCCCCGGGGAGCGGCGGCGGCGACGGTGGGAGCGCCCGCGAGGAGGGCGAATCGCTGATTCCTGCCGGTGAGGCGACGGGGGCGGGGCGGGCGGTCCGCGCCCCCCTCCCTCCCTCCTTCCTTCTCCTCCCCCGGCTCTCCCCGCGCCGGTGCCCCCTCCCTCCCTTCTTCCCTCCCCAATTCGGTCGCCGCTTCACCCCCCCGCCCCCTCTCCCGCCCTCCTCGCGCGGCCGCAGGGCGGGGGCGGCGCGGCGGGGCCGGCCGGCCGTGGGCAGGGCGGGGAGCGCGGGGACCTTGTGCGCTCGGCGAGCGAACGAGCGGGCGGCGTCAGGTTTACGGGCGCCTCGTCCTGGCCCCCGACCGGCGGCTGTGGCGGCCCCACGGCGCGGAGGTAAGCGCGGCGGCGGCTCGGGGCGGCCCTCCTCCCGGCGCGCCGACAGACCGGGCAGCAGCGCGGCGGCAGGTGCAGCGTTGCTCCGCTCCCGCCGCGGGGCTGCGAGCCGTGGCCGGGCTCGCTCGGGGGGGCGGCGCGGCCGGAGGGGCTGCGTGCCGCGCTCCTGGGCTTTCGCCGGTTCTCCCCGCAGGTAACCGGAGCGTGCACCTGGCCGCCTCCGTGCAGCCGGGGCACGGCGTGACCTTGAGGGCAGCGGATGCGGGGCTGAGCCGCCGCGGGAGCGCACAGCCACACCGTCGGGGACCCCGAGGTGGCGGCTGGACGCGGCCGGCACGCCACGGCCCTGCAAGCTCCTGCGGGCGGGCGCGCTCACGTCGTGGATTAAGGTGGTGCTGAGCCCCCGCCGCCCGCCGGGTTAAGTAGCCGGGATTAGCCCGCTGCGGCAGCACGACACCGACATCCCGGGCACTTCGCCGCCCCGCGGGGGCTGGGAGCCCGGCACCCGCGCAGCCTCGCCCGCCCGCCGTGCCCCCAGGGCGGTGTTTTTGACCGCGGCTGAGTCGTACGCCGCTTTCCGTCGGAGCGGACGGGCTGGTTTGATTTATCGATGCCTAGCCGGGCTGCTCATCGACCGGCGCGGACGAGGAAGGGATGCGGCACTGGTTCGGGGGCCGGGAGAGCGAAGCCCTCGCGGGCGTTCCGCCGCGGGTGAGCCCGTCCCCGCGCGGGGCCGCTCCGCGGTGGGAAGCGCCTCTAACGGCGGTGTCATCCTCGTCCCGGCGGTGCGTGTAACCTTTGGCTGGTGCACCACGTGAGTTTGGGAGCGGGCTGGAGCCTCCGCCGGGGATGGCTGGCCGGTGCCGAGCGCGGGAGGCAGCGCTCGCAGTGGGGAGGAGTGGGGTGGGTGTCCGCGCCGCCGCCTGCCCTGGCTTCCTGCCGAGCCCCTCGGTCAGTCGGTAAAGGCTGAAGTCGGAAGGACTTATGATTTCGAGAGGAAGATCTCTTGAAAAGCGGTCTGTTGTCCCCGGGAGCGTTTCCTTCAGAGCGGCCGTGCGAGTGGTGTTCGCCAGGGGCAGGAAAGGGCTCAGCCTGAGCCCGGCGAAGCGTTTAGGAACGGAGAGCTGTGGTTGAGTCTGTCCCAGGGTTCGCAGCCTGAGGGACAGTGTATGAGTTCAGCTGTAACAGGCGGTTATGTGGTGCTGTGCCTGATCCATACCCCACAAAAATCTTTTTTACGTTTGACTTATTAAACTGTAGGGGCTGGTGACGAGAACAGGAACAAAATTTCGGGGGCTTTTTTTCTTGTCATTTTAACATCCAGATTACAGAAATCCTTAAAGTATCTTATGCTGTGCCTGAAACCCTCATTCTGAGAATGTTTGCTGGTCCTTGAGAGGTGACTGGCTAGGTGATTATTCAAATCGTGTCCCTTCTTAGAAGTCAAGTTCCAAGCCCACCGTACCTGTGATATATCTTCATCATTAGTGGTTGGCAATCTTGACTTCCTGGGGAACGAAGTGAGTGTGCCTTTGGAAAACTACCTCCTGTAGGATAGCTACTGCATCTCTAAAACATTCCTGGATCCCAATGAATTTGGGTTAAAATAATGTGTTTCGGTACTTGGAAAGGTGTTGGTTAGATAACTTTCCAATTCCTTGGTTCTTGATAATGTGTGTTCAGAAGGTGGTAGCTGTAGCTATAGCCGGGGCCATTTTTTTTGAGCTGTTTGTTGGCACTTTTCAAGGATTTCTTCCAAACACCACAAATTGTGAATTCCAATAGAAGTAAACTTGTGTATCTTTAAACTGTTGGCTCTTCTGGCAGGAATAGCTTCCAATGTACTAGGGCTTTAATACTTATGGCATAATGAATGGAAACTCTTGGTGTCAGTGGAAAAAGTGGTCACTGAATTCAGTGAGGAAAAAAACTCACACACTTCACTGTGAAATTTTTGGTCTGGAAGAGCATCATTGTGTGGTTCGGTTTATTGCTGCTCCTACTGATGATTATGGTAACCGACCCAGGCTGAGTTTGCTGAAGGAAATGTGAATGCTGTGCTGTGTACAGATATTTGCAGGTTTTCCCAATCAATGTTCCTATGTCAGTGCTAAATTGCAACATTATTACTTCTATCCACTCAAAGGAAAACACATGGAAAACTGTGTGGATCATTCAAATGATACAAGTCAAAACTAATTGTAAAGGGAATTGTGAAGGTGCTATTTGTAAGCACACATGCTGTAACATCTGCATATGAAGCAAATGGTTTTGGAAATTTAAAGAGAAAAACAAGACTTCTGTCACATTAGCAGAGTAAACTGTGTCGGTTTCTTACACAAATTTGCATTACATACAGACAGTGGTACAAGGAAAGGATCCCCATTCGTGTAATACATATTCTGCTAATAATCTGGGGGTAATCCTGCAAATTGAAGTCCACTGTAATCTAAAGGAAGAGTCTCATTTAGGAAGTCACTCTTTTGTGGACCACAAAATATAGAGAACTTCTGTCAGCTGTTAAAATTGCAAACATCTAAACTGTTTTGTAGAAAGCTTCCAAGGAAATTCAGAGGCTTGAAATTGTCCTGTAGCAAAGGCACAAAGGTCTAGTAATTACTTCTGTTATCTTTATTTTTAGCTGTTTGAATTTACTAGGAAAGAAGAATGTGATAAATGGGTGGTAATCATGAGATGATACTAAGAAGGAAGAGACATAGGCTGGATCTGCTAAAGCCACCTCAAAAACAGATGCTTTGGAAGAAATTAGCTTCACCAACATTTAAGATTTTAAAACTGGGAACTTACTGGCAAGTTCAAAATGTATGTGGCAAAACAATCAATAATATGCCATAGCAAGAAAGTCTCCCTTGACATGAGGGTGGACAAGATAACCTAAAGTATCTTCTAACTCGAATTTCTTCCATTAAGGTAGACTAAATATTAATGGCATTCTTTACCACTGAAATGTGACCTCACTAATGTCTTTCAGTGTTTGAACTCTTCATTTTTATATATGTTTTCTCTGTTTTTAAAGAGAAAATAATACTAGTACAAAAAGGGATTCACACTTTATTTAAAGGTGAAGTCAGATTTCAGTTAGCCAAATTTAATGCAGAATAGCAAACAGCTATGATGAGTCCTGGGCATTTAAAAGTAAATATCTTTTGAGAAATAAAGAAGACTGCTTGAATCTGTAAAAGATCTCTAATAGAAATGCATGCTTACCTTATTACAAAAGGATCAATAAAATAGCAGTAATAATCTTAAATCTGTATTCTCTAGTATTCTCTACTTGTCTTAAGTAATAATACGAAGAAGACTTGTTAAAAGTTGCAATTCAGCAGATAAGGATCTTTGTCTATGGAATATTTTAATTAAAAACCAGATAAAATCTAGGAGTTGCAGAATTGTCTAAAAAGCTAGGATTAGCTCTGCCTACTGGTTTTCTAGAGTGTGTGCAACGGTCTCAAGCAGGTTTTTTGGCTTTTTTATACAAACCTGTTAAATTTCCTCTGAAGACATTTTTATTTCTTGCAAAGTTTAACAGATTGAAGAACAAGGAAGGCAGGAAAGTTGAAGTTGAAAGAAAAGTGAACCTATGATACTTTATATAGAGGATGGATATTTCTCACAAGCATTAAGATTTGCTAATTTGTTCAAAATAGCTTGCCTTTATAAAGATTGGATTCATCCACTTTTCAATACCTAATATTAGGTACTTTATCTAAGTTCTCCTAACTTAGGCTTCAGCTAGCTGAAAAGACCATGTTCATTAATTGAACAGCAGAGTGATAAAAAAGTAAGATTTTTTTTGTTCATGAAACATCTCTTAATGCATGTGAAAAATAAAAATGGGTTCAGCAGTTTCACACAGAAGATGTAAGCAGTGATAATGAGCAGTATAGAAGGAGGATTTCCAGGAGGTGACATGTACAATGAAATCAACAGGCAAAATATTAAACTAAGACATCTTGCACCTACTCAGACAGAATGTATTTCTACACAGACACATGGTATTGTCCAGTTTGTATTTTATTTTTGAATTATCAGGCTTTCAAATACAGTTAATTAAAGTGAATTTCTAGTTTTTGTGACAGATTTCACTTGATATGAGCAGTATCTTTGAAGGAGCTGTCTGTTCAAGGTATTGGTATTCCAGTAAACGTTATGAAAATTATTTCTGCTGCCACTTATAAATCTTACTCTAACTGACAGATGACAGCAGGAGGTGTTATTAGATTAATTTTGGTGAATTGCAAAGTAGGTATGAGGCTTTCTCCATTGGTATTTCAAAGGTCTTGTGGGAGAAGAAATCTAAGGAAAATGTAGGAGGCATTTAAAAAAGAAATCAGAAGTAGCTTTGAAAATAAATATAACTTATTTTTTTGTCCAGTAAGAGATAATATGTAATTGCTGTTACAGAGCAGACAAATAACATCTGCCTTGCCTTTGAAGGGGAATGGACTGAGAAAGAGAATATATTTCTGCTTTCATGTTTGCAACTGCACTGTGCAGTTAAAGAGTGTATAGATCCATTTTGAGGATGACATTTGATAAACTGGTGCTGGGCATTAAATCTGGCTGGTTCTGCCACTTAAAGCATGACAAGCCTCAGCGCTAGGGTAGGTAGCCCTGGCTTCTTGCTGGCTATAATGTGATGCTGCTTTTTAGATGAGAGTTAGGTAATTTTCTGCATGGCTTCCTATTTACAGTGAACTTCAGTGGTTTGCATGTCTCATTTTTCATAATATTGTGTATGAGCTGGATGTTGTCTTAATTCTCAGTGAGTACAGGAAACACCATGTTCTTAAAACACACTTCTGGGAGCCTATCACTTGTAATCTGCTACCCTTACTTGTGCCCTTATATTCACAGAAAGATAAGGTAGCAGCAGGGAAAACAACACTATTGGTTTCTCACCACTTGGTGTACAGTGTCTGGTCCTGTACAGAGGAGGCCCAGGATGTACCATGCTCTGCACAGTTGATAGCAACAAACCCCAACTCAAGGCAGGAAAGATGATTCAGCTCACTCTGCTTTAAGCAACTATTTAACTTCTGGGACATGCCCCAAGGGTTATAGTAGTGTGCTCTTTTCCTGCTTACATCGTCATTAAAACTTAAACTTTCATATTAATTTTAACATTCTGAATCAAAGATGAACTTAGTCACCTTTGCATTACGTACACCAGTGAAAGAAACAGAAGTGCTCTTCAGTGGAGGGTTACAGATGTGCCCTTATGTAGAAATCACATAACTTTTTGTGCACTTGTTATTTGACCAGTGACTGGTGGCTTGCCTGCATGACTCTTCCAGGATTGCCCATGTCTCAGCAAATACAAGGATGTGTTGCTTGTGGTGTGTATTTTGGCTTCTGTCTAGATTTTAAAATTAAACAACTGGTGACTTCATATGGGGATAGGAGGAAGAGTCACTAGCTGTGTTTGGTGGAGTTTTTCCACTGTAGAAAGAAATAACCATAGTGCTATGGTCTTTATTGAAATAAGGAACTTATGCCACTAGCAATAAAGAAGTCTTCTAGCTAGAGCACACTTTTTTAAAAGAAAATTGTAGAGTGTGCTGAAAAGTTGAAGGTGATCACTGAGACTCTCCAAAAGCTTGGAAAACATTTGGTTTTGTATGGTAGGTGTTTCAAGAGATAGGAGTCTTTCAAGTCCCCATCAAAAGATGTGTTAGTCACTTCTATTAATATGTTTGATGCTTTTTTAATAGTCTAAAGTTTTGTGAGAGTTTTATGATGGCCTTCTGAACCTGCTGGTTTATCAGCATAATCCAAGAGGCTGGGAACAGAGAGAGCATAATTTGTAATTGCCTATTTGGCTTATCACTATGAGTGCAAAGTTTCACTGGCTGGCTGAGGTGACCTTATGGCTACTTTCATTTCCATCTTAGCCTAACTGCAATAATTCCCCCCTCTTTTGTGCCATCTCTGCCCCTGTGAGTCTACTCAGTGCACCACTAGATGGTTTGTTACACAATCTTTGTGCACAAATTGGTCTCTCCAAGGTGAGAAGTAAAGCTCACATGAGGAATGCAACATGAATCTTTGGATTGATGGTTGGGAATGTTCCTCCTTGTGCAGCAGTCACGTGAAACCATTCCCTGGAGGGTATTAACATTTTCACATGGGAGAACTTGAACTTACTGCTTTGATAGGAGAGAGGTTTGAGTGCCACTTTTCAACTAATGGCATTCTATAAAAGTATATTTGGGTTTAAACACAAGAACTATATGCCTGATATATGCCTGATGTGGTTTCTGATACTACAGTGGAGTTAAATAAATTTTGCTTGTGTTGAGCATCCAGACTTGGTTTCTGATGTTTTTACATAGAGAAGCCTGAGCAGGTAGTAACAATAAATAGGTAGAAAAGGTGGCAGGTATGGTTAGCCCTTAAACTGTTTAAGAAAGGGTGGTATTTTTGAATCTCTTCTGGTTGTTTAGATCTAGTAGATAGTAGATCAGGATCTCAATATGCATATTGAACAGGAGTTTTTTCACTTCCATCCAGGTGCTACTGCTATCAGTATTGATATTGCACTTCAAATTGCTTTGTATTGTTTGGATCTGCCAATTTTTCTTCACTTGGGAATGAAGCTGGTGCAGAACTTCATGAAGCCTATGGAACATAATACAAATCAATACTTAAATTAGAACAGTGTCTACCAGTCTCACTCAGTTGAGGTTGTATGAAACATGAAATGATTTAAACTGGCTGTCAGGGTCTTTTCCAAATGGCTTTCAAATATGCATAGTTGAGACTGACAGCTGGAGAGAGTAGAGAAGGTGCTTTACCACTGCTAGCACAACTGCTTTACTTCTGCTTTATTAATAACACAAATCATTACAGTTCATGTTTACCTACTTCTGCTCTGCAATCCAAGTAGTTAACATTGACAGTGATTTTTCTTATTCTGCAATGAGCTTGCTTTGCGTAGTGGAACATCTTGACATTTTCATAAAGTCTGCTTTCAGATGCATTTTGCTAATAGGTGGATCTTGTTGTGGTACCTGCAGATCTAAGGATTTGTTCCTGAACTAGAGCTATATTTCTCAACTGAGTTAAAAGAGATTTGGGAATAAAGGACTAAATTCTCTGGGATTTGATAAAGGCATGGTCTCTTTCTCTGGGTTTTTGTGTGCTGTTTAGTGGTAATGGAGGCGCCTACAGTGGAGTTATCCTTCATGTAGAGTTACTCACTGCAATGCATACCAGGTTACGGGAACCTTTTGAAAGAACTTTGGTACAAACACACACACCAAAAATTAAATGCCAGCATATAACACGCTAAGTCTTGTTTGTGAGTGAGTGATTTGTGTATGGCTTTCTTTTTTTCTTGTTGATCCTGGTGTTGCCGGGCACTGGACAGCAGCTCCCCAAACCATATTAGCAAAATGGTTTAGAAAAAGTTGTCTTGGTTGAGAGAAGTCTGACACCCTAAAGCTGTGTTGTGCTACCTTCTAACACTGAAAATTGGTTTACCAGATGAAAAAATACAAGGGATGTATGCTTGAGGGGAGCACTTAATATTTTTTGGGAAGATAGTTGAACATTCTTGACAGATGAACCTCTCATTCCAAAACTGCAACGCTGAATTTGCATATGCTCAAAGCTTTATATTTACCTTCTATTGATAGTCAAATCTAAGGCTACAGAAATTGTTATGGAGAATAAGGTTATATATAACCCTGGGCAAAATGCTTTGAACAGGACAAAGTTCATACATGTTACTTTGAGGCAGCCATTGTATAACAGGTCAATTTCAAGCTCCTGATGGGGAGCTGCCCAAAGTCCCTCCTAAGCATTACTGAGCTGGCAAAGTAAAAACATTTCTGATGGGCTTTCCCCTTCACTGTCACAGTTGGCAGTAGCTGAAAATGGTGACATGATTGTAGGGCTACTGCATGGCCTACATTCCTGGAGTGAGGCAGGAGAGCTGAGGCTGGCTGGCACCTCTACCCTACCATGGGGACAGGGATGCCTGTAGGAAAGGTCTTGGCCACCCTGCAGGACAGGGAGCCTGAGCCAGCTGCAGGGCTCTCCTGTGCTGGCAAGGACTGGCCCGTGCTGGGCAGCAGGAGCAAGAGTGTGACCAGTGGGTTTTGCCTTCAGTCGTTCTTGCGAGGCCACATCCAAAAATGGTGCCTTGTTTTGCACCTCTCCTGACAGTCAATATGGGGCTGTCCTGTGGTGTGTGGAGAGAATTAGGGCGAGGTGGCTTTGCTTGACCTGGAAGGGGGAAGGCTGAAGAGGGATGCTGGTGATGGTCTGTAGTGGGGCTTTGCAGCAAAGGTGCAGCTAGTCTCATCTTTTTCCCAGGATGAGCGTGGGGGTGTGGAGAAGAGCTTCCATGATTGACTTGAGCTGGTGAGGCCTGTGCTGGCTGGAAGGGGCAGTCCCTGTCACTGTGTGACCTTCAGGAGGAGCCGCAGGTGTTGCTGCTGTCTTGCTTGTCACCGGTTCTCATCTAGGGCTGTCCCCTGACCTTGAGGTCAGGTGAGCGGCGGTGCTGGCGCAGGGCTGTACCTTCTGGCAGTAGCACAGGCTTGGGTATTCCTAAACTAACTGTGAAGCCACATCCTTCCTCTTGCTCTGACATGGTAGTGCAGCTGCTTGATATGTGAGTTCAGCCCAGCCGACTGTGCTTAACTTTGGCAGAGCAATCCTGGCCACTTACATAAGCGTCTTAAAAAACTGAAAGTAGTCACTCTGCGCTGCTTCTGTTGCTGAAGCGACGCAAGCGCATCTGAGATGCATGTGGCTATTTTAGATCATGTCCTGGATGGCTAAATATAATATTTTGGTATATATGTTTTAATTTATCCATTGCCTGTTTACAAAAAGTGCCCGAAGTGCCTACTTCAGAGGTAGGTTTTCCCATTTGGTCAGGTGAATCGTGCATATGATGGAAGGAATGTAAAGTTTTAACCCATGAAATGCACACAGGCTTCAGAAATTGAGATAGACCCTTCCGGTGGTGAAAACAGGTGATGTGAAAGAGCAGAATTTCAACACTGTCTTCTAAAAAAGCTCTTGCATCTGCTGCATGCATACCAATTATTGAAGTACTAAATCATGGGGCGTGATTAATGCTAGAATCAGTAGTTGTTCAGCTGTGTCCTATATGGAAGGGTTTCAGGTTAAAAACTGAGATAACAACAAGCCTCTGTAGATCCTTAAAGGTAGCTGTGGTAATTCTAAAGTAGAAAATTCTGTGGAATTTGCTGTAGAAACTTCACCAAGAGGAATGATTATGCTCATGTTTCAAGGGGCTTTTCAGCCCTTTCCCCCACACCCTACTTACTTTATATAAACAGATCATGTGTCTTAACTTGCTCATTAGAACGCTAATGTCAGCCTCTCAAATGTGAAGTGTGTTATAAACATAGTTAGTCGGGAGCTTAGCAAGGTGCTAGTTGCCGGATGAATTAGAATTTGTGGGTATTTCCTGCAAGTGTGGTTTCATATTTGCTTCACTCAAACAGGTTCAGTGTAGTTCTCTGCCGTGTTTTGAGTTGGCACTGGCATTGGATTATCTGTGTGGTGAATCTGGTTAGATAACCATTCTGCCTGAAAAGAAAAATCATTTTTACTATCTGTATAAGCCTCCGTGTACCCGCAGGAACTTCACTGTTGTCACAAGAGACTGCAATAACTTGGGGAAGTAAGGGATGGTCAGAGTGGTTGGTATGCGTCCTGACACTTGATCATCAGCATGTTTGTGATGGAAGAAGCATGGCTTTCCTTGCTGTGGTTGCTCTGCATATTGAGCAGAGCAACGTATTGAGTGGCCTAGCTGGAGTCCTGGGAACCACCCAGGCGCAGCACACAAATAGAGAGCACTGCAGGAGCTCTGAGTTTCAACAGCAAAACTGTGAGGTGGCTTTGTTGCATGATAGGGGTAAACCTTTTTAGTCATTATGAAATATCATGTAAGCTCTGTAAGATGGAAACCAGCTCAGCCCACTCTGACTTACTAATTTTGTGAATCTGCCATGTGAAAATGAAGCTGAGAAGTGAATACCACTTTCTTGTAGATGGGGAGAAGAAACAGCCATCTAATTTGCTGAAGGGTGGTTCTTCTATTTTTAAAACCTGAAACAAGTGAAGGCTAAATTATGTAGCTACAGGCACATTCTTCTTCGGTAGGTAGTAATCAAAATCTAATGATTAAAGCTGTCAAAGCTTTTTAAAGTTCATCTGAAGTTTAAGATGATGGAAATTTATCTTTTCTTTGGGAGGAGGAGTGTTTTGCTGCTGTTCTAGAGGAAACTTTAAGACAAAGGCATTCATTTATTGCACTTGTATGCCTTTCTCATATACAGACTTCTAAATAGTGAAACTTAAAAATAGCCACTCCAAAAATTATTTGATGAATGCTTCAGATTGGAAAGAATTGTATATAAGCTGAGCCTTGTACCAACAAGTTAAGAAATGCAAACTTTATTTACGAAAAAAAAATCCAGTCGGTTTTGTAGACTAAAAAACGTGGGTGTCTGTGGAGTTTTTGGCAGGAAGGTATGTTGTCTCATGTTGGCCTGTAGTTTTGGGTTCACCTCCATGAGAGCATGGCAACAAGCTATCAATCTGTCTGCTCAAAGCCTATTTCTCTTTCCAAAACTGTTTCCACACCCGCCACTGTGTCAACACTGTTCAGTCATAATTGTCAACTCCAAAGCAGGCTGATCAATGGAAATGCTAAAAAAAGCAGCAGGGCTCTTGCCTCAGAGGCTGTGTAAAACCAGATTTGCCAGGAGGTGCGTGCCTCTGTGAATATCAGCAGAAAGGCTCACTGTTTGTTACCTTCTAGTCCAACACTGCTATGTGCCTTCAGGGCTCCTTTGCTTGAGGTTGTCTTGAACTCTTGAATTTTTCACCTTGTCTTCCAGGTGAAGTTGTTTTCTAAGAAATGGAACAACGAAAAGGGTTTAGTTTTTCAGAAACTGTGAAACAGTGGAATCCATAGGAATAAAAACTTGAATTGTATCTATATGATGGTTTTGGTTGTTGAGTTTTTTGGTTGGTTTTTACATTTTTTTTTTTTAAATGCATTTGAAGCATCAGACCTTATGGTACTCATTAGTACTGTTAGAATTGCTCCTGCCATTCATCAGGTATGAGACTCTTAAGATGTGACAGCTGGTTGAGGATCAGAAGTGAAATACCAACTCCACTGCCCATTGACATACATGTCTATGAAAGACCGAGGAAGTTCTTGGCATGCTTTAAACTAAGTGCATTAGATTTGCAGGCACAGCTCTTTTAGTGCTTTCTTACAAGGTGTCTTTTTCACAGCTGATAAGTAAAATGATGTCTGTACTCCCTCTGCTGGCTCTGCAAAAGTAGCTTTCATGAGCTTAAATAGCTGAGTAGCACCTCTTACAAGTATGCCTGTGTGTAATTCTGAGTTAAGAACAGTTTAATAAATAGAAGAGGGATTTTCCTGAAAAATGGGTCAACAAATAGTTGCTGAAAGCCAATCAGGTGTCTCAGATGCTATCTCATGCTATAATGGTAAACACTGGTGTTGTATATACCTTTGTAATTGTAGTCTGATCTGTTTTTGTGTATCAACAATCGGATGGGGCTATCCATTAAAATACTTGTACATCTAGTTCAGCTAAGCTCCTCTCTTATAGGTATTGTGTCCTATATGTACATGAAGAGCTATGATTAGCAGCCTCACATGGGGAAAGTAAACTTATCTACTTCCATAAATTTGAGTGCCATATACCTTTATTTGCTTATTCTGAGACTACTTGTTTCTTTCTGTGTGAAGAGATATTCAATATAAAAATGCTCAGCCAGAATGGAAGAAGTTTGGGCTTGAACGAAGTCTTGGTATAGGTGTTCTGAACATAATCAAATAAATTGCACTTAGTAATCATTAGACATCTTTACATGCCAATGTAGTTCATTCTGTTATCTTGTTTTCTGATATTATTCTATTATAGCACTGCTCTGGTTATCTTTAGTTTGTTGAATTCAGTGAGAGTTTAACAGTTTCAGAGAACCAAAAGGGTAACCCACCCTAATACACTGGTCAGTAACCAGGTAAGTGGAATAATAACCCAAACTGTCTTTTTAACATTTGCCAGTTTAAAAATCTCTGAACAAGAACCTTTGAGCCTTGTAACATGGAGTCTGGCTTCTGGTTGGGAAGTCTAAGGAGATTTTCTGGACTTTTGACCCTGGAAAATACATTTCCAGTCTTTTGTCCAGTCACTTTACTTGTATAATTCATAACTGTCAAATATTCCAGAACAGTTAAAAAATCGAGCAAACTCAATTAAGAATTCAGTGCAGCCACTGTAGTTCCTCCTGTTGAATTTCTCTTTGGGTGTACCCGTGGCTCTCTGCAGATGTCTTTAGGCATTGCTGTATTGAGAAGGGGTTTTTTGGCTGCAAAAATCCAGACAGTTGCCCAGTCCTTCACACCGAGGTTAGAACAAGTTATCTTCTCACAGCAAGTGTGTTCCTCCTACCAAATATGCTCTTCTTCCCCCTGCTATGGTGGATTAAGTTCTTGAATTTTATCCCCATGACTGGGCTTATGATCAGAATGCAGAGTTTTACTGCCAAAGTTCCATTTTAATAATCAGGTAAATGGACAAGTAAACCAAAAATTGTGGACCTCCATAATATAGGCCATTAAATTTAGCTTGGCCATGTCTGCCTTCAACCCTGGTCTTGTCAAACAAGAACAAATGGAGGATTCTCCATGCACAGGAAAGTGCATCAATTTTTTAGGAACGTCTAATAGTACATTTCAGAATCTCCAAATTAAAGAGTCAGAGAATCCTGATCTTAAAATATCTTAAAATAATAAAATAGCTTGTTTTAGGCTTCCTGTGGGCAATTTTGCCATGATGTTTAAATACTTGAAAATATTTGCTCTGTGAAAAATACTTTGTGACAGCTGATGGCTTATTTTAATAATAATTGCTCAACAACAAGGTAAAGTTTTAGTAACTACCTACTTTTTCAATTTTAAGGAAGAAAGCTGTCTTGAAAGCTGTTTAGCTTAATTATGTGCCTGAAGCATCACACGTCAAACTAGATTGTTACTTTGACAGACAGCCGTGTAACTGCCTAAAATTGTTTGTTCTTTTACACTTAGTTTGATTCTGGATTCTGACTGTATACTCTTTGATCACATTGCTGGCTTCCTTTATTAGATAACTGTTCAAACATCAACAAAATTAGTTATTCCACCACTCCCCCAAACAAAACCCCAAACAAACCAACCTTTACCCTAATTTCATGCTGTGTTGGTTAGAGCAGAAGATATCAAAGGCAGTGGATACATGTGCAAAAATCTGACTCCTGTAGCAGGGGTATGACACTCGAAGTAGCAACTTGCTATTAGTAATCCAGAGCAAGCTACTAGATACTGGTAACAGGTCTGAGTGCAACATGCAAAACTACATGTAAAGGTTCAGCATAATCCATGGCTTTTGTCTGAAGGTGAACTGGGAACATTTTTTATAAGCTGTGCTGCTATGTTTGAATAAACATGAAGGAGATTTAGGAGTCCATTGGTATAAATTTTTGTCTCTCTTAAAGCATCCCTTTCCTTGAGAAAAGGAGGAAATGGAAAACAAGTGTTGTAAAATCAAACAAAAAAGTTAATAGGTTGGGGACCATGGTAGAACGGGGATGTCAATCTGTTTGTCATGGTGTACAGATTTGAATTTGTGTGTAACTCAAATAATCCAAATTCATAACAACTTTGAAATGAGGTGTATGGTTGGTTTTCACTGTGTAGGACTTTTCATTAAGTTTCATTTCATCTTCCTTACCAGTGTTTTTCTTACCTCAGGTCTGAAAGTGTGAATAACAAGTCTGCTACTTGTTACTAGCAGATTACATACTCGCACCAGTTTTTTTCTAAGTCTTGTCTATATCAAGTAGGATTTTTTTTTTAAAGGCTACTAAAATAATGCTTAATTATAGAGGTTTTCAGATGGCTTCTTTCTATATTTCCCTTGATAAACTAATTAAAGTAAATCATCCTTAAAGGGACTGAAAAGCAGATTTTTGGAGAGCAGTCCTAGCACAGCTGCTTCCTAGTAGTCTGCTTTCTCTTCTCCAAATGCTACACATCCTTCATGCCTAAGAGTCTATTGAAAGTGCTGAGAAACCAGCTGATGACATCCTTTGAGGAAAACAGGGATACAGGAGTTTGCTTAGAAAAGTGGAGCAATAGGACCAGAGAAGGAGTCTCCTAAAATTACCTTTGGAAAAACTGACTCCCTAACTGTGGGAGTTTGGGTAATTTTTGCTGCATTTTGCTTCATAGTGCTGTGTCATTTTTTGTTTGTCTCGGTCACTTCACTGAGTATCACTAGCCTCAGTTAGAGGAAGCTCTTGTCTTCCTTACTCTGCTTTACCTGCATACTGCATAAGAGAAATTTGTGAGTTGCAGGGTTTAGATTAAAAATATAATTGGCTTCTGACTTAACAAGGTCTGTGAACCCCTACTCAACTGTACAGTGAAAGAATCTCATGCTGAGCTGAGGTGTGATACAGTCAGACGTGCAATGGTGCTGGTCCTTTGAGGAAGTCTGTTGGAAGCCATGAGCTGAACGTACAAATCTTGGTTATTTAAAGAGTTTGTGCCATCAGCAGTTATAATGCACAATTTCAGCAGTTACAATGCACAATTTTAGCAGGATGCTTGAAGTTTGTCACTTGAGTGCAGAAGCTGATACTGCCTTTCCCAATTCCCTTTCTTCAGAGATATGTATGCTTTTGGTATCACTAGAAACAACATGATTGCTGAAGCTGCACACTGTTAAAATGTGCCACTGTAAAACAAACACTTGTGGGAAGTAGCTTTCTGTAGTTAAGGAACAAAATAGGTCTGACTTTGCTGAGACAGAATGATGACCTGTAGTCTTTATGGGTGGACTGTCTCTTGGGCCTGAGGGTCAGCTGCTGCTGAACTATGAGCATTGAGCTGTGCTAAATGCATTAGGCTCTCAATCCAGATACCATCCTTTGGAAGGACAGATATTAAGCTTGTTAAACTAGCAATTGCTGCTGAGGATTCAGAGCTACTTTATCAGAAGACTGACACCTCGCTGTGCGTGCCAAAGGTGGTTATGCTGCAGGCATCTGAGTGCCTGCTGGTTTGCCACTTCAGTTCTGCTGGCCTTTGATAGGGCAGGGGAGCAATGGGAATCTGGTAGCTGTTCCTCAGCACAGTGTAGGTTCAGCTGGTTGTGATGAAGTTCTTCAAGGCATGGCCTTTCTCTGCCTAGGGGAGCTGTGCCACAGCTAAATTAGACACCTAGCTCACCTCATAATTTGAATGATTGCTGATTAGACTGGAAGCAGAGCTGTCTGCAAAGTGCATTAGGATCCACTGATGCTGGTGAAGACTTAAGGCCTTTGGCTTATGGGAACTGGAGATTTCCTTTATTGTGTGGCATAGGACTTGCAAATATTATCATGGAGCATGGTATTATTTTCGTTTTTCCTGAGTAATTAATCAACCACTGATGTCTTTGTAATCTCAGAAACCTAAAGAGTTATACACAATGAAGTACTTAATAAAAGAAGACTTCAGACATGAAGTTGTGATTATTATTTACACATAGCCAGTTTGTATGGCAATTTTATATAGCCTACCCAAACTGAGAAATTAATTGAATTTACTAAATCTGTTTGAGCCATTGTCTGGCAATCATGTGAATTACCATGCTATTTGTTTAGTTGCCAGTCAGTTGACTTGTGCCCTGGGTTTGCTCAACCCACTGCAACTTGAAATGACCGAGGGAAGAGGATTCTCCCCTTGAAGGAAGATTTAATGTTATCTTAAAGGTGGCAGCCATATAGTTCCATGATAAAGATGCTTCTAGCATTAGCTGTGTGTCTTGTCCCTTAAGCTGGCATATCCACATTACTTGTGTGACTTTACAAATAAATCAGCCCCTCCTGGTGTCTTGTGGAAAAACTTGTTCAGACGGTAGAAATGCTGCTATGTAAATATTTCCTCTGAGGTGGGGGAGATCATTTTTGGATGACAGCTTTCTGCACCACACAGCAACAAGTAGCCCACTCACAGGTGTAGAACCATGAAATGCATGGCTACCATCACAGCTAGTGGGAGGGTGGAGGCTTAGGACCACAGTATGGTGCTTTCTTGTTCCTTGGATCCTGGATGGGAGCAGATCCAGATGGGGGCTAGGACAAGAATTATTTGTTTTTAAAGATCATAGAAGTACATGGAGAAAGAAAAAAAAAAAGAAAAAAGTAAAGGAAGAAGTGCCAAAACCGTTTGGAGTGCTGTGTATCCCATGAGAGATGAACTTAGAACAGGACCCAAAATGAAATTCCTTCCCTCAGAGGCTGAGGTGCTGTAAAGAAGAGTAGAGAAGCACACAAGAAGTGTGTGTTCTGGGCCCGAGGCTGCCTATGTGCCTGCTGCAGCAGCAGAGCTCCCATACTCTGTTACTTCATTAATGCACTTGGCAGAGTCGGTGGCTTTTCCCGATGCAAAAGGATAAGGGTGGCAGGTGTAAGTTGCAGTGTTGTTAGTGTCAAATAATGAAAGCTGCTTCAGGACCTCTGTGAGTGGGAGTGTTACACCATGTCACTGTAGCACAGCCATACCTTTGGTCACCTGAGGATGTGACAGACTTGCTGCTTTGTTAGAGTTACAAAGTGCTGTGGTGGGAATCTCAGCTTTGTGCATTCTGTCTGCTAACGCTGCTTATATATTCCCTGTGTTAAAGAAGTATTATCCATCTTATATTGGACATGGGATTGTCATGTGTGTACTGATCACAGACAAGTTAATTTGCCATCATTCTACAGACAGCTATAATGCAGTAATGCTTCATTATGTGTAAAACAATCCCAGACCACCAACCAACCCTGCATAAATGAGAAACTTTGCAGTAGCTAGAAGGGCGTGACAATGCAGGGAGCATGACAACTTAGCCTTTAAGTGGGTGTCAGACATCAGAGAGATGGAAAAGTATTATCACTAGTTTTGAAACTGGAGATGTCCCTGAAGGATAAAGCAATATGTAGCCTTCAAAATCATAAAAAATGTCAGATAATACCATAAGGTGAAGCCTACTGAACATGCTTACACTGTACCAGAAAGAGGAGGCCCAGTAGAATGGATTGGTGAGTTAAACTCTCAAAACTTATCAAAGAGAGCTAAAGGGATGGCCAGTATAATCATAGTAAAGAATTCTGCGTGAGATTTCACTCTTGTGTTTCTGCAAAGCCATACACTGGATTCTCAAATTTAAATATTGAGGTAAAAAACCCCTTACTTCTTACAAAAGAAAACACAAACCAAAAAGGGACCCCTGAACCTCTTGACATAACTAGCAAGAGCAGCAAACTTGTGAAGTATTTCTTGAAGTGCTGCTCAAGTGTGGACTAGTTATGATAGTTGAACTTTAAAACCCTCTGTCTCCTTAGGAAGAGAAGATGGCAAACATAATTGCAGTTTTTCTCAGAATGACTCTTTTAGCCAGTTTATTTGGTGTATTTCTGGCAGGCAGGAATTAATGACATTCAAGCTAGCATAGCTTTTAAACTATAGGTTTCTGAAGAAGTAAGGCTCTTTAAAGGTTTGAAGATACAAGATATACTGTAGTCTGGTATTTCCAAAAGGCTTGTGAAAAATCTGAAGTTGAAGGTTCTCAAACTGCCTTGTTACAGGCCAAGAGGGAAGCTTTTTAAACTTTGACCACAAGAGGACAAAACAAATACCCAATTTAGCATCGTAGTGTGGGCTTATTGAGATGGGTGACCAGACCTGAGGTTTTTGTTTTATTTTTCTTACATTCCAGACACTTGCTTGGTTGGAATGATGATTTTGAGGATCATAAATGGATCCTTTACCACATTAATATCACAATTTGTATATTACCTACATATTTGTATATGAGCATATAGACTATTTTGTGGTACTGTTTGTGCTTAGCAGTAAACTAGTCCAAAGTAGCAAGAAAAGCCTTAAAACAGTGCCTAAGTTAATTTTATTGCTCTTAATAGAAAGGAATTGGTTATATATAGTGTCTTTATGGAAGTAATTCGGCTCAATCTCATAGGCATAAATATTTCCTAATAGTTTTAGAGACTAACTTTAAATATCTTTTTGAAGTTTTCTGAATACAAGAAAAATCAGGTAAGAATGGACTTTTGCCTTTTGCCTGAAGGCTCATAAATCTAAAAAGCTTTTTGCATCTCTTTGATGTCATGAAGCATGATCACAGTCAAAAGTCTACTGCTCTGCATAAATGGATACTAGCATAAAAGAATACTTTCTGAAATAAAAAATGGGGAATGTGCAAATCAGGATGAAATGGTAAATATAAGTTCTGTGGGAAAAAAAAAAAAGGTGAATAAATTTCTCAAGACAAGTCATATACCTGTAGGAATAACTGATGAAGTCAGCTGCTGGTTTGCTGACATTATCAGAAGTGACCAGCTGGATGCTTTGCGCTGAGCTCTAAATACAACAAGTAGCTGAAATCCAGGAATCCAGCTCCATCTCTGTTGGATGAAATTTGGTACCATCTCACCTTACCTTTACTTGAAACTTAGTTGCATGCAGTGATGCCTCATTTAACACACACCTGTCAGGATTTGTGACCAGAAAACATTTTGCACTTTGGGAATGCCAGTAAACTCTTGTAGTCTTATGATGCATAATTTTAGTGAGTTGGTTGCCATGCTACCACCCTATCTCTTTTTGGAAAAGTTCAGCTTTGTCTTGTCATTTTTGTCAATATGATTTTGACAAATGTTGATGGGAAAAGTGTGGTAAGTTGTTAATGAACCTAGTCATGTGAATATTTGTTAATGGATTACTTTACTACATATTTAGGAAAAAAACACTTCTAGGTTTATATAGTTAACTATTAATATGACAGATCTGTTAAGAGAACTTAGTTTACAGCACAATTATCCTAAACTGTGCAGGATTAAGAGACTTGCAGTTCTTAGTCATCTTATTTAGAACTCAGTGGATCTGAAGGAAAGGAAAATATTGATGGGCTTTGGGCAAACATTTTTTCTTGCATTTTAAATACCAGCAGGTTTGCCTTCAGCCATCAGCTACCTTAGTCCAAATTTTGGCAGCTTCGCTTACCTCAAGTTAGATGAGGAAGCTGACACACACAGTAAATGCATTTTAGGTGTTTGAACACACTCAAAATGATTCTGCATGAGACAGAGTACCATCTAGAGGTTAATTTTTTTTTTCTACTGGGATTATAATCCTAAACTAGAGTAACCTTTTATTGCAAACAGTCGTCTTGAATGTGGCCTTTAGTTTTTAGTGTCATCACAGAGCACAAAGTAGATGAGTTTAGGAAAAAGAAGTACAGAGAATGGGAAACTTCAGGGCCTGTGGGTAGAGAAGACAGAAGCTGCCTGAGTGTTGATCAGAGCTGTGGACTGCAGAAAAGTGTTTTAAGTGGTTACAAACTTGACACTTTTGCATGGTTTTGTCTTAAGTGTTTGTCATCTTGTGGCCAAGCCAGCAATGTGATATGAAATAGGTGACTATGAAACCCTAGTAGTGCCAACACAGAGAACACTTGTTGCTTTCTTTAATGATGATCACATTGGTTTTGTCTTCTGGGACTTTCCAGTGTGTCTCAAAGTCTGATGTTCCTTGAAAGTGGTCATAGTTTTTTCTGTGAGGCCCTTCTTGTTGCATTAGTCTGTCTATTTTTGGATCAGTAATATCTATTTGGTTACCTCAGTAAGGTAATGATTACTTTAAACACTTGATAAAATAGTTTCCTACTCAGACTATTCTGTACAGCACTTTCTGATTTTGTTTCATAATCCAGGTGTCACTTCAGCTGGAGCTGAGTTGTTTAGTGAGTGGGGAGAGGCCATGGCTTGGACAAGGTAGGGCAGTACAGGTCTGGCAGATGGTTGATGGCATAACAAAATGTCTGCTTGCTTGCTGGGCTCCTGGCAGAGGCTGTGGACCAAGCTGCTTTGTAAGAGAAGCTTATGTCCTTTGTGACATAATAACTCACCTTCAAGGCTTGTAGAATTTTTCCTTGCTACTACCAAAACAGGAGGAAAATTGTGCAGAACCAGTGTGTGAACACTGCTAATTTGTACTACTACCAAACTGACTTCAGACTACTGAAGTCCCAATTTGCTATAATTTCAATAAGAAATAAATTCAGGGTCTTAAAGGAAAGAAGCCACCAGTGGATGAAACGGTTTCTACAAGTGTCAACCACAGTAGGCAGCAGAAATCCCTTAGATTAAGTGCCATAAATCACAGAATAATTTGGGTTGGAAAGGACCTGTAAATGTCATCTTGTCTAACCTCCCTGCAACGAGCAGGGACAATACCAGTGTTTAGATCCAATGCAGAATGTAGGCCAGTTTTTATTTCAGATAGGTAAGTACATCTGCTTCCCAGGAGATTAGGCTTCAGAATTAAATCAGATTTCTCTTTGAAAACTAATCAAAAGTCGTGACCTTTGATGAATTTACTGTTTATAGCACATAAGCTGTAATAACTGAAACTTGCCATTGCAACACTGTTGGGCATAGGCTGAAGATGGTATGCTAAAAACTTTGTTCATGCCCTTTGCCTCTTAGTTCTTCAGTCTACCTTTACGTGTCTCTTCATAAACCAGGCTGTCTGAGATATTTGCTCTAAAACAATAGCATGGCACTGAAGTTATTAACTCCTGTTTGTCCAGTTAGGCACATTTTAACTTACAGAATAGTGACTTGCAAATGCATACTGTTCTGTATTTATGTTTTGCCTCTTTAGAATTCATTCATATTCCTTGTGAAACAGCTGGTGAGTTTCTGTAGCCTGTCAAGTAGGTGGGACGATCTGTCTCTTACAGTAAGAAATTTGACCCTTCAGAGCATCAGTCAATTTCAGTTTGATTTCCAGCTTACTTTCTCAGTTACAGTTACTTTTCATTGTAATAATATTCCATTATAATAATATTGCAGACAACTTCCCTTCTTTCTTCCCCCCACCACTGCAATGTTATGTGATGGCTTGAAGCTGTGGATCACACCCAAACTGAAGTATGCAAAAGCATATTATATGTTTTCAATATCTTTGAAGCTGTAGGCAGGTTAAAAGGCATGACAACTGAAACATATGGGGACGGCTTTTATCTCAACAGCTTCTTGATATGCAGATCTGTCTGGTATTCATTGAACTAATTAGATTAAACAAAGGCTTTCCTGAGATAATCACTTTGCAAGCCCTTTCCTATATTACAGGGCCCAGTTTTAGTGTGTTGCTGAAGGTCAAATGCTATCAGCTAATGCTCAATATCTGAATGCATACTGTTCAAGCAGATGTATAGATTAAATTGAATGACACAAGATTTATAATTGCTGGAGCTTTGACTCTTGAGACATGAGTGTGCTTAAGTGATTTAATATTAAGAAAATTGTGTTTCCTTGTAGGTTAGTGAAGCAAGTATTAAATGTAAATGTAATCATAGGAAAAGCTTGGATAGGGGTCTAAGGTAGGCTAGGTCCTGTGCATCTGGGAAATAGTAATTGTGCCACCAGAGGAACACTTCAAAAAACATGTTGCAGCTTCTAATTTGGTCAGTGCAGAATATTGTGGTAGCACTAAATAGATAAGTAATCTATAGTTTCTTCATGCTTTGGTGAGCATCTTTACATGTAGACTTGTGTTTAGAGCTTTTCCATTCTCCAGTCCAACTACAGAAGCTTATGATGTTGAACTCCCAACACTGGCAAAGTTGTCTAACCTTTGTTTAATGGGTTATGGGTTTGAATTAGTGTCTTTGTCTGGTAACAAAACACAGTCCCTTAGCAATAAATGATGATTTGATTTGGGTAAGGAAGTTATTCCTCATAAGCAGCTACAATGATATGATGTGTCAGTGAAGTTACTACAACCAAAGGGCAGCAAGGTCTTCTCAGAGGTATTGATATAAGTATCTGAATCCTATCTATGAGAGTATGTGCTGCTACTGAAATTTGCCTCTTCAGTTCAAGTTTTTCAGTCATTTTTGTGTGACAGAGAATAGCTTTTAAGTTATTCCTAGTCTCAGTGATATAAAGGGATAAACCAAGTGTTGGTGATAAAGTATTATCCAAAAGTTGATGTATCTAATGAAAGGTAAACGTCTTAATAAGCTTGTATGCAGCTTGTTTAAGCTGGACACTAACACAAAACTTCAACTGAATTAAACTTTAAATAGACTAGAACTTCAGCATTGGTGTATAATAAGTTTGATAACTGTTTCCTGAATTTAAAATTTGAGATATTAACAGATTGGAAGTTTGAGGTGAGTTGCTTTAAACTATAGTGCTTCAGAGCTTATGCTATTAATTTATTTCAAATGACTGATGCAACTGAGAACTGAAACACAGGTCAAAACAAATAAAATAATTCATTAGTTGAGAAGATAAATATTATTAGATGGTCTTTTAGCTTTAAAATGCACTTCTTTTTATGCTACTAAATTTCAGTCGTAATAGTTTCAATATGCATCACCACTAATGTTACAAAAGTGGACTCTTGGAACTTGCTGTAACAGGAACTGATTGAGTGTTGCAACATTTTACATCAAAACTGCATTAAGGATATTTCTTAAAGAAAGTGTCTTTGCTCATTGCTACAGAAAAATCTGTGTTAGACTAAGTCCATCCTGTACCTGTATGACAAGAAGCTATTGTGCTCTCTGTTGAAATGTCTGGTAAAAATGGACTACTGAAGCAGATCCTGATCTGATTTTATGTAAAAATTAATAATGCTTAATCAAATTTTTATGATCTGGAGCAACACTGCACTTGTTCAATATTCAGAATTTGAAGTCTTCACACTGTTCCTTTCAATTTTCCATAGTTCTTTGCTAACATGGATGTACCAAATAATTTGTGTCACTACTAGAGCTGATCTGTATAACTGCACTGTTTCTGTAGTTAATGAATGCTTATTGAATTTGCCTGTGAACCCTAAGGGACCATTGGCATGTTAGGATGGCATTTAGAGCACAGGAGGACTCCCTTCAGTATAAACTTATTAATTACTAATTTGGATTATTGCTTAATAGTAAAAATTGATGTAGATGCATGAAGAGGTTAGAACTGGAGTGCAAAGCACGCTGAGTTGTGACTAAGCAGAGCGACTGCTCTTAAGTTTAGTTGTATATGAAAGCAAGTTTGGCCCCCTCTATTCATATATATGGAGAGAGAAAGTCCTAAAACTTTTTGATGACAAGTGAACAGTGACTAGAGCTGTAGCTTTTCCTATACTTTTCTCTTGGATTTAGGTGTAGTTGGGCATCAAGTATAGGGCCCCTGCTAGAGGCTTGAACAGAGCTTTGCTTAATTAAAATTAAATCAAGTTTGATGTAATTGGTTGTGGGGCCTTCTGCTTGGTCTATTTTTGCCTAATTAGCAGCTGCAGCATCTTCTCCATAGCTATACAGACTCATTTGCCTGATCTGCTTCTTGTTATACTGTCATAGCTTATGATCAGATGCTAGCTGAAAAATCCTCCTAGGCTACCAGCTGGACAACAACATCTAGCTTTTGGGTATTAGATAACAATGTGGCATGTCTTTTAAAGAAAACTTTCATACATGGTTTGCATTGAATTCTTCACTTGCAGGATACTCTAACAGAACTCATTAGAGTCTTAATCAAAACTTTATCTTAGCGTGCAGGTTAGCACTATCATCATGCATTCTTCAACTGTTGCAACATTTTCTTGCAAGTAACAGAGAAAACAATGAAGATTTAAAATTAATTTTTAAATTAAGAGCTTTTTTGATGTTATAGAATGTTGGAAGTTTTATACATGTGAATATTGATTGCTTTATGCTTTTTGTCACTCTCTGAAAAACAGCCATAGACAGTGGTTTTCTCAGAATCTCCTGTGACAGGAAGAGAAGAGCACTTGCAGTTGTAGATGTTGTAGTTCTGCCAGAGATGGGCCTGTCACTTGTGGTTAGGTGGCATCAGTTCAGGGGTTTACAGTGTCAGTGGTTGTTCTCAGGGCAAACAAAGTAGTGTGGCATGGTACTTTAAATGGTAGATTTAGTATAACTGCAACTGATTATTTCCAGAGCAGAAATCTGAGTCTTTCCTGGAACCAAGACCTTAAATTTCTGGTAATTGGGTGCTTATATCTTCAACATAGACTCAGCAGTTCAGCCAAACAGTCCTCTAAGCTGGCAGGGAAGTAACTAGAAATCTTTTGTTTGCTGATGCTTTGCCTTGATATTTTTGCCTTTGCTAAGCATATTACACCTGAGGGTCTTGTTGACCTGAAAGTGTCCAAGTTATTGTTCATCTGAGCCTGGCAGTCATGTTTTGTGGGGGAATATGTTGTTACACATGCTCATTGCACTTCATTATGCCAATAAAGCTGATTTTCGTGATCAGAAGTCTGGTTTTGGCACACAGCAACTCTTCACACAGGCATGAGGAGTTTGTGTGTGCACTGCACTGTTGTGTAGCTACGTGTGTGTGCGAGATATGGGGATTAGGAATAGGAATTAGGTATAGAGTCCTGTGGCTAGATGACAATTACTCAGCTACAATACATTGATCATCAGATGGAAGAACTGCTCTCAGTCTGCTCATCCCTTGTGCAGAAAGGTGGTATTGTGCAATTTTTTCCCTCTCTTCAAAGAATTAAATGGAGACCCTCTGCAAGGCTTGAGCTGTGATGAAATGGGCTAGAGCAGGGCTAAAACTGTATGGATGTGAAAAATTCATTAAGGTCTGCCTGAAGATATAATCCTACTTAGAATACAAAAGTATTTCATGTGTAGGCTAGCTTAGTGTTGAAGTTTTTTCTTGAGGTTTGCACAAATGAATTAATGGGAGCACAAAAAATTTGCTCTTCCCAAACTCTGAGGTGAGGGCGTCATTGGAAAGTGGGAATTTTTAACTTGAGTATGTTCTTTCCCCATGTGACGTCACTTGTGCATGCTACAAGCTCCATTTCCCTGGAAACAGATTTAATTTTAGGTATTTTTAAAGGTTGCTGCTTGATGATGAACCATATGGACATTTGAAGGAAAATGCCAGTGTTAAAGGCAACAGTTGTTACAAAGTTAATGATTTAAGGAAATCCAATAATACAAGGTTGTTTTGGGGTGGGAAACATCCATTTTCCTCCTTGTCACTCTTGCCTGTGGAATGCAAACTGAAAATATCATAGGAAATTAAAGAAGAAATTTGTTCTGTAACCGTAGTAGAGAGAGTAGGGATTGTCTTACAATGCATTTCAGTATAGATGTTATGTAACTGAATGTGTATTTTTTCTCTCCCTAGACTGTACATGCCTTTTGGCTTCGGGGAACAGAACACACCATGGGACAACCTCAAAGACATCTCTCCAGACGGGCTCTCTTGCTTGGGTGATGTGTCTGCTCTCCTGACTGTCTTCATACCCAAAGGATTTATTTTCCTTTTGGAAATATTTTAAGTTGAAATTTTGTTCCTTGCTGGAAACTGTCTACGCTAAAGACTGCATGCATCATGGGTGACATGGCAAACAACTCGGTTGCATATAGCAGCGTAAAAAACGCTGTGAAAGAAGCTAATCATGGAGATTTTGGAGTTACTCTTGCAGAGCTCCGTTCTCTTATGGAACTTCGAGCTGCAGATGCACTGCATAAAATACAGGAATGCTATGGTGATGTACATGGCATCTGTACAAAGTTGAAAACTTCACCAAATGAAGGTAAGTAAAATTTAACACTCATTGAGGAAACTCCATTTATGAAAAGCCTTAGTCAGCAAACTGCTTTTTTAATAGAACAAAATTTGTAAAAGCATTTTAGTGACCATAACAAAATATTGCTTCTTGTTCTTTTAAGACAGACATATTCCATGGTAATAAGTAAGCAAGAGTTTTTTTTCAGTTGGTCTAGCTGCATGTGAGATGTTGTATTAATGAAGCTGCACTTGGAACAGAGTTCATTGATGTAGACATCCACGTATGAAACAGCAGTGCAACATAGCAGTGTTCAACTGATTGTGAAAGCATCAGTTTTTTGAATAGTTCATATGACCTATAGTTCACAGTTCAGATCATGCTGTTGTAGAGCCCAGGGTTTTAATATTCTAATGCAGGGCTTATTAATGCTTCTGTGTGGCTACCTAGTTCTTGGATTTGCTAATGCAGCAATTTTTAAAACTGATTACATGTTTGTGTTACGTTGGATTCTTAATAGCAGGATCTAGTTTTTAAATCCACAGTATTTCTGTAGATTTCATTTGAGCTATGCAAAATAACTATCAATATAACTTGAAGCATTGACATTTACTCTTAGTGGTAGGTTTGCAAAGTGATTACACAATCTTACTCCCTAGAAATAAGCATCTCTGATGGAGTCTTTGTTTGACTAAGTGGCGTTCTGTAAAATGTGGCTACATCATGCTTTTGCTATCTAGAGTTATTACTCCAAGATAGACTGTACAAATGTGAAGAAATAAGTAAATAAATTTATTAAGTCTCCTTCTCAAGAACCCTGCGGAAGTTCTCCTTAAGACCTGGCTTTTTTTTACTGCTTTCTTCCAATAAAGTACTGTAGTGTCTACATACTGTAGTACTTGCAGTAAACTGTATTAAAAAAAAAAAGTAAAATCATTAACTGAAACTTACTGTGAAGTCCTGCTGTTGAGAGCAATTGAGAATTACCAAAATCAAGATTTTGGCAAATTGTAGTGTCTCTGCTTTTAAGGACTCACACAGATTTTAACCAGTGTGGTGTCATGTCGGTAGCAGCAAAGTACCTGCTGTCTTAATCCTGGAGAGCCGTTGCTTTCTGTTCTTCAGAAATGCTATGGAAAGATTTGTCTTCTTGGACCAAGAACAGCCTACTAATGCCGTAAGGTACCTCTGGGTACATCTGCATTTAGCATGTTTTGGCTTGATCTGCTTTTGAAGCCAGATTTCCAGACTCCTGAAATTATCAGTAGATGAATTGTGTTTCTCTTACCAAACTGAAAGTAGCCAGCTGACATGGCCGAACTACCAGTGAATGGGAGTAGACCAATTTCAGGATGAAGAAGTTTGTAAATCACGAGGAGTACAAACTTCTGTCCCTTGGCCGTTGTACAGTGCATGTGTGTGGAGCACTGTAGTGTATAAGCAGTGTAACACATCTCAGGAGCAATAGGCTCTCGTTGCCCTGTTGACCTGTTGCATAGTATGGAAAGGCAGTTTCCTTTCTCCATGAAAGGGATATAGTTTTCTACAGCTGGGAATTGAACCGAGAGTTGAATTCTGTTGTACAGTGATCTGCAAAGCTAAAGGTCCATTATTAGTGCAAGCTTGGTGGACATACAATTTTACATGACCACAATGCACTAAGCACCAAATACCTTGTATACTGCAGGATTCACGTTGTCTCTTAATGTAACAAACATGCAAATTACTAAACATGTCACGTGTCAGTGTACTAAAACTCAAGGGTTGGATGCCCTTTCCTGCAGATTGATTGTGCTGTACTGAGGGCTGTGTGATCAAGGCCTTTCACTTTCAAAAGGATTTGACATTTAGATGTATACTAAAATCAGTTACATACAGTCATTGACTTAAAAAAGGATGGTGCCCTTTTATTAAGTGTGAGACAAACTCATAAACACACTACAGACTCAACTGTTGAACATGTTAACAGGATCAGAAAAGGTTAATTGAGTTAGAACAGCATCCAGCAGAGGTGTCATTTTGACTCTAAACCACATCATGAAATTTTAGAGAATCAGCCTCTCTTCTAGGTAACCTGCTATAAACTTTCTGGAGGTAGTACTGGAGAGCTCTTGTAAAGGTAGAACTAGGTCTCTGCTTTTGTCAAATTCTAACCGTAAGTATAGAAGGGAGACCATAATAACAGAGAAAAGTCTAGGGAAGATCTTGCAGAAAACTGTTATGTATTATGCTAATACCAGCTCTCTAAAACCTCGTGTGTATTCCTGCAAGGCCCTAGGACACTTTTTCCTAATCACATTTCCTTTATGACATGACACTCTTACCACTATGTAATTACCAGGGGCTTCACAGGAAAAGTACAGGTAGTTCTGACATGGTGCACAGTGCATGAGTTCAGCTTGTTCCATTTCTTGCTGTGAAGTTGTTGACAATGTAAGACAACATCTATTTTCAGGCAAAATTTGGATCAGACTTATCTGATTTGAAGTGAGAAATGGGAACGGACCTTTAGCAGTATTACTTGAAAAAAGGACACTGAGCAGACTTTACTGCTTACAAGTATGCAAATATGCAAAAAGAATGTTTGACATATCTTTAGTAGCAAAAGTCTGTCTAATATTCTGGACAGATATAGATATTTATAATAAAATTTGAATATGAAGCATTAACTAGTCCCTTGTCTAATATTTTCCAAACTTAACCCCAATTAATATAAACTGCCCTAGTTAAGATGCATAATTAAGAATATAATGGCAGTAGTTTTGATCTCAGGACTGTAGATTGTGAATTGTGAAATTGCCAGCTGTCTGGTAAATGTAGCAAGTTCAGAAATGGTGCATGGTGTATTATAGTGTATATGAAAATACAAATGGTTTTTATCTTTGCTAGGCTTATTTACTAATCTTCACTAAGTGGTTCTGATAATAGCTCGACTTTATATAGCCTCATTTGGAAACGTTTTTCATTTTCAAAGAGCTTTGTTGGACACTTCTGATGTGTACTGTAGTACCCTGGAAAGGGAGGAAGAGAGTGATGTTGCTGTTATGTAAATAAATTTCCAAAGTCTGCCATGTTAAAGGAATAGAGAAGTAGTATCTTCTGCAAAATAGCAATATGGCCCAGCCTTTTGGAATGACCATGCTGTCCTGAGTTTCTGTAGATACTGTAATGTATAGCTTGATTTTTAAAATAGTCTTGCAGTGCTCTTTGAATTAAGAGTGAAAGTAAGCACCTTAAAGCTTGAACTGCAAGTGTAAGGTTATGGCTAATGAGTACAATTTCTCCTTTCTATTAAACCTTCACAGATGTGCATTCAAGGTGAATTGAAGACTGTTAGAATAAATGTAATTTATCATATACACAGAGTATGTTTAATGAATTTATTTTTTTAACAGATCTGCATATAGTTTGCTTTTCAGTTAAGTGATTCCATAGCAGTTGTTAGCATTTAAAATTGAGCTTTGCAGTTCAGTAACTTTTGCAAAGTGTCTCGAAATATGTGACGATTCTCGGAAATGTCTGTTAGATGTGTTAAATACTCCCCCTTATTATGAAAGCCAGCAGCAGTGGCTACTGTTCTTATTTACTACATAGCATGTTTGCAATGCCTTTATAACTAAGCAGTTGGGTTAGCTACTAAACAAATTGCTACTAAGAAAATAATTGTCTTTAAGCTGGTGCTAATCATAACCTTGGGGTCAATATAATTGAAGTACCCAGACCTTTGCTCTGAACATGCCTTGAAGTTTGGCAATTTTGATTTGAAAAATTAGCTTAATTCTGAATGGTGGGTTAGTCAGCTGGAAATTTTTTGGAGTAGCCAGGAGATGTGCTCACAGAGGACCTTGAGTGCATGACCTTGCCCTGAAAATACTCGGTATTCCATTATTTTTAAGATCTTGGCAAGCTCTTAAAACATGCTGTAGTCTTTCATGTAGACCCCTCACTCCTGTCTGCTAGTGTCCCTTAAGGATGGTATCAGAATTGAGACAGAGGAGGACTCAGATATGGCTATGTGAAAGAAGATAGGTACAAAACTGAGGTGACAGACATGGCATAGTGCTGAACATGGGCTCTCTCTGTGTGAGAGGAGATAGAAAGGGAAGCTTCAGAAGAGCAAATAACTAACACCACTCCAGGTGGAAACAGCATCATAAAGTGGTTGCATCTTTCCAACATGATGCCTGAAGAGAGCTTCAACGATTTTTATTAGTTTTTTATATAATAATTAGTCTTGAAATATCATAATGATAATAGTTACATTTTTAATTATAATAAGCATCTCATTATAAATGTTACATTACTTTTAGGATCCTAGGATGTTGTGTCTGAATACAGAATCCCTACACTGGGAGCCAGAGCTGCCTTCACGGGCTGTGGTCTTGCTAAAGCTTTATGGTGCTACTCAGTCTCAGTAGTAGTAACTCTACTAATGATCTTGTCTTGCAAACTTGTTTACTTTGAACGAAGGTATGTGTGTTGTTATTATTACTCTGTTCCTATGTCATATTAAGTGACATATTAAACAGGTAGACCATCAACTTTATTTTGGCAAGGTGAGAATTGTAAAACATAGCTGGCTTTCTATAGTGACTCTGATTTAAGGGTATTACTTCCATAATTATGTTTGAGATGTGGCTTTTTTGGTTTTGTTACTGAAATATGGAGTGGGACTTGATTCCATGAGTGGGAAACTTCAGTCACTTCTAATGTGAGAGTGAAATATGTCTAAGTGTCACTAACTTTGTCTTATTGTTTAAATAGGTTTAAGTGGAAATCCAGCAGATATAGAAAGGAGAGAAGCAGTTTTTGGGAAGAACTTTATACCTCCTAAAAAGCCAAAAACATTTCTTCAGTTAGTATGGGAAGCACTACAGGACGTTACACTAATTATATTAGAAATTGCAGCCGTAGTATCCTTGGGCCTTTCTTTTTACCAGCCTCCAGGAGGAAATGAATCATGTAAGTAAACTTCTTCAAAAGTAGGTATCTACTATTATTATACTACTGACTTTCCTGGTTCAACATGCCTATACTGTAAACCTGATGGGAGACAGTAAGTCAGTGGAAAAGCAGCTTATTGTTCCTTATTGAGAGCACATTATTAAAACTCTACCTTGCCTTAAAAGGGCAACATGCGATTTCCTTGGTCGTGATCTGGTATTATTCTGACCAAAGGTAAATTGCAAGCAGCAGGAACAGGACTTATTTGAAATCAAGTCTCTGTGCTAGTGGGTTTTTTTTTAGCTTTGCCTCAAATATTTAAGCAATTTATAATTTGCAGTCATGGTCTTTCTTTGGGGAGTCAGCAAGTCTTAAATTTTCCTTGATTTGTGACATGCCACTGGTAACTTTATAATTTAAAATGAAGCTATATTTATACTTCTAAACAGAAAATAAAGGGATTGGGACTTCATTTAACTGAATTTTTGCAGTGATACCTGGTTTGTTAAGAAAAATGTAAAGTGGGATATGTTGACAAAGCAGAATGTTGTTTACCAGTCTGACATTCTTATGCCATCATTTAACAAAATAAGGACAGGAAACTCTATATCAACTTCTCTCGTGTTCAGATAAGCAGCGTGGTTTAACTTCCTCAAGTTGCTCTAGCTTTCAGGTTCTTTAGCTTCTTTGTGTGTAACCCTTGTGGAAATAAAGGTGAAATTGCAAAGAAAAATAGCATGGAAAATGTTTAGCAGCTGTGAGTTTTTTGTTTGCCAAAACTTTCTTTGCTGAAATATCTTTGTGAACTTTCTTAAATCTAAAACATGTTTTCTGCAGTATGTGGATCAGTAAATGTTGGTGAAGAAGAGGAGGAATCTGAAGCAGGTTGGATTGAAGGAGCAGCAATCCTCCTATCTGTAGTTTGTGTGGTATTAGTAACAGCTTTCAATGACTGGAGTAAAGAGAAACAATTTCGGGGATTGCAGAGCCGTATTGAACAAGAACAGAAATTCACAGTCATCAGAGGTGGCCAAGTCATCCAAATACCAGTAGCTGACATAATTGTTGGAGATATTGCACAAGTGAAATACGGTAAACATATTTTTAAAGTTGAACTTTCTTTTATTTTTAAAAAAGGAACTGCAGTCAACAAACCCAGTGATCTCTCGTAGGTGACCTTTTACCGGCTGATGGTGTACTCATTCAGGGAAATGACCTCAAAATTGATGAAAGCTCGCTGACTGGAGAATCTGATCATGTTAAGAAATCTCTGGACAGAGATCCTATGCTGCTGTCAGGTGTGTAACATTTGACAATTTTGTAATAAAGTAGTTTGTTTCAGCAGTAAGGTGGTTATTAAAAATTTTGTGGTTGAAACTAGCAAATTGGTTCTTTATCTAGGTTATCTCCTAGAAATATCCCAAACCAGTCAAAAGAGTACAGAACTTTGTTGGAGTGATCAGTCTTGTAAAATTGACAAATGTTTTGTGTAGTTGCTTATGGGTTTGCTTTCCAGATAGCTTTGGCAGCTAAAGCTTTAGGGGAGCACAGTGGTACATATCCACAGCTCAGAGTTTTATCAAAGTCAGATTTAAAAGCTTATTTCTCCAAAGTACTTGTATGCCCTGCCATATAACTGCTCACATCTCAATGGAAATCCTGATTCAATCTTTCAGGTACACATGTGATGGAAGGCTCTGGAAGAATGGTGGTTACTGCTGTAGGTGTGAACTCTCAGACTGGAATCATCTTTACCTTACTTGGGGCTGGAGGAGATGAAGAGGAGAAGGAGAAGGAAAAAGAAAAGAAGGAAAAGAAAAGTAGGCATATTAATCTTAAATACTTTGGTTGGGGGTGTTGGAGGGGGGATGGTGGTGAACTTTTGAATATTACTGGATAAAAGCATGTTCCAGTTATCCTAAGCCAGAAAGCTTT
Organism: Passer domesticus; assembly: GCF_036417665.1. NCBI lineage: Eukaryota > Metazoa > Chordata > Aves > Passeriformes > Passeridae > Passer > Passer domesticus. The sequence goes on along the minus strand of NC_087478.1, from coordinate 41,204,326 downwards.
TTTAAAAACTCATGCCTTCTGTAGGTTTCACAGGAAAAACAGCTTAGGTCCAGTGACCTGAGAGTGCACCACGACTACTAACTCTCGTCACGTGGAATTTAGTTAAACTTCAGATCCCACTGATCAGTCAGAGTTCGGAAAGTTTGCAATTGCTAGCTAGCTGTACATACTATGTATAAATGGTTAAACTCTCATCTTGTGTAACATTGATGTCTAATAGCAAATACTTGTTTATGGAAAACAAATTATTATGAAGTTCAACCTAATAAGTATCTAGTGATACTTATAAGTGATCTTTTTATCAGAGGGATACCAGACAATAATGGAACATTCACACGGAAATGTGTTTAAGATTCTCAGGGACTTTCACACTCAACAGGCAATTGCTAAAATGTGTGCTCTGTGCCGGAATTGAGATTGAAGTTTTTTTGTCTTGTCCTAACCCACAATTCTGACCCTTCTTGAAACTTGAAAAAAACTAGAGAGTTTCTTTAAAAGTTAGAAAAATTGTTACAAGAAGCATTGAAAGTTCTAAGTTAGTTTCAAGTTCAAGTTTGACAGTGAAAAGAAAAAGCTGACCTGCAGCACTTGCAGTCATTAGTGTGAAAGTTGCCATCCTGTGCCTTCCCCTTACAGAGGAAGGAGAAGGAAACAAATAACAGTACCAGCTGCTACAGGAGATACGGAGTGGATTATAGCTTTTATTAATATTCTGCCAGTGTTTATTATTCTAGAAGCAGAAGTGTCTTTGACAAGTAGTGTTTTGGTGTATCCTAGGACCCAAACACTACTGGGGTTTTTTTGTCTCCCAAGATAGATAGGTTCCTCTTTCCCTTAAGTTAGGTGCCTAATAAGATTCTCCTTGATAAAACTCAGGTTAAACTAAATTAACTTCTCCGTGAATGTTAAGGAGATTAAAGGGACTATATTTAGCTGGCTGTGTATGGCACGATTCAGAGTGAAAGCAAATGTATGTAGAAGGAGTTACAAGTAACTCAAATGTAGAATTTTGCTCTTGAAAGAGGAAGAGGGGAACTGGGGAGAACAAATACAAAATCAGGAAATGATGATGAGTTCTTAAGAAGTCTGAGGTGGCATCTTCTGGACAGAGTGAACATACTTCTTTTTTTTTTTTTTTTTTTTTTTTTTCTTTTTTCTGTTCAGCTGTTGTGAGAACACTGGGGGAAATCCTACGTATAGAAATCAGACTGTGTCTACAGTAATGGTGTAGTGGAGATATTAAATGTCATGCCAGACAGGCTGCTTGATAACTTGATTTTCTTCTACTTGAGTACTCTTGAAAATTTCGGTCTACATAACCTAAGGCCAAAGACTTGGTGAATTACCAGTAATACTGAAAATGTTTGGGTTTTGTTCTAAGTTGCTCAATTTTGTGCTTTCATTTCAGTTTATCACAAACAGTAATTATAGCCCTTGCTTTCTCTACTTAGAAATAAAGTTGGTCACTTTCTAAGCCCCCAAAAACAACACATGACGTGTTAGTCTTCCAACCTTTAATATTTCAGTTGTTCAATTCTTTCATTATTTCACTGTCCTTTATGATCTCTTGTTGAGCCCCATTTCTGAACACAGGTAGGAGTGATATTTTATTATGCACTTGAGCTATTCTCACTATGATGTATGGTATATTGCTTACAGGTTTGTGTAAATAGTAATCCAGTAATCCAGTGCTGTGCCTCCACTAAGCTTTGCTATGGATTTATGAATATTTTATACCACAGTAGCTTCTGCAATGTTGTACAAAAGCACTGATTCTCAAAGTGAGACCTTGCAGTTTAGTTACAGAGGTAGTCAGGTACTGGTGGCAAGTATTGGAAGATTACAGCAAAATAGAGGCTTCCAAAATCACTGAATTGTCACAAATATCTTTCCTAGAAAAGTGTGTCAGGAAGTCTTTTGTAAAGCTTTCTTCACAAGCCATGTCAGTATCAGTAATTTGTGCAACCATGCTCAGCCATGGTAGATTAACACTGCAGCAGTCTTGTATGGGAAAAGTAAAGTCCAAAGAGTGTCATGAGCAGTTTCTGTGAGCTGACTTAAATGTTTTTCTTTTTATTTTTTTAATGCAGTTTCCTGTTTTAGCAGAGTAATGTAGTTATTATATAAAAACATAAATAAAATAATGAATTCTACACAGCCAGCTTAAAACACAACTTGTTTCCCTTTCTGACAGGTAAAAAGCAAGATGGAGCTGTTGAAAACCGTAACAAAGGTAAATGCAGGTTCTCTGATTCTTTCTTACAAGTCTCTTTTCTAAGAGTATAGACGAATACAGACTTCCCTATAAAAATGCGTATTGAATGCTTATATCCAAAGTGCTTATGGTAAAGATGGCATAAGTGAATCTGCCCAAAACAAATGCTTCACTGAACCTGATATTCTATCACCAATACACAATACACTTATTTAAACATTCATGTGAAATGTGGCCTCTCTGGATACAAGATCATTCTCTGTGCTATTATATTTAGTGGAGCTGTGTATTAAGCTTTTTCGATATCTTTGATTTGGAAGACTCACCAATGATTAAACTTTTTTTGATCTTAACTTCTAGCTAAAGCTCAGGATGGAGCAGCCATGGAAATGCAACCACTGAAGAGTGAGGATGGTGGAGATGGAGATGAGAAAGACAAGAAGAAAGCAAATTTGCCAAAGAAGGAAAAGTCAGTTCTCCAAGGCAAACTCACAAAGCTCGCAGTTCAGATTGGCAAAGCAGGTACAATGTCTCAGTACTCTCCTCATGATGATGTCATGTTAAAAAAAGTTGGAACATGCATAGTTTGGGAGGAGATAAAATAATCAAACCACTCAAGGCTGGCTCCTTAAGTGCAAAATTGTAATGCATGTAAGTATGCTGCTGTGCCTGAGTATGCTGATGGCCTCTCAGGCTCTGTCATGTGGATGGCTTTTATTTTTCCCTAATTTAAAGAGAGTCAGGCTTTCAAGTGCCAGCTTCTAGGAGGGAAAATTCCAACTTCATGACATTGGACAACTGTTATGAAAGATCTTTTCAGGTTAGATAGAGCATTTAGCAATGGAGAACTCTAAGTTGAGTGAAGCCTGGAAAATGTGGTACAGTCAACGAGGTTGTGTCTAGTACTTTCAGAGGCTTAGAATTTTGCATTTAACATATGCCTTGCTGATACATAACATGTTTATTGACTTCCTACTTTTCTGCAGCTAATATTTAGCTGCCTTGTCAAAATATTTGGTAGATTGTTGCTGCTTGAAAGGCTAAAACAACAGTGAAGTTCAGTATAAAATGTAGGCTATATTATCTGGTGTATAGTGGTTTAATCAAAATATTTCAGGATTTATTTTGGTCCATGTAGAATTGTTGAAAGGTTCGGGCTGGAAGGAATTTCAAGAAGGCTTGTAGCCCAACCCACAGCTCAAAGAAGGGCTGACTTTAGCATTTGTATCATTACACAGTTACAGTCTGAAATGGAGAATGAAACTTTTAGCAGTAACACTTTGCAGTTGTGTATGGTGGTATTAATTTTTCAGTGAGATTAACAAATTCCATTATATGTGTACTGTAAACTATTGTCCTGGTCAAAGATTTTTTTTTTCATCTCTTCCAAGAGGTTGTTTTCCTTTATGTACCTTTTGACCTATTGTAGTTCCCCACACAGCCTTAATACTCATCTACTTCATGCATGGATTTTCCTGTCCTCCTGCTTTGAGACCACACTGAAGCACTCTACTGAATCAGTCAGCATAAAATTGGTGAAGGCCTCCTGAATTTTCTCACTTCTTGTTCTGCTTAGTCAATTGACTTTACATATTGGTCTGTCCTGTTACTAATTAGCTCCATGCTTTTCAATTAAATTGGAGAAAGAAAGATTTCTAGGCACTTCTAGGTGAAATGCATGGTGAAATACTTGCATTGGAAACTGGAACACCTCTGAGATCTGCCTCTGTGTTTTGACTTGCCTCTTTGAAACCTTAGTCCTAATCTAGCTTGTATAAGGGCAGAAGTATTTGCATGTATCTGCAGTCTGTATTGCCAAATATTTGAGATAATTTCTTAAAACTGTTTATTCTCTTTTTAACAAGGTTTGTTGATGTCTGCAATCACAGTCATTATCCTTGTGTTATATTTTGTAATTGATACCTTCTGGGTTCAGAAGAGACCTTGGCTTGCTGAATGTACCCCAATTTATATTCAGTATTTTGTGAAGTTCTTCATTATTGGAGTTACTGTCTTGGTGGTGGCAGTACCAGAAGGTCTTCCACTTGCAGTCACTATTTCTCTGGCTTACTCTGTTAAGGTAAGTAGGTAGAGGGCAAGTAGATTTTTTTTTTTAAGGTAGGTGGGCATATTCATCAACTGTTAAATACAGAGTTATGCTGCATTACAGAGATATATATATGTGTATATATATATATATATATGTTAGACTGGGAAGAAGCTTTCCTTGTTTTCTGAACTGCATAAGAATTCTGCTGCAGTACTTTTCTTCATCTTTGAATGAATACACACTGACCAGAACAGTGAGCATTGCCAGCCTGTTGTCACCAGCTAAAGATGAATGGGTTCAGTATGTACCATTGTAACATTTGCTTACAATAAACAGATGTTTTAGAATTTGTAAATAACAAACTTTTCTGTAAATCTGAACTTCTACCTAGCTGATGTGTTAAACAATTGCTATGAAAGCTTCTAGATGGATTTTTTTTTTTTTTAAGACTGAATAGTGTAAAGCATTTTGTTTTGTGCTTACTATGCAGCATGTTTTTTAACTTAAGCTCTTTGGGTTCTTAATTTTCTTACTGCATCCACATGCTGAGAATGATTATTTGTCTAAAATCTAATTGTAAATGTGATGGGTGCTTAGGCTGTGTTCTCAATTCATAGCTTACAGCACTTACTAGTAGTGACCTTATTATATAATTTGAAATTCGTCTTCTGCTTAGAGATGAAAACGCTAAAAACCTGTTAAGAAAAGAATTTTAAACTATATTTAATCTATGTAATTCATGTAACCCTCACTATTTTAGTTGAAACATTAGGTTCCCACTTTGATTATAAGTCTGAGTCTAGGTTCCTTGAGATCTGTATTATCTGATTTCTGACAGATCAAATAAGCTGCATTAGACTTGTAAGCAGAAACACTTTTTAATATTACATTACATTTACCACATTGTATATGGTAAAGCTCTAAACCTTACCTCTTCTCATTTTTTAAATATGTTTTAAATATTGTTATAAACTCTTTTCTCCTAACAGTCTGAATAGTATCAATAGTCAGTGTGACATGCAGGTACAGGAGATTGACATGTATTATATATCTTGTTCAAAATGAAGTTTACTGTGACATAATAGACTTAGAGAAATCTATACAGAAAGTGGCAGCTGCAAGTTCTTCCTCTGAAATATGCCAGATGAATGAATGACTGTGTTTTCTGAAAGTGCTGTGTAAGACTCGATCCCATAAATGAGAATTTCTGAAGTGAAGTAATGGTCATGGATTGCTGTTAACTGCTTTTATTTCCTTAGAAAATGATGAAAGATAATAACTTGGTGAGACATCTGGATGCATGTGAAACTATGGGCAATGCCACGGCTATTTGCTCAGATAAAACGGGAACATTGACTATGAACAGAATGACCGTGGTCCAAGCCTACATCAATGAAAAACATTATAAAAAAATTCCAGAACCAGAAGCTATTCCAGAGAAAACTATGGCTTATCTTGTGACAGGAATTTCTGTTAATTGTGCTTATACTTCCAAAATACTGGTAAGTAGATTTCTTCATTCCAATCAAGATAGCTGAGTAACTTCCTTAAAAGATGCAAATTGTCTGATGGCCACAGGCAGTTTCAGTGTAAATGGTATTTCATACCTGCTATAAATTGCTCAACCATTCACTTGAAACTCAATTGGAAAAAAATAGCTTATTTCAGTTAGAACCGATAATTCAAAGACAAAATCTCAAGATAATTTCCTTTCAAGTTCAAAGCTGTTTTTTTGTATAAGTGGGGCTGTTTACGACACTTGAAGGGTGTCTTGCCTGGATTTGAGCACTACTTAAAAATAAGCATTAAACAGTTTAAATTTAAGAGTAGTACATTAAATAATATATAATGGAAAAATTTAACTACAGGTAAGGATTTTAATGGATTTTTATTCCAGATACTGCTGTATAAGTTTGTAAGCTTTAGAATTGTAACATATTTGCCAAAATCTTGTTTGAAACTTGCAAAATGTTTTGAAATGAAAGACTAATGAACTGTTACACATTTTACATAGTGGATTATTTAACATTTTGCGTTTAGTATTTTCTAAAACTCTAAAAATACCTTCCTTGCTGTAGTTATTCCAACGTGTTGTATAACTTCTATTCTTCAGGCAGTAAAAATAATAAGTAGGATTTAGTAAATTAATTAGCATTTCAAGATTTTGAAGAAGCCCCCACTATGGATACTTTGTACACAAATAGCAGTGAAAACTCATTCAGAAGCTACTTATCAGCCAATAAAAATGGTATGTCTGCAAGAATTTCCACAACAGCAGTACATAAAGTTTGACAGCTGATTTCTCTGAAACAAGATGGGAATTCTAGAATGACTTACAGCACGTGAGGAATTTCACAGTCTGTTTTCTAAAGCTCTTTCTATACCAAGAACAAGGTAGCTGTATGTAAGCTGACCAAGTCCTTTATTGCTACCATTTTAACTGAATTATGTGCACTGCAGTAGAGTTACGCTGCTTTACAGAATCAGAGAGGGCTGAAAGGGACCTCTTGAGAGAACCTCCAATCAATCTACTCCTCCTGGTCAAAGGAGAGTCAGCCAGAGCTCGTAGCTCAGGGCACTCACTCAGGATCTCTTTACGGATCTCAGAGGATGGGGACTTTGCAACCTTTTGGACAGCCTGATCAAGTATTTTATGACCCATAGAGTAAAAGGTGTTTCCTTATCTTAAAATGGAGTTTCAAAATCTTCAGTTTGTATCCATTGCCTGTTGTCCTTTCACTGGGCACCACTAGGAAGGTCTGGCTAGACAGACCTTGCCATTGTTCCAACAACGTGCCTTACTCAGGCATTCAGTACACACCAAAATGTTTCTCTCCCAGAGTGTTGTCTTCTCCTGACTGAATAGTCCCAGCGCTTCCAGCTCATCCTCATATGTCAGGTGCTTGAGTCTCTGTATTATTTTTGTGTGCCATGGATGCACTTACTCACTGATATCTCTCATACTGGGCACCCAGGACTGGATGTCTTAAACTGCACATTAAAGTGAATGATTTCAAAGTGTGAGTATTCAGTACAGCCAAATTCAAAATCTTGCAGCTGTGAACAATGAAAATGGACCACTGATTTATGTTTAATGGAGTTCAGCTCTAATCACCTGAGACATGTCAGATGAAGAAAGTGCTTTTCCATATTTTGCTGCAAAAAATACTGTAGTGTTATGAGTATACAAACTCAAATATTTTGAAAGAAATACTTCTTTGTTTATAGGACTAGTATGTGCATATCCCACATTGTTGAGATAAGAAACTTTTTTCTGGTATTAAAGGATTGGAAACTTGTTTCTGAACTCTTTCAAGTTAAATAGGCCATGGCCTGGAAAACAGAACTTGTAGTGAGACTTAAGAAGCTTAAAGACTTAGTTTGTTCAGAAGAAGGCTAACAGGTGATGTGGTCATAGTCTAAGTCATTGAAGAATTATTACAGGAGAGGATACTTTAATTTAGCAGAAATAATGCCATTTAGCTTGCTGAAGTCAGTACATGTGAACTTATCTGTACTTTTAAAATCCGAAACATTTGTTCATGGTCTACACTCAATTGATCAGATAAATATTTAAAGTAATGGAAAATGTCTTTTAGAAAGGTCATGTTGGGATTGATACAAACTTAATGGGTGATTTCTGAAGGATTGAAAGATCCTAAATAGGTACAGAAGTTACTTTTAAAAAGCAGCAATATGACTTTGGATTATGACTCATAGGAATTTATGAAGTAATTATTGAAAAAGAAAACCTCCCCATCCCAGAACTAAGCTTGTCCTTCCTTGTGTTCTAAGTGCTGTGCTTCAGTGGTTTATAAGTTAACCTAATCGGTGATGGCTCTTGTTCTTCTTGCAGCCTCCTGAAAAGGAAGGTGGCCTACCGCGTCATGTTGGAAATAAAACTGAATGTGCCTTGCTGGGATTGCTCTTGGATTTAAAACGTGATTATCAGGATGTAAGAAATGAGATACCAGAAGAGGATTTGTACAAAGTGTACACCTTCAACTCTGTTAGAAAATCGATGAGTACTGTGTTGAAAAACTCTGATGGCAGTTTCCGGATATTCAGTAAAGGTGCCTCTGAGATAGTTCTTAAAAAGTAAGAACAACTACTACTGTGATTCAGCACTTAACTTTTGCTAAATGTTGTGATAGGTGGAGAGACTGACATGCTAAACAATATTGTGACATAGTCTGTGGAATGCTTGTCTCTCTAATCACAGGTAGTTCTATACCCTTGTGACTGCAGCTTCACAGCTTGTCTCTTTCAGTTGTTGGACTTTCTACAGTAAGATGGGCCATTAGCACTTTAGTAACTTTACTTCAAACACCCCAGCCCTATCCCTCAAAACAAAAGAAAAAAGAAAGAGATGGTCTCATGCTTTAGTTAAATTCTTTTAGGTATGGTTGATCAAAATGCTCACCTATCTTACAGAAAAGTCCCATCAGTTGATATGCCTAAATTCCAGGAAGGGCTTGTACCTTTGAAAAGTGATTACTTTTAGCATGTTACTGCTTAGACTGTGTAACTTTCTGTTGAAGTCGTTCATTTTTACAGGAGGTTGAATTTGAAAGTTCGATCAGCTTGAGGGGTTTTAATGTGACAAAGCAATTGCTTTCTTATCCATCTGCCCACCTAGAAAGGATTTATTAGGATGAGATTAGACTTAGTGAGCGATTAGGTACCACTGGGACAAACCTTTTATAGGTGTGAAGTCAGCTGTGGTAACTTCTAACTAGGTGAGGAGAGACTCAAACATGTATGCATCTTGTTCTCTAGGAGCAGCAGTTGGTAGGCAGACCTGTTTTGGTGCTGATGTCAAACTGTTTCTAGTTTGAGTAGCACACAGATTATATTCATCAGTTAAATGTACTTTTTTGTTTGTTAATAGCTCCCCAAATTGTTACCTAGGAAGGTACTAATGTATTAAAGAAAAAATATGAGTTCTTCCTTCTCCTCAGCTTTTGTGCTGAGAACAAAATGTCAGTCTTTAAAGGACTCTTGTTCTTAATATGAAACTAAAATCTTTTTTTGCGTAGCTACATTTTAAGCCAAACTTATCAATGAATAGATGTGCCTTTTATTCACATTATTTCCATCTTCTGAGATATTTTGTAACTCATAATACTGGAAAGCTGAACTGTAGAAGTTGCTAGAACTCAGTCATCCCAGACTCATGTAGTCCACTTGACTTAGTAATTGAAATAACAAAATAGATGATAAGGACATTTGACAAAGAAGAAGAAAACCTAGACTGACTTGGATATTACAGGAAGTGTCCAAATAGGAAGCTACTTCAGAGTATGCACTGAATAGGACAAAGATTTAGCCATGATAATCTGCTTCCTATGCAGTACCTGTAATCTGGTTTGTCAGTTGTGCTGCTACTTCCCTATTATACCATATATAACTACACTTACACTAAAACTTAAACATGAAGATTTATTACATGAAGACACAAATGAGTCACTAGCAATGCAGAAACATTTGCAGGTAGAGCATTTTCTTTTTTCTTTCTGTATCACTGGGTCATCTTTGAAGTGAGTTCCAGTGTGGTTTTGAATAGAATTTATTTATGTGTATTTAGTCATTTTGGAATGTTTAAATTTGTCACCAGCCTTACGACTGCAGCTAACATTAGGTATCCTTAATGATTGCTGACATTTTAACAGATAAGTAAAAAATTCACATAAACTTCAAATTTCAGTTATTATATGAATGTCCCTCTAAGGGACTGCTTCATTTTAATTTTTCGTATGAGGTGAAAACTTTTAGGGAATTCCCTAAATCCTTGGACTATACACTTAACTGTAACACTTGTCATCTTTGCAGGTCTGCAAGGTCTGAATTTGATATTTAATGGAAGTATTGAATTATATTTTTTTCTGGTGCTGTAGTAGTACTAATTTGTAAAACTAATGGATAATAATGTTACTTTATGGGAAAACTTTGTAAAGAGCACATGAGCAAGATTTAATTTGTTGTTCAAAATCATTGGTAGTGTTGTATTCATGGCATCAATATTACTAAAGTATATATGCTCTCTCACTGTGAAAGCAGGGACATCTTTGGCATGAAGAAACAATTAGGAGAGCACGTATTGAAATGTTAGTGTGCAGAGTGATGAATCTAGTCTCCTATACAAACATTTTAATCAGTTTCCATATTTGGTTTTCATTTTAGATTTCACATTGCCTCACATACCAGATGCTCTCGGAATTCTCTGCATTTAAATTGGGAGGGAAGGGGAAGGGCTGTGAACTTTTTTGTTCTTAAGGGTAGCAGTACCTAAGTTTGCTTATAGTGCTTTAGGTTTAGTGCTTGCAGCTGTTCAAGCAGCTCATGTGTGTTCTGAAAGTGTGCTTGCTTCTGAAACGGTATTGCTGCTAACAAGGTGAGCTGAGCTTGAAACTGGATTGTCTGACTCAACCAGTGCAGACACCAGTCTGTTTACATACAATGGAGAAACGGATACCTCTGGGAGGTAACTGATATTTGTATGTGAAATTGGTTGGGCATTACTTTCATCTCAGGATGACTGGCTCAGTTTAACTTACTACAGAAAGTATGTTTTGCAACTGAAGAAAGTGCATTTGGAGAAGATTACCTTAGAGATACCCCTACTGGATAATTGTGCCTGTGTGTTTGGGTCTAGCAAAAACACAGCTTATAGAAACTTATTGGAGTTGACTGATAAGCTAAAGAGTCAAACTTCTGGTTAAAATTTGGTAACTCTTTAAACCTTTCTTTCCAGGTGCTTCAAAATACTGAGTGCTAATGGAGAACCAAAGGTATTTAGACCTAGGGACCGTGATGATATCGTGAAAACTGTAATTGAGCCAATGGCTTCTGAAGGTCTCAGAACCATCTGCCTGGCATTCAGAGACTTCCCAGCAGGGGAGCCTGAGCCAGAGTGGGACAATGAAAATGATATCGTTACTGGACTGACATGCATCGCTGTTGTTGGGATTGAAGATCCTGTGAGACCTGAGGTAGGGTCACCAGCTAAGCTGCAGTGATTCTGTAACGTGGGATTCGTGCTTTTCATCATGCAGAGTACAAGGAACTGAACTGCTATTGTATGCCTTAAGCATAGTTAATAAATGAAAATCTAATTTCTTGAAGGGAAAGTTAATGGAGCTATAAAAGCAGATTAAAACTACTTAATGTCACTTATGCTGTGTTGCTGAAGCTCTGTACAAACTAATAACTTAAGGTACTTACTGTGCGGGATCTCAGTAAATGAAACAATTTGTTATTATTTTACCACTTGGGGTAGCAGGACTTTTGATTTGGATAAGATTAGCCATTGAGCTTGTTACCAGCTTCTCATGGGAAATGATGGAGAGAGCTGAGCTTGTCACCTGAGAACTGAGGGCAAGAAGTATGGCTTGTGGTTAAGGTGTAAGGTTTTTCAGTAGTGAAAGCTTTTATGCCACATGCATGTGTGAGATTGGGGCTGCTCTATTGTCACTTCACAATAAAAGTTATTGTTGAAGTAATGGGGTATGAGCTGTAGTTTATTTCACATAATTATAAATAAAATGCGAGTACTCAGTACAATTAATATGTTATGAGGATTTTTGTGGTATTTTGAATACTGCAGTACTTGAAAAATTGCAGGAGAGAGGGGAACAGACATAGCAGTGGCACAAGCCTCTTGCCAGAATTGTAATTTGTGTGGTTTTTAGGAGAAGAACTGTGGTATGCTACTTAATTTTTTTTAATGTTCCATAACTACAGTCTTCATTTTAAAATAACAATTATCCTGTACTAGGAGCCATAAACATTCCTTTCACTCACGTGTCTAGATTTATTTAACTAATGTACAGTCTCTGAGCCCGTGGGGTTTTTTTCTTGCTTACAGGTACCTGATGCAATAAAAAAGTGTCAACGTGCAGGCATAACTGTACGTATGGTCACTGGTGATAACATTAACACTGCTCGTGCTATTGCATTGAAATGTGGAATTCTGAATCCCGGTGAAGACTTCCTGTGTTTAGAGGGCAAAGACTTTAACAGGAGAATACGCAATGAAAAAGGAGAGGTAAGCATGCTGACTCTCTCATCAAGTAGATCAACATGTAGTCTAAGTCTCTTACATGTGTAAAATATGACCAATGCTCTTCCTGCAGATTGAGCAAGAGCGAATAGATAAAATTTGGCCAAAGCTTCGTGTTCTTGCAAGATCTTCTCCCACTGACAAACACACTCTAGTAAAAGGTAGGTAAAAATACTCTGAGCTTCTAAGTAAAGCTAGATTTTTTTTTTTCCCTTGTGCTTCTAGGGAAAAAAAATAGGACTTGAACAATGGGAAATGTCTGTGAAGTTGTTTCCAACTGATTTTTTTCTTTTCTGCTTGAGAGATTGAGTGAATGAAAGGGTTTTTTTTGGTGACTGTTCTTTTTGTTAGTTTGGGGTTTTGTTTGTTTTTTGTTTGTTTTTTTTTTGTTTGTTTTTAACTGATAGAGAAACCCAGTTTTTGTCTTTTTCAGGCTAAGTCTTTTCTGTGTTGTTAATTTAGAACTGTAACACTTATACACTTGTATGTCATTTCATTTTAGGTATAATTGACAGCACTGTCTTTGACCAGAGGCAAGTTGTAGCAGTAACTGGTGATGGTACCAATGATGGTCCAGCTTTGAAGAAGGCAGATGTTGGATTTGCTATGGTAGGATTTTTTTTTTTAACATCCTCAGTATTTTATCAATGACTTATCAAATCACTTCAGATTAAAGATCCTTGTTTCATCAACAGGGAGACCATAATGAAAGAGACTGCCAGTGAATGTTCAGAATGGCTTAGGAGGCCATACCTTGTACATCTGAAGTACAGTTGAAGCCAACAGCGTTTTATGATAGTGTAGGATCTGCACTTGTTGGGATTATTTGTTAGATTACATGGCTTTCTCAGCTACCCTTTCACGTGGCTGCCAAACAGTCTTGGCTTTTAAGTGCTTATACTGCATAGACTCATGCTTTGAGTACGCGGGCTTCAGCTTTCTTTCAAGACACAGAGTAAGACAGATTCCTCAAGCTTCCTTTTGCCACAGGATTCCTCCTCAGTCTTAAACGTAAGAGATACACTTTGGTCATGACAGCTCACTGTAGTCTTAAAGCAATTAAAAGGAACGAATGAAGATCACACTCTCCTATCCATATGCAGAAAAGGAAACACTGACTCAGATTCTACTCCTGAGAGAAAAGATGGGAAAGAGATTTCATATCATTTTCAAGGAGCTTTTTTCAAAAACATAACTTAAAATTAGACAGCTACATATGAAATGTTCTCTAGACTGTAACAGTCTTGTTGTAACAAGTGTCTTTGTATAGCTGCTGTAGTTGCCACTGTCAGGGGCAGATTTGTTTGTCTGTTTTGAATGTTTCCTGCAGTTGCTGTCTGTGTTCATCTATGTAAGGAAATATCTTCTCTAACTGTTTACCTAAATAGCACTTAAAATATACCATATGATATCTAAAGGTACCTTTTAAGGTGTACACATAGCTGTGCAGGTGACTCATTTCCTTGACAAAATAATATATCAAGAATAGGGATCATTAAATGTGCTATTGAGTTAGTGGATTTGGAATGCCAAAAGAAAAATTAAAATTTTTTTAAGCAGTTGTCTTCAGGCATCATTACACAGAACACAGCTGTTTGGGTACTGTAGGAGACTAGAGGTGCTTAAATTTTAAGAATGTCACGTTGCTTTGCAATGCATATGCAATGACATTGCATAGTCTACTGTTCAATGCTAATGCCTTTCTGCAAAAGGTTTTTGGTAGTGTTTATCATCCTACTGTGTTGCAAGCACATTGCCTGCTGCTGGAATCCATACAACAAAATAATTAGGGCAGAGCTTGAACTGTAGCACTGCACCATCTGGTGGCCTTCAGCTTGAACAGGGTTCAGTAACATTTCTTTGTGGGAGAACTTAATGTGTCTTTACTGTCAACTCTCAAATTTATATTAAGGTCCAAATTTATATTAAGGTCTTTATTTTAAAGAGATCATTACTTTGTTTTCATTTTCCCAAGACTTTCAAGTAGAACTTGTTTCAATAGGCTTTATATGCTCACATTAAAGGAGTCCTTCAGATGTTGTGCATCCAAATGAATGCTGACCAAGGACATAATTGCTTTTGTCATAAAAAGTCAGTGCATCCTGTTATATTTCATAATGTCTTTCTTTTTCTCTCAGGGTATTGCTGGAACAGACGTAGCTAAAGAAGCTTCTGATATTATCCTTACAGACGACAACTTCACCAGTATTGTTAAAGCAGTTATGTGGGGACGAAATGTCTATGACAGCATCTCCAAATTTCTTCAGTTCCAGCTTACTGTCAACGTAGTAGCAGTAATTGTTGCTTTTACAGGAGCATGCATAACACAAGTACGTACCAGTGGGGAATTGTTTCAGCTAATAAAGGTTGAAAGAGTCACAATTGATTAATTCTCGAGTTCAAACTTTCACTTAAACAGTAGTCCAAAGATCATAATGCTCTTCAGAACATGTCGGTATTGTATGATAGATGCCTTTAACAGCTGTAATTTCTGCACTTTTATTGGAGTGTTTGTGTATCTATTGTAGGATTCTCCACTTAAAGCTGTGCAGATGCTGTGGGTAAATCTCATAATGGACACATTAGCTTCTCTTGCCCTGGCAACAGAACCACCCACTGAAGCTCTTCTGCTGCGGAAGCCTTATGGTAGAAACAAACCTTTGATTTCTCGTACAATGATGAAGAACATTTTGGGTCATGCATTCTACCAGCTTGTAGTGGTCTTCACGCTCCTGTTTGCTGGTAAGAATACTGAGGCTTTACAAAGTTATTCTGAATGTTGTAGAGAGGTGTTTTTTAAATTTTTTATTTTTTGCTGTAGTGTGTGTGTAAAGACACTAATCAAGCTGTTCATAAATGTCTTTTATATACAGGTGAGAAAATTTTTGATATAGATAGTGGAAGAAATGCACCTCTGCATGCTCCTCCTTCAGAGCATTATACTATAGTATTTAATACATTTGTGATGATGCAGCTTTTTAATGAAATCAATGCTCGAAAGATTCATGGTGAAAGAAATGTTTTTGAAGGAATCTTTAACAACGCTATCTTCTGTTCTATTGTGCTGGGGACATTTGTTGTGCAGGTAAGCAGATTCTTGGAGGGTGGGGGGGAAAATGCATTTAGTGCACTGATGTACTTGCTGACCTAGCCAGTCAGCTAGTGCCAGAGATCTAATTTCTGCAATGTGGAAAACCTCCAGGGTCAAGCACACAATAAGTAAGTTGTAAGTGCAGCTTGATGGAGTTTTCAAACCTCTTTGAAGTTGGCAATGCTGGAATGTTGTATTTGTATGAAAGTATTTGTAGTTACCTTTTGAATTTTCAACTTCTTCAATTTTATCTTAGTATTCTAATTTCTTTGCAAAATATGAAGTTATATGTGTCATCTGTTCATTCACCCCTTGCCCCTAAATCTTTCTTATAATAGGTACCTGTATATCTGAATGAGAGTCCATTTAAACAATTATAGAAAAAGAATGACTTTTTATTTTCTTAATGAGATTAGGACATGAATAAGCTTTAGAAATTTAAGTACCAGTTTCTACCTTGCTGGTGCAGGAACCATTGATACCTACCTACTGGTATATATTATAGAGGTGCTGTTTTAAGTGAAAAAACCTGATGTCTAGGGTCCTTCTGTTCCAGCACATAGGGGAACTCATAAAAGCTAGTTAGTTAACTCAGTGCATGTTAACAAAGGAAATTATCTTCGGTTGATCGGGTTCATATGCTGGTGTTGAGAAACACTAATTTAAAACTGAATCTACAGAAAATAGCTTACAAGAACTATTTTCACCCTCTAAATAGCCTTCACTTTAATTAGTCAGAAGAAATAACAAACAAATCAGTGTACTATTTAATTTCGGAACCCATTTTCATTTTGGATTAAGTTATTTGGGATATATAACCTACATGTTAAACTTCTCCTTAGGCTTGATAATTCATTAAGTTGATGGAAGTTATACCAGTTCAAGCATTGGAAATGTATACACTGCTACTTCACATTAAGTCAGGGAACTTACTCTCTTAGGTTTAGATTTTTATAGATGACACTCCTTCAGAAACTGCTCTTATTTTTGGGGTTATGAATGCAGCAGATTGACTGTTGTTGTGCAACCAAGCCAAACATTTAGAAATTACTCCTGACTGCCACTGTGTTTGTTCCCTTTATAAATTTGGCAGACTGAATGCCTTCCCAATTCCTGATTTATTATATCAGTGTTTTATTCAGAGTTAATAGCAGAAGATACTCCTTGGTTTTTCAGCTGTCAGGTGTCCTACTTAATGGTCAATACTGTCTCCTTTTCATTCCTGCCCTGCTGTTTTGAATTGTTGATTCTCCAGGGCAGACTTTCATGAATATAATTCCTATGCAGAGGGATACCTTGCTCATTAGGGCCCATACAGCTTGTTGTAATAGTTAAGGCAGTAAGAGCTCATTTATATTAGCTTTTGAGATTTACTACATGTGGTGATTTTTAGTCTGATATTTAACACTGATGGGATACATAGTAATATCCTGTAGAATTACTTCTGAGATATTTAATGTCTTATGGATCTATGAATTCTATTAATACATGTTTATGAATCTTGGACATAGTTCCAAGATGGGTGTTCATAGCAAAAGTAATCACTGTATATTTGTAGCATCAAATACGTGCTGTGATTGTGAAATGAAGGGAAAAAAACTTCAAGCAAAATTGAGGAGTCAGCTAGTTTTCACGAGTGTGACATTTGAAGAATGAATGGGTAGTTCTTGAAATGCTGAAAAGTGGAAGAATATGGCATAGGTTTGGAAACTTGCTCAAACTGCTGAGACAGTGAAAGGAAGATGGGAAATCCCATGTTCTCTTGCAGAGCAGTCTGTTGTGATCTTGAAGCATTAGGGAATTTTCTAGTAACAGGTCACTGATACATGTTTAATTGTGCTTTTCTCCACAGATAATTATTGTGCAGTTTGGTGGAAAGCCTTTCAGTTGTTCAGAACTCTCAGTTGAACAGTGGCTGTGGTCCATTTTCCTGGGCATGGGCACACTACTTTGGGGCCAGGTAAATTAGGATTTTTCAAAATGCCAAATATCTACTTCCAACAGTGTATTTTAAATGGAAAAACCCAACACACTGTCTTTAGCATTCAGATCTTTCAAGTGGACTATATGAATGTATGAAGACTAACAGTAAATATTAATCACAATGGACTTCTTCAATAGATATAGAAAGTCTTACGTTTGAATATTCCTTCCTCAGAGTGGGTCAATTACTAACATTTCATAACTAGATCCTGTGGCTGGTTTGTTTAGCAATTTTTAACTAAAAGCAGCTGTAGTTACCTTTTAAATTTGAAATTATATCTTCAGCCAGATGTGAGTACTAGAAAATGTGGTAAGAATACAAGATGCAATGAACATGATAATGTTAAAATACATTTAACTTGGTGCTTACAGGTTTTCTTGAAAAATCAGAATTGCTAAATTTGACAATATTTTCTTGATGTAAAAGCCTCCTAGGGTAGCAAGAAATGTAACAAAACCCAAACCAACTTTCTCTTTAATCTTTGTTTAGTCTTCCCACCTAGTAAGCCATTACACTTGGACTTTTATTTCCTTTCCCCTCCCCCCCAGAGTGTCATTACTATTGCATGCACAACAGTGCTTGTAAGCAGCAAGCTTATTTACGTGAAACTTTAGAGCTACAGAGTTTTCTATTATTTAATGACATAGTTGTCTAAACTTTTCATACCACATGAAGAGTTTTCCATTACAGTTTCTTTCCTTCCACTAAGTAAAAGACACTTCATGTTTCACCATAAAATTGGTAGGATGAGTTTTAGTTGTAAATACATGCATAGACATGTGTTCTAAAAGTGACTAAGCTTTTTAACAAGGTTCTCTGGAAAATTAATTATTTAAAAAAATCAAATAGAATCACTCTGAGGTGACTCCTAGAAGAGAATCGAGATGGCTTGAAATACCTTTGACCCAAAGTATCTTGCAAGGGCAAAGCTTCCCTACTGCCATTCATGCTGCTCTAGCATCTCATTAAAGTGAAAAAGCTTTAATTTTCTGAGAATAATAGAAACTGAAGTGTGAGCTGGGAGCATTCACAGTAGCAGTTTCAGTATAAAGGGCTGTTTATCTTGCTTCTGGAGCAGACTGTTTTTCCTCTGCAGCTGCAGAAATGATCTTCTAGGTTTGTGATGATCAAGGAAAGCAGTCTTGGAATTGATCTGAATTGATCTGAATGTGCTAGATATAATGTACCAAAAGATGACTTCCCTTAACCACATATCTTTTGTTTAAGATACATAAATTGCTATACACCAAGTGACAAAGTAACAGCCTGAGATACATAAAATTTCAGAAACATCACTTGCATTGGAAATTGATTGATATCTCCCAGGTCACAAAGGAATGAATGGCTCTTCTGTATTTCTGAATTAACTGTGGTTACTTTAGGTGATGGAGGTCCCACTTGAGGTGACGCGCCATGCTCATCAAACTGATGAAACTCTAAAAGCTCTAGATACAAGTACAATCTACAGGATTAATGGCTTTTGTAGCTTCAGTACTGCTCTTCCTGGCATTGTAAAGTAATGTTAATGTGGAATTCTTTGTCCTGGCAAGGCTGTTTTGTAGTCCAAGTTTAATTTCACACTTTGGTTGAGGTAGTAAGTATATTCACAGCTTTGCAGCTGTTCAGCTGGGGTGATCAGTTTCACACTGATGCACTCATCAGTGTCTACGTAATTTAGTTTTTTCAACTTTGCTAATTGTATGCCGGATATCTGTCAAGCCTGAAGAGTGGTATTACTCTTTTTTTTTGTTGTTAAATAAAGAATAATCCTGATTTATGTATTTCATCCATTGTTAGTTGATTTCAACAATTCCAACCAGCCGACTGAAATTCCTTAAAGAAGCTGGTCATGGAACACAAAAGGAAGAGATTCCTGAAGAAGAACTAGCAGAAGATGTAGAGGAGATTGATCATGCTGAGAGGGAATTGCGTCGTGGTCAGATCTTGTGGTTTAGGGGCTTAAACAGGATACAAACTCAGGTATGGTCTTGAAAAAGGTAGGATGCAATGGGTGTTATGAGGGAAATGTCTCCATTTTTGACTAAGGTGGCTGTTCTAACTGGTCTGACTGAGACTGTCAAAAGGGGGTATGGATGGATGTGTAATCCCTCAGGGTCCTCTGTTTTCTTCAGCTTTAAATGCAACTCTTGCCTTTTTATCTGCTCTGTTTTTAAAAAGTGCCTTTTTTTCTTTACTTTTTGTGTGTTATAGATGGGATGGTCCTTTCTCTTGTTCTCTCTCTCTCTTGCTGAGCAAGCTGTCACAATCTCTGATTCCTTGCAGATGGATGTAGTGAATGCTTTCCAGAGTGGAAGTACCATTCAGGGGGCTCTAAGGCGGCAACCCTCCATCGCCAGCCAGCACCATGATGTAACAAATATTTCTACCCCTACACATGTAGTGTTTTCCTCTACTACTGCTTCTACTACTGTGGGGTGTGAGTGTGTGTTCCTAAAGTGCATGAAATTAACATTTCCTAATTCACGTACCTAACGTTTCTCATTTTCTCCTTAGTACTTAAAATCACCGTTCAGGCTTTTATAGAGCTCTTCCACAAAGTGGAGTCCTCAAGACTTTTTTTTCTTAGAGGGCTGAGAACAGGTGGAACAGTTTCAACAAAAGACTTTATTGCGAAAGCTGTGAGCCTGCACATCCTGTGCCTTCATCCATTCGTGTACAGAGGGATTTTTAAGATAAAGAGGGAAAACTGTTGTAAATTTTCGAGTATATGCCTCTTAGGGTGACTTATATTGAATAAGTGAATTAACTGTATAATCATGGACCCAGGTCAACAAAAATAGATCTCCTGCACTGCAGCACAAGCAATACTTAAGTAAGCAAGCTGATTTGTAAGCAAACGGTATGTTGAAGATATCAATGTAGTTAGAACGTGGAGCACTAAATGCCTTTTCTTTATACCCTGTAAGGAACTTTATAAAACTCTGCTTTCATTGGACCTTATTTATTGAATAACAACTTTTTCAACATCAGGATTTAGGTGGCGAAACAAGGCTTCTAAAATGCATACAAGTCAGAAGAAATACAAATTAGCTGATACAAAAAGGGAAAAAAAAAAATTAAGCATTAAATGGCAAAACTTTCATTCAAATCTGAAGGGTTCTTTTTCCTCTCTAGGTTCTTCTGGGAGCAGTTCATAAGCCATCAGTGACAGCAAAGTTTGTCTCACCTCAATTCTACCATCTCTATCTTGTGCTCTAAGTGGCATTTCAGTTTCAGCCTTCCTCTCTGTAGAGGCAGGAGATTTATTTACTCTTGGATGTAGGCCTAAACTGTGGAGCCAGAAGATGCATAGTAGTAGTAGTTGAATGCTGATAGCCAATATCTTTGTTCAGAGTTTTCTATCTTAATACATGTTTAACTTTCTTCTCTAACTTCCTAGAGACAGGTTAAACAATTGGTTTTTTAAAATAACCCTGAGAGGGCTTCTTCTCCCCGTTCCCCTCCCTGCTTAAACTTTCAGATTACCAGATGGATGAAGACCCTTAATTTCAGGAGCTGTTTCAAGCGAAATGGTGAAATCTTCAGACTTTTTTTTTTAAAGTTATTTTTTTATTATTTTTGGGCTTGGCCAGAATTCATGTGTGAGCTTACACAAGTATTTACCTCTGTATTTGTTCTTCAGTGGTGAGACAGGTATTTCCCTACCTTGCAGTAGTACTGAGAGGCTCGGCTCACAAATTTGCATGCCTCAAGAACACAAAATGAAAAGTAGATTTGACACTTAAGGATGCACAGGATTGCATCTCCTAGTTAAAATGCTAATTAGTAACCTGTATCCCTAACTACACTCCAGAACATTAATTAGACATTCAGAATCCTCTAGAGAGCAATGTCATTCCATGCTGCTATTTGAGCAGAATCTACTGGGCACTGCAGCATCTCATTGCATCAAATGACCAATGCAGATACAGAGCTACCATAGCAGAGAACTAGTTTTTTTATTCTCACTTTTACAGCCTTCTGCTACATCCTCCAGAAGAGCAGCTTTTTGAGAACTAATACAGATTAATGGGAAGCAGATGTGTTATTGTCTCTTTTTTGGAGCTGCTTGTTGGAAAATAGTTCCTATAAAGTAAGGTTGCAACTCTTAAGCAGCCATCTGGATAGGAGGATTTGGAGTGCCAACTGCATTCCTTGCTATTCTGGTACTAATATGAGAAAGGCCTGATGACAGTATGAATTACACTTAACAAATTGTCCTGTTTGCACTTCACTTACATGATTTATTTATAGTTATCCCTCTAGTTTAATTATCTTGAGTGGTTGAAAATAGAGCCTTCAAAACACTAGATTTTCCCTTTTTAAAGTGCTGAAAGTTTGATTTCTGCCTTTCTGGCTGGACTCTTGAGCATCTTGGCCTTGCTGTAGTGTCTAGTCCACTTGTGTAGTATGCATCCTGCATGGGAACCAAGCCTTTATTGTGGGTATGCACTTATTCTATCATAATTACAGCTGTCCTCTTAAGCCAGAATTGTTTTTCATTGCTGCTGATGTTCCAAATTCTCATCTGTAAGCAATGAACAAACAGTCCCATGAGACATTCATATTTCATTTGCCACATAAATGGCATAGTGGGATGCGACATGCCATATAAAGTCATTGCAAACTTTCAGTCTGGTATTGTCACTGCTAATTTTCTTGGTAAGTGCCAATCCAGTTTAGGCAGCTGGCTGGACTTATTTAAACCTTGTATAATGTGTGCTTGACAGTGTGCTCAATTCTTTTCATGCAATGAACAGTAAAGTAGTAGCTGCTGTTGTAATCTTTTCTCTAGACATTGACTCTCTTTTCTGTCCTCCCCTTACTGGTAGTTATATCCTCCCCCTTGATCGTTGCCCCGTCCCTGTTTCCCCTTATTCCCTGTGCCTTCTTCCCTTGCCTCCGTGGTTAATTTGGCTCCGCGTGTACCTGTAGTATAAAAATGGGGACATGATCACTTTGCAGTAAAATTCTTCATGCAAGTGGTCTGAGGGTGCAGAGGTGGGGAAATGATGCTACTTCTAGAACACAATTGAGACATGAGACTTTATCATGTGCAGTGGTTTTATTTAACCAATTTGATTTAACACATTGCTTTTGGGGAACCCTTCTCTGTTTACAGTGAACTTCCCTGGTGTATCTTAGCTGTTTTGAAATCTCTGCTCTTGATCTGCTTGACCTCCCAGCTTAATTCCTTCACCTGGAAGTCACTTTATTTTTTCTGTTGAGGAACTCTGGAAGCACTAGTCATGATGTATTTCTCAGCTTGAAGCAATTCATCTTGGATGCGCTAAAAAAAGCTTTAAATTTGACTTGCTGTTTGTAACAGCAAGTTCTTGTTTACTACGGAGTTGCTCTGCTGCTTAGTATTTAACACTATTTCACACTGCTTTGCTGGAGACTTGCTCAGGGTAGGGATGTTGAGAATTGAATAAGGAGTCAACAGGAGGGGAAAACTGTCTCGGGAAGAGTGTTGGATAAATGAGTGAATGACTTCTGCCTCACCTTACTTGTTTTATCAGTTCAAGAATGGATCCTCAATTTCTCTGGTTGATCCAGGAAACACAAGGCATGGGAGAAGGGGGTGTGGGCAGCTAGTTTCATCCTTCAAATAATAGTTAGGAAAGCTTAAATTCAAGTCAGCCTGGACATGCACAATTTGCAAAATAAAGCTGTACTTTGTTTTTTATCTGTTTTAACTATGAAAGGTTTATTTATGAATTCTGTTAGCTTAGCTTTCTGATTAAAAAAATATTAAACAACAAAAAGACACGAAACAGTCCTCAGCATGGGAACTGTGTCCATGAATTCAGTGTGAATCGAAGACTCGCGCAAAGGCCGATCATCCTGCTTTTCTCATACTTGGCGCTACTTAAGTAGTGTCTTCAAAGTTACAGCCTGTCCTGGCTACTGTACTGTACAATACAGTATTCAATTTCCTAGTTCTGGTCTTAAGTTTCCAAAGCACTGTTCACTAAGGAGCTTTCTCTAGAGTGGAAAATGGCTATATACTCGAATATTTACAGCTGTTACAGCGGTATCCTTTTTTTGCATGACTTCGTAAATGTTCGTTCATTGTGACATTGGCTTACACTTGCTTGGCTTTTTCATAGTCAGTTGACATCCTAATTCCTAGCATGAGAATTAGTGACCCTTTTACCCCCTAATTTATTTCAGCCTCTCCCCTCCTTCCCTCCCTCCAATCTCACCAAATATTCAATAAAACACTCATTGAGATTTATTTAATTTTTGAATAAGTAAATATTTGTTGGCCTCACTTCTGAAAAATGCTTAGCCCATGTTAAACAAGTAAACAACTGTAGTGCCATGTCTGAATTTTAGGGCCCTTCAGCTTTTTGCAGTACTTTCACAATTTCTATTCCTACTGTGTAGACTGGCAGTGCTCTACTGAAATGCTCTTCATTTTTTACAGTTTATTGCAAGCTCCACTGCATCATACAAATTTGATTCACTCATGTCTAGCTGTTTGTGGATTCAAACTCATACGAACCATGCCATTATCAGTAAATATGCAGCAATTTAACAATACTTTCTCTTCGTTTACAGATCCGAGTGGTGAATGCATTTCGTAGCTCCTTGTACGAGGGGCTAGAGAAACCTGAGACACGAAGTTCAATTCACAATTTTATGACGCATCCTGAGTTTAGAATAGAAGACTCCGAGCCTCATATTCCCCTTATTGATGATACTGATGCTGAAGATGATGCTCCAACAAAACGCAACTCTAGTCCCCCTCCCTCTCCCAATAGAAATAACAATGCGGTTGACAGTGGAATTCACCTTACAACAGACAAGAACAAGTCTGCTACCTCTTCATCCCCAGGGAGCCCACTACATAGTTTGGAAACATCACTCTGATTGTAAGCTGAATGTTAACACACTAGCTGCATTGTAAAGAAATTGAAACTGGGTCTCTTCACACATTATGATGGACAAGATGATATTCTTGTCTTGGACTTCAACAGAAGAAACACTTGTACGAATGTAGATTTATTTTTTTAAAAAAAAGCTTTCTGCCAGACTGGAGGGTGCTTTTCTGGGGGTGGGAGTAATAATGAACTCTGACAGATAAACAGTAACTCAGCATAAGTGACCTGTGGATCATCTGTTGTACTAAGAATGGTCCTGAAGAGTGTGTTAGCAGAGCTTTAGTTTATCATGATCCTTTTCTGAGGGGAAAGCTGGGAAGGGCAAGGAGGCCCTGGATCATTGAATTGATACTTTAATTTCTGCTGTTGGCTGTTAATAATTTGGATTATTTATGTTTATAAATGATACAGATCTGTTTACAAGGTTTGTAGATACTTTTTTGTTCCTGTTCATAGATGGGAAGCTTCCTTATAAATGATGCAGAGAAGACAAAAAACAAAACAAAAAAACCAAAAAAACTAGTCCTTCAAATACTGCTGTATTTTCAGGAAAAGGGTGTTTCTATTGAAACTGTACTAAATTTTGCCTGCAATTTACCTTGTTAAATATTGTAGATAAATTGCTACTACTAATAGCCAAATAGATAACACTAATGCTTTGTAAAAACATGAGCAGTGGTGTTCTAATGAAGTTATGGCCTCTGTCCTAATTAGTTTCTTAAATACATTTACTACTTAATGGTTTTGAAACAACTGTTTAATTTTTAAAAATTTTGAGAAACTTAATGAATAACTTTTGTTCAGAACTTAGTAGGATTGTTTAATGCAGGACATCAATACGTGATGGAACTTGCTTGAAATATTTCTGTTATCTCGGGCAAAATGGATTAAATCAAAATACATCAGAATCTTAGTCCTTTGTTTTTGTCTAATCATGTTAGTTTAGTGCTGTCTTGGTGAACTGTGAGTGGAACTGTGATTTTTTTCTAATCTATAGAATCCTTCATGCAGCATGAGGGCTGTTGGCATTTTGAAAGGTTGTTAGTGGGTAGCATACATGTTCTCCTTTTTGTTTTTGAAACTTGTTTGTAAACATGAATAAATCTGCCCTTTTGTTAAAATAAAATTGCAGCAATGGTTTCTTACAGAATTTTTTTTCTCAGCTCCTTCACTGGAAATACAGAAGGTACTCTTTTGTGTTACTGGTTATCTTTAAACTACAATTTCAAGATGGTAACAGCCCCACTCCAAATAGCACTAAGGTAAATGGAATATCATGATGGCTGCCTCCAGAATGAATGTAAGTTAAGGTACTCAAAAGTCTTCACTGATCCAAAAGGATACTCCTGGGGAATTAATAGGTCTGCCTGAAATTCCAAGACTTACTGTGAGTACCGTGTAATAAATGTATCTCTGACTGCTTAAGTGAGGGAGACTGAGAACTGACATAAAGCACAGGTGAAATGCACCAGAACTGATGAACTACAGATTGACTGAAGAAGTTATGGTCTGCCTCTGCTGTATTGTTCAGACAGCGAAGGATGATGAAACAGTACTTGCTGTTCTGGCACTTCCTCATGTTTTCTTGGTCCAATACTGCTTAAAACAGCCACAGAAGACATGAGTTGTAAGATTTTCTTTTTCCACCTCTGTATTCTTAAAAATAGCAAATGAATTTTTTTGTCAAATAATCCAGAATTATGGACATTTTTTAAA
Organism: Passer domesticus; assembly: GCF_036417665.1. Classification (NCBI taxonomy): domain Eukaryota; kingdom Metazoa; phylum Chordata; class Aves; order Passeriformes; family Passeridae; genus Passer; species Passer domesticus. The sequence continues at coordinate 41,178,318 of NC_087478.1, read as the reverse complement.
GTGGTCCCTTCAAAGGACTGCAAGAATTAAGTTGGTAATGAGGAAGGAAATTATAGTGGAGCTAACTGCAGAAATGAGCAGGTTGGGAAGCTCAAGCACATCTTTCCCTTGTGGTGGGGTGCATGCATGCTTGGGATTGTCCTTTAGTGGATATTGTTCAACCTGTGGCACTGTATCCCACTGTCAACCACTCCTGAATTCCATCTTTTCTATTGTACTTCAGTAAATACACTGAATTCTGGGCAAGGGGGTCAAGGGTGGGGGGTTGCACTTGACACTTTGTATAGTGATTTCTCCCACACGTTTCTAGCACTTTTCTTACATCATAGTTCTTATCTAGAGTGCTTGGTAGGGGGGTCAGGTTTTATGTAAGCTATTTTCTCTTTGCTACAAAAGTCAGATAAGCACTGGCTTAAAATAAAGGGAGTTTTCTTTATCTGTGAAGTACACTGCCATGTGGAAAAGTATCTTCATTTAATTTTGTTAATGAGTAATGATTTGACTTCATTTCAAAACAAACTTTCATTTTCCCCTCTTCTCTAGGTGTGATCATGACTGCATGTTAATCTTTTTTGGAATAAAATCTACACTTAAACCTTTTGTGGGGGGTGGGATGGTGAACATAGGCTTTGTACATCGCTGGTCCCTCTTGATTCTGTTAACATCCGTGTGCTGTTCTTGCAGGAAACATCCTTACAGAAATAAGGAAAAGTTGTTTAAGAGGGGGGTATGCTTTCTTTGTGATCTCAAGAAATCATAACATTGCCTAGATTATGAAATGGTTTTCACTGAGCTCATGAGGCCTTCATTGCCTTTCTGGTTGTAAGGTTTACTTGTCTTTCTTCTTGTAACTGAAATAAATAAAAGTGCTGTTCATCTCAGTCTGTATGGGGACTGAAATTCTTGAATGTCAGTACAGTACTGATTCAAACCTGAAATGCATGCCAGTTTTATGCTCATTTGCTTTGAAGAGGTCATGGTATATAGTGTGATATATATACATGCTTGAGCAATAGTGACTTGGAACAAAAACTCAGTTCTAGACTGAGCGGCTTGAAATGTGGTTTGGAGTGGCTTAAAATGTGGTTTCCTGGGTGGGATGTCTGCTATAGCTGTGTACATGTTAGGACACCTCAACTTGGCTCTGAAGGAGGGCTGAAAACAGTAATTAATATAAGAGGAAAATGCTGCATCATGGAGTAGTCTGAAGAGAATAATGGAAACAAATGCCTTAATGCTAAATAAGTGGGTAAATGCAGGGGTCTATAGCAAGTACAAGCAGCCAAAAATATGAAATAACATACTTGAAAGCTTTCTTAGAATAACAGCAAATTTTCCAATGTGTTTTGAAGTAAGCAAGCAAATGTAATATTCATGGGAGTATAACTTGTGGATACAGAGTATTGGAAAGTGATTCCAAAGGCCTGATAAGTTCAATTTCTACTGCTAGTAGTTCTAGCCTCTGCAGAGCTCTAGAATAATCCAGATCATAATAAGCAGTACATAGATTAAAGTAGAATATCTTAATGTCTGTACTACTTTTCTGATGCAAATACTTGGTTTTCAAGGGTTGCTCCTTTTTTCCACCTCCAGCCTCTCTCCCAGCAGTGCATTTCTTCTGATCTTACAGATTTCAAGCCCTCACTGAAGTACCTTAACTTTGTTCATTGAGCCTGGCCAGCATGAAGGGTCCAACTCCAATTTATGTCCAGACTTATTAAGCCTGCTTATTCAGGACCATGTAATGAGAAATTCCGGGCCAGAATAAAGAGTCTTATAGCTGTTTCTGCCAATCTTTTTCCCTGAACTTTATCCAGAAATACCTAGCCACCTTTCTCAGGAGGTTGCAGCATCCATCAAGGAGATGTGACTTAGATTCTTAAACAGAAGCCTTCTACAGGTACTGCTTGTCCTTTGTGCTCAAATATGAGAGTTTGCTAAGAAAATGATGGGATGGGCTTAGACAACTGAGAAAAGACAGCATGTAAAAGGTAGCACACTGTATAGTGACCCTTTACTACTGTTATGTACACCTAATGTAGAGTTTTTTTACAAAATCTATATAATTAGCAGTTTGAAAACGTTCCTTGGCTTGCCCCAAATAGAAGACTGTGGGAATTTAAATTTGGAAGAGTAACTAACAGGAGTATTTCTGGGAATTAACAGCTTTTGGTGGAAGTGTAGATTCTGGAATACTGGAATATCAGCTCACATTCTGGAGTAATGACAAGTGTCAATCCAAACCTGAAGCAGCAGTTGCTTACTGAAATGGAAGTTTGCATTCTGGATCCCTTTGAGCCCTTGCACATGTAGCAGTATCTAACTATTCTGAGCATCTCCACTGGCTGTCCTAGGCTGCCTCTCTTGCAGGGTATGAAGCTGAATTATGCTGAAAGACTGTAAGTATGACCATACAGAAAACTTTTCTGTGTCTTCCTCCTTGGCAAAGGCACAGTCTTGGATTCACTCTATGGCAACTGCTCAGGCACAGAATGAATACCGGCTTTTCCTGTTTTAAAGCTCTGTCTCTTGTAGAGAGTTACGGTGTATGGTTCAAATGCTTTGTGTGAAAAACCTCCCAAAGCTTTTGATTTAAGATACAATAAAAACCACAAAGCCACTCTACAAATAAACCCTAGAAGATATGTTTGTTATCTTTGACAATTTCAGTATTAGAAATACAGGATTTAACTTGGCTTTCTCAGTTTTCCACAAGTTGGTTGCTCTGATAGCTGCTAGGTACAAAATCTCTTCAGTTATGACCTAAGGTTGTTGCAAGATCTGAAGGTAAGCCTGTGTTTGGCAGATATTTGTGGGGAAATACATAGCTTATTTTGGATACTGTGCTGGCAGCTACTGCATAGTTTTTTGTGGTATTTTTTGTGTATTTTAGGAGAGAATGCAAAATGAACAATTTACAAAATTCAGATCCATGCAATAGGACCTGTAAAAGGATACATGAGTCTGGCACAGAATGCTTGAAATAGGAGATTCTTCCAACTGATATTTTGGTAGAAACCAGGATTTTGTTTTGGACAACACTGCTTTAGAGATGGGAAGATTTAATCACTTGCCGTGTATTGGCCATTAATGTTCTGATCAGTGCAACAATTTAGTTCATTGAGGATCATAATTCAAAAAACATTCTAATAAACAAATGTTTTTAAATAAAAAAAAACCTCTGGAAAAGGTACTTTTTTGTCATATTTTAATTTCCCCAAAAGATGGGTCATTCTTAGCTTCTTTCCTTTTGCCAAATCAAGTGGGCTCTGCTCTAATAAATCTAGCAGTATATAGACATAAATTACAACTTGGTAACTCCTTCCTGTCTTCACACTTCCAGTCTGCCAGGGATGATTATAGGGAGTCAGTGAAGGACAGATGGGGTAAGATGTGCTGTTGTGGATTTGTCTCTTTTATCATATTTCTATCTTGCCTTTTGATCTTCTGCTATCTTCTTCAAGATCTCATCCACTCTCAGTAAATTTTTATTTACTGAGTAAATAAAGTACTTTTTATATGGTAGCAGCTTTTGGTGCTGTAGCCCAGAGCAACTCATAGGAGAGCTCTTTTAACACAATCTGTGGAAAGAACTGGCTTTGGAAAAATAAAGAATGAGAGACAGACAGCTTTTTTCCCCAATTAGAAAAACAACAGTATAAGTTTCATTACAAAATTTTTAAGCCCAAAAGAATTTTCAGGCCAAATATCACCAGAGTGGCTTGGCTGGTTACCTAGCCCATAAAGATTCAGAACATAGATAAATTGATACCATTATAAGAAATGAGTTTCTGATTTTCCCAGCCAATCAAAAGTGACAGCACATGAAACTGCCTGAACACAAGAAAACACACAGAGAGGTTAGGGAGTCTTCATCCTTGGAGACACTCAGAACTGAGCTAGACACAGCCGTGAGCAATCTGCTGCAGCTGATGCTGCTTTTAGCAGGGGTTTGGAGTAGATAACCTGCAGAGGCCCTTGCCAACCTCAGTACTTCTCTGATCCTGAAATTCTGTAATTCTATTGGGTTTCTTCATTATCCTCATAGATATTATTTCTATACATAGATGGAATTCAACAGACATAAGTTGCTGGAACAATCAAACCTAAAGCAAAGCAAGGAAGCAACTGACTATTTTCTTTCTCTTATCTTAAACTGACCTGACCAAAAGGCTTGCTGATATTCGCCTGCTGTAATGCTTACTGTGATAGCAGAGCTTGGCTAACTTCTGCTCTAGTCAACCTTTTTGCATGATAACTGACTATGTGCAGTTCATAGGAAAGCCCACAGTTTTTAACATGACCTATAGAAAGCTGCAGACCTGTGGAAATCAGCTTCTCTTCAAGGAAAGGGTTTCTCAATTTATTTGCCTCTTTCAGGTGTAGAAAGAAAAAAATTGTAGCTGTTTCTAAGGGATATTGAACTCCAGCTTATTTGAAGATTTGTGTGGTTTCATTGCCCTGCTCACTACTTAGGATTTTCTTGAAAGAACCTGGTCCTTTTTCTCAAAGTTACTATTTTTTTTTCCTGGTTTCAAGTGTTTAAGATCAGCTTTTAAAAAAAGAAGGTTCTCTTGCAGGCATATAAAGTTAATGAAATTTATATTATTCTAATGGATCAAGACAAAGAGCACTGAAAAGTATGTTTTTAGTCATAGAAGACTATAATTTAAGCAGAATTGAGAAGCAAACTTTTCTCCTTTTCTCCACTTGGGGAGTGGTGGTGTTACAGGCATTTATCTAATTGAGCAAAGTATAGATGAAATTAAATGAAATGTCATATTAGTTCTGATCTTGCATACAAATGCTCCCTTCTTCTGCCTGGAGTTGCAAAAATACTTTGCTACACTTAAAGAACTTAGTGTTATATCAGAATTGGATTCTCTTTTTATTGGTTCTCACATAATTGTCTATAAAACTTTAATGCTAATGTAGGAAGACATTATGAAACTGCCATTCTGATCTTTAAAATGTTGCAATACAAAAAAGTTTCAAAGAGTCCATGCATAACTTGCATAGTAAAACTAGCTGCCTGGCTGATCAAATGTCACAGTAATGAGATGATTCAACCCAAAATTTGACATTCTAATGATTGAAAAAAATAGCTGAGTTTCTGCAAAACAGAAACATGGTCTTTTTTTGTTAGAAATAACACATTCCTTTGAAACTAAAACACATTTAAAACAAGTATGTTTAGAGGATGCAGGGGAGTGCCTACAGCACTAACTTCCAATATGCTCTGTAATAGCTCTCTACCTCAAAGGTGCAGGAATCTTTAGAATTTTCATCTGTGGAGTCAACATATTGAAGCATGTTTCATTTCAAAAGTCTTAATGATTCAATAAAAGATAACTCTACAGCAGGAGGTTAAAGGTATTCTGAACTGCGGTTTTTAAAGAGCTTGGGATGCCCAGCCAATTCTGTAGGCATGTCAGTACTTGAATACAGTTACTATAGCTTTAAATCTCACTGATTCAGTCTTTTTCAAAACGGCCATAAACAGTCCAAGTCTGAATATCAACTAAATTATCAAGTGCCAGCATGATACCAATCAACACAATCAGCATTTTACATATTTGAATGAAGAACTGCTACAAGCTTTTTGATCATGGGATGATGAGTGTGAGCTGATAAAATACCATTGATAAAATAGCACTTGAGAAAATGATTTTCCATTGCTTTTCTTTATTACTGTTCCCAAAGGCAACCAGCACAACCAATAGACCCCTCAGTGTTTGTTTTCCAAGGTCATGCTTCATCTCTGAAAATCATTGTTGAAAAGACTGAAATACTGGGACACATTCATGCATGCTATCATACACCCAATTTGGCACATTGCACTTGGAATCAATCCAAGTCCAACAGTTAAGCCATAGATAGCTATTTCCAAACTGACTACATCTGAGATACTGCCAAAAAAACCCAGAAGTGCTCCTGTGGCTTTCTTGCTTTGTTTTAGTCTTGCAAGTCTTGATGATTTTGCTGTAACTTAGAAATCAGGCCTTAGTGGAAACTTCATGGAAAAATTTATTTAGGTACTCAGCACCCTAATAAAATTATTCAGCTCAAGTAGTTTGCTTTTATGTTATGAAATAAAAGGGCTTGGCCATTTTTAAGAAGCCTGCCAAGGAGGATCTGGTGTTGGGGATCTCTTTTGCAGGGAGCCTAGACAAGTTCAACTTATGAGTATCTGTACACTCAGCCTTGTCAGCTTTCCAGCAATACTATAGCTTTTATAAGCAAACTGCTCTGCCTCATTGCAGGGATGTGACTGGGTTGAAACTGAGCCTTTCACAGAGTGGAGGTGTAGTATATGTGATGCTGGCCCAGGTTTCCACTCCTCTCTCCCTGCAGTGTTCCCTCTGTCATGCCATTTCAACAGCTCCTGTGACAGTGTGGTCAGCCACAGCGGAACCATTTCTGGGTAAACTGCTGCTGTGGGTGGGGATCCTGCACAGCAACAACTCCAACACAGACCTGCTCCCCCTGTGACTCCCGCTGCCCGGCTCAGGGAACTAACAACCTGCAGATGAAGGAAGTAGGAATTGAAAAGGGAGAGTGCAAGGAAACACATGAGCAACGAGAAGGTTTTTGAAAACTTTCAGGGAAGAAAAGCTGGGTAACAGGGTAGGAGCAAGAAGAGCAGAAAACATGAATATACAAGTTGAAAAGCTTGTGTTTTAAAGCAGTTATCCAGCTGGAGGCAGTAATGTCAGAAGCACTACAAATTATGCCCTCTACTTATGCTAGAGTATTTCAGTCACTTTTACTTCTTGTTTTGGTTGGAAGAGGAAACTAATGATGATCTGTGCTGTGAATCTGAATATCAAAATTTGACAACCACTATGGATCACTCTAGAATTTCATGTAAGTGATGATAGGTTTGAGGGAGCGTAACCAAACTAGAACACCAACTGCTCTTGGTAAACTGATGCAAGAAAATCTATTGGTTTTTATTTAAAATACCAAAATTAAACATGGATAATACAATTAAGTGGTATGTCACAGTAGAATGTGCTTATCTGCAACTGTTCACATATTTTTAGTGAAGACAAAGTTTCACGATCATATTGAATACTAATGCAGGAAAACTTCCTTTCAGCAGGAGTGGTCTTGAAGGCAGCTTTTGCAGTAATCACGTAAGACCCTTTTCTGGCAACAGCTGGGAAACTCAAAAAAACAGTGTCTGTTTTATGGATGCAAGAATAAGCTGCTTACACTAATGACATGCTATGTTCATCAAAATATAAACCTAGTTAAAGATGAACTCTCTTAAACTAGAGTGAAAGTAGTCAGCAAACAATTTCTAAGTAATAATTAGGGGAAAAAATTAAAGACTACACACAGTAAGTTAGAGCTCTCATCTTCAACAGGCTTCCTTCTGATCATTTAACCTGAAATGAATATTTTGTCTCCATCAGAAAGATTGTGTGGTGTGAAATCACTTGTTAGGTTGCAGCCTTACAACATATTGATGGAAAACTGCCTGGCTTTGTTCTGAATGGGCAGAAACCACCAAACCATGCTCCCCTGGCAATTCCTGCAAAAGTTGTGGCACCCAGGTATTCCTGGTAACTGAAAAGGAAGTGCAGCAATTTGCTGCATACCCTGTCTGCTCTGTGTCCCTGTTGGCTCTCCCTGCAGCTAGGAGCAGTCTCCATAGTACCTGTATTGCTAATTGCCACTGTAAAACACCTGGGGGAATTGCAACTGGATTGTAATGGAGATTCTACATACAGTGTGTCCATCTGTTGCAGGCTTGCAATTAGTAATGTGCAAGATGATAAAAACTGTTAATGTTCTGTGATACAACAGAATGCTACAGGAAGCCTGAGAGGTTTTTCTGAAAACTTGCTCTAATGAGAAAATTGGGGGCATTCTTCCTGGCTTCATTTTGTTATATTAAGCAGATGCCCCCTTCTGCTTTACTCTACTCTACAGTACATGGCTTGCTCTGTCACTCAGAAATTGCCCTTCTCTGAAACAGGACTTGTCATTATGCTCAGATCAGCATAAAATTTCATAGAATTGACCCACTGCAAGAAGCGGACACATACAGCTATGTATCTATACAGCCTTCCTGCAAGAGAGGAAAGGGAGTTTTAAAAAAGAATGCATGGAATGGGTAAGGTATTTGCAGTTTGGACTTTCTACCCCTCAAATGACCCACTATATATGTGCAAGCCTCACCGGTGGAATAGGGCCTATTGATTAGATTTTTACCATTTTATAAGCATGATTTGATAAGACATAACAACACCACTCATTTTGGAATCAGACAAGTGTCTAGCTATCTCATCTATGGTGGCAGCTTTTGTACTTCATACAGGCACACAAGCAGAATAATGCATGTAACAGTAAAACAAGAGAGTCTGAAACTACTACCACTCCCTTCATTTTTCTTTCTGCATCAGCCACACAAGTAATGGTCAAGAGAAAATCTATATGGTAGCAGCAGGAAGCATCTGTGGCAGTCTGTCATGTTGCGGGTTTGCCAACTGTCATGTTGGAAAGTTCTTCCTGCCCAAGCAGCCAATGCTGCAACAGAAAAAAAAAGGAAGTAAAAAAATAAAAAGAGTACAGATGCAGGCTTTTCTTGACCAGACACAAGTCCCTGCCCTACTCTGGTAAAGTAGTGATGAACACAGATGTAATTGGTAATGTTGTCTCTCATATCTTCTCTGCAACTATCCTGAAAATGAAGCAGCTGCCAGTGCTGCCTGACTCCTGTCCCACTGGATGGGTAGCTAACCTAAGAGAACCAAAATCTTCTAGCTCTTTTAAACATACTAACAGAAGTCTGGTTCAGCCCTGGTAAAATAAACTGGCTCCTAAGATAGATGCCACAAAGCATCAGCAGAGGAGAGAGCAGTGACACTTCTGAATCAGCACCCAAGTAATTTCTGGACCAGCCATGAGATGCAGAGTCAAGGATCCTTTTAGAGGATGCAGGGGGGGTGTGGAGCTGGGAGACTTGCACTATGACATTGCCCAACAAATGCATAGAGCACAGCCCCTGCTAAGCACCTGGAGTCTCTGGTGGGTCAGACCTCACCCTTCAGAAAGCAATTAGCAGAAGAAATTAACATCACGGATGCTGTAGCTGCGGTTGTTCAGGAACCATTAAGTTCCTTATTTTTAATAATAGTGGCATATTGTTTTTCCTCACTTATTTTTGTAATTACAATTGTTATCATTTGTCTTACTTTGTACCTGGCAGTTGCAGACATTGGCTTCAAGCACTTATTTTAGCTTTACTGCTATTGGAAGACTGCTGTTGAAAACATGCACTCTAAATAAACTAATTTTATGGAGGATTATAGAAAAATCAGAGACAGGATTAATGTCTAGCTCACAATTCTTATTTCAGCTCTCCAAGAAATTACTAGTGTGCTTCCAGGGAATACTTACCCCTGAAAATTATGTAGAAATAAAATTCAGAGTTATAAGAATTGGGTTTTTTTTAAAAAAAAAGCCACTTGCTAAAATTACCTATATATGTGCATAATATAGTTCCACTTGGACAATTTCATTTTTTTCCTGAAAATTTAGATGAGCTCTGATATCAAGAGCTCATTTTTCTAGTTAGATTTCTTATTCTAGATTCCTTGCTCATGTTTATTCTATTCCCTAGATTGTTCTCCTTTAGGTGAAATGTCCCCTTCTAGTACATACCTAAAGAGATACTTTACCAAACTAGGCATCTCCATACAATTCACCAGTTTTCATTGATTCACCTTTGCAGCTAACATCCACATTATAGCAGCTGAATGATCCTGTTATAAGATGTACTAAGTGAAGGTGCTCTAAATCACTCTATATAGCACCTTCTGAAGTATTAATAAATTTGTACTAACCTTTGCTATGTTGTACTAAATTCTGCCAAAATTGATCTAGCTCTAACAAACTCAATAAGACACAGGAATAGTTCTTAATTTTAAAGTGAACATTACCAAACAATTTGCTAAAGTAACTTGATTCCAATACATTGAATTTTGCAACAAGACAGAATTTCAGGAATTGTATGGCAAAGAGACACCAAACTACATATCTATTTAGCAAAAACCTGCTTTACTTATTTTTAGAAAAGCTGGATGAAAGTGCATAGAAATAAAAATGTATTTACTGATATGCCGTGGCAACACAGGACACCTTACTGGTATTGATCATCCATTAAAACATTAGGGAGGGAAAAAAAGGAAGATGTTCTTTAAAGTTGGAATTGCATATGGGTATTCATCCACATAGCAATGCTACTGATATAAAACACCATAATAGGATTATCCCAGAAAATTTCATAGTAAAACTCGTTCAATTATCCAAAAACAATTAGTGACTGCAAACTTTATGAGATTCAAATAATGCACATATATTATAGAGGGCAAGAGTTATAATCTGGCATTTAAGGTAACACTAAGAGACTTAAATGCAGCTCAACACATGCTGAGTGTTTTTATTGTGCTGTTTGGGTACTAAGGGAGGAACATAAAGGGATTTAATCCCCATAGTCATTATGAAGATATGTATCTTTTACACAAAAGTATCTAATTAAAAGGAAAAAAATAAAAAAGGACCTTTGGATAACACACCCACTTTTATACAAATTCTAATGACTTTAGGTTCTTTGGCAGAGTAATTGTCTCTCCCAGCTTCTAATCCAGATGGTTATTTGCTTTAAAGTGCTGGTCTTGAATTATGCAGTTTTCTGTCACACGTGTTTCCCTTCAGGCATCAGTAATAAGAGATAAATTCTCTTATTTATCCTTCCATACAAATACAATCCCTACACTGGAAAAGAAAAATCTCAGAACATCTATCTGCATCAACAGACTACTCATTTTTGTGGCCCTCCTCTGGACCTGCTCCAGCAGGTCCATGTCCTCCTTATGTTGTGTGTCCTAGAGTTGGACACAATACTCCGGGAGGGATCTCATGAGAGCAGAGAAGAGGGGGAGAGTCACCCCTCTCAATTACCTTAGTAATACCAGTAGTCACATTACCTTTGATGCAGCCCAGAACACATTTGGCTTTCTGGGCTGGAAGTGCACATAGCGGGGTGATGTCCAGCTTCTCATCCATTGGTACTCCCAGTACCTTCTCCAGTGCTTTCAATCCATTCATCCCCCAGTGTATATTGACACTGGGCATTGCCTCAAGCCAGGTGCAGAACAATTTTAAACTTCATGATGTTTGTACATGCCAATTCCTCACGCCTGTCAGGGTCTTCTGGATGGCATCCCTTCCCCTGGATCAAATGAACCACTCACCTTGATGTCACCCATGAGCTTCCTGAAGGTGCACTCAATCCCACTATCTATGTCATTAATATATTAAATACTATAGGCCCCACTCAGCACTCATTGCAGTCATACAATTCCTTGCCATCTAATAGTCCATCCATCAAATCCACATCTATTTAGAGGGAAAAGCATTGGAAGGAACAGTATTCAAGGCTTTAGAGAAGTGACATCACTTATCTTTCCTTTATCTCCTGATGCAGTCACTCCATCATAGGCAGCCACTGGATTAGTTGGGCATGATTTGCTCTTGGCAAAGCCATGTCGGCTGTCTCTAATCACCTTCATACAATCACCCCTCATATGCTTTGACATGACTTCCAGCAGGATCTGCTCCATGATCTGGTTGGGCACAAAGGTGAGGCTGACTGGCCAGCAGTTCCCAGGGGCTGGGTGTGATGATCCCTTCCCTTCAGTGCCTGAGATAGTTACAGGTAGTCAGTGTCACTCCAGTCACTGAATGGCAGTCACAGTCTGATTATCAAGGCTTTTCAAATATGATGGAGACATGGCTCTGCCATTACAACTGCCAATTCCCTCAGAACCCGAGGACGTTTCTTAGACTAAAAGTAACATCAGATGTATTCCAAATCATCCTTGTATTTCAAATTGTTATGTACCTACTTGATGTTCTTTTCTTTTCCATTCTCTTGCTGCTGGTGGCAAACAGACTTTAATGGGATTTTGATAAGAAAATTTCTTATTTATTTTATTTTACAGAAGCAAAAAACCAACACTACTCCACAAGTTATTCCATAGTTTTAATACTTATGTTATTTTCATAACAATTTTGCTGAAGGAGAAAAAAAATGTAGGATCAGAGGATGGAAAGATCATAAGGTATAATGGTTCTATGACAGCAAGACAGCCTGCAGTTAATATTCTCCTCTTGCATGTAAGTGCATGAATACCCACGTGGTGGAATAACACCATGCTGGCAAAGCAGATCTCACACTCCCCTCTAGTGACAGAGTACGACCTCCTGAGGCGTCTCAGCAGCCTGGACAGCTCTGCTGCTACCACAGCTGCTCCCAGTAGGATCCCACATAACTACAGCTGGGGCTCTTAGTTTTATTTTAAAGTAGGATTAACACTAAGTTAATATACCTAATTTTAGACATGGAAGAATTTTTGGTGGGCTACTATACTGACGGTATATTTGCCCCTTGTGCTCATGATTGTTTTACATCAATTTTCATTATGCAACCATATGTGATTAGTGTAATTAATGTGTGCATTGCAGCATCATGCACCGAGGTCATCATGTCTGTCCAAGTGTCCTTGAATTCTACACATCCTTTTATTAATTCTTTTCCTGCAGTGACCATGCAATCAGCACAAGACTGGAATTACCATCTTAAAGTGTTTTTCTCTAGATACAATTTTTGTTTGGACATATACTACCTTAACACAGTGCCTGAGGAAAAAAAAAAACCAACTCCATAGCTGCTGAAACAGCAGCCTGCTGACACATGATGCTTGGAACATATTTTCTGAGACACCATTTATCATTGTCATCACAGTGCACAACAACTTATTGCAGTAAATTGCTCTTGCATATCACAACCTTAAAAAGACAATGCAACTCATAATTGTGTTATTAGGTGATTACAATAATCTTAAAATAATTTAAAAAATAAAATCTATACATACTAATGAGGGAACATAATCATCATAAAAACTATTACCTGCCAGCTTTATAACTACAGCCACTATAGCTAATTACATGTCTGCAGTAAAGGAATACTTCCTCAAAACACTCTCAGGTGAGGAGAAACAGCAAGAAACAGGTTAACTCTGTAAGCCCTACAACCTGAGAAACATTCATCTATCTATCTAATTGTAGAAAGAGGGATGCCACCCTCCTTCTCTCCAAAATCACAGCTCTTCCTTTGCTTTATGCCTATCACCTGGCAATTTATAGTCCAGAAATTCTGTGGGCAGGTAGAGATTACAGTTTATTGTTAGCATACCAAAATTAGTAAAATATACTGACCTGCTCTAAAGAAAGCAAAAGGAAAAGGATTCAGTAGGACTGGGAATTGTCATTCAGCTCAGTTTCTAAAAAAAGTAACATGTTTCTGACCACTGGGTTTTAAGCAGCTTCCAGAACAGATCCAAACCCAAAAACATAAGGTACAAGAAATATCCAAAACACGCAGCACACAATTAAAGCAGCAAAGAAAGTAGTTTCTCCCATTCTGGAGATAAAAAGATGCAGAATAAATTAAGATCACACAAAGTTTCATAGTAGCCCAGAGGGACAGAATCTAAATGTAGTCTCCCTGATGAGACACATCATTCACAGCTAAAAAAAACCTGGCAGAAAGAAAATAGCTGGGAAAAAAGTTGAGAAAGGCTGGAAGACTTTAATAATGGTGAAGAGGTCAATTTAACTAGTTAACTTACTGTTCCTGCAGTGGGGTAGAGTGCAGAACATTTAAGTCTCATCATTACTAACTTTTTAAAATGCTACATTTTACTTTATGATCTAAATCATAGGGACTAAAACAAAAAGGATGGGAGGGTGAGCTGTGTAGAAGGGAAAAAAACAAAACAAAACAAAACAAACCTCCACCAATAAGCCAAACCAAAAACAAATAATGGCAAAAATGCTGTAGCTTTTGCTATGTCCAAGTTAAAGGCAATGTGTCCTGTGCCACCATTTATATTTTTGAAAAGGGTTCATATTATGAAGTCAAAATGGCAAATTATCAGCCTAAATAACCTCAATGTAAGGACTGTTAGTAGATTTTCATGGAAACTGCCTTATATACTTGTGATAATCCTATTTTTTTCACCACTTCCAAAGTTATAATTTTAAATGTGCATTTCATGGTTAAACACAATTTATTTGGAACTGTCCTATAAGTGACAATTCTTATATGTTGGCCTAATTAATGACCTGATTCTGTAGATGTAAAAGTTTAATGTCAGAACGACCAGTAAAAGGCAGACTGGATTTAAAACAGAAAGGAAGGGTAATTGCAGTATGAGTTACTTCTTCAGGAACACTCGCCTATCGAATGACAGCTTTGACATCACAGCCATTCTTTTTGCTAATTGCTGTCACCCTGTTTTTACTAGCAAAGCTATGGCAGCGGTGCTTTTCCGGAGAGGTTGTTTCCCTCCCCTAGCTTTCCATAAGCATTAACAGCACTACGAACAGCAATGTTACAGCATTGTGGTTTTCTTAATTTTGTTTAAGGTTGGTGTAGTTTGTTAGAGCATTAATGGTCTGTATGCTACAGACGCGAGTGCCAATTTATAAATCTAGAAAGTCTGACCAAAATAAGAAAACAACCAAGAGGCCAAACTATCTAAGGTAGCTTAATACAAAATCAGTCCAAGGTTTTAAACACAGCTGCCCTTCATGAATTTGTAAGTCACAAAATCGAGGTAACATGGGCCAGATCTCCCGCTAGCCGGGCATTCCACCTATGTCTGCGGCTCCGCAGGCATGCCCCACGCTGAGAGCTCAGCCCCGCAGCCCCTAAGCCGCTGTGCCCACCGGCCGGCCCCGGAGGGTTTAACTTTCCCGTCTGGCCTGCGGCAGGCGGCCCGCTGCAGCCCCGCCGGGCCGGGCGGGCGGGGGCGCTGCGGCTTTAAGAGCGACCCGCGCTCGGGGCCCGCGCTGCGGCCCCGCCCCGCGCAGCGCGGGCGCGCATGGGCGGCTGCGGCTCCGCGCTCTTGGCGCGGCGGATGAATCCGGGGCTCGGCAGGCCGCGCCCGGAGCGCGGGGCTCTCACGGGCCGCTCCGCCCATGGCCTCCCCGCTGGTAAGGGCCCGGCCCCGGCCGCTGGCGACGGCCGCGGCAGCCAGGACGGCGGGCGGGCAGGCGAGCCGCGGCCGGAGGGTATCGCCCGGCACCGAGGGCTGCCCGGCGGCCGCCCCCGCTGGGGGGATCGCTCCGGACGTCGCGCGCGGGGCGTTAGCGGCCCCCAAGGGCGGGGGAGGGCGAGCGCGGCCGCCCCCGCCCGCAGCCTGACGGTGCGCACCCTCTCCCCAGGAGGACCCCGTCCTGATCCGGCCTTTCCGCGGCCACACGGCGGCGGTGACGGGCGTCGCCTTCGATGCGAACGCGGCGGAGATGGGTGAGTGCGGGGCCGGGCGCCGTTGGCTTTCCGGGCGGGGCAGCCCGCTCCCTCCTCCCTCTTTCCCTCCCCGGAGCCGCCCGGCGGTTCCGGCCGCAGGTCCGGGCGCGGAGGCGGGGCGGGCCCCCGCGCCCTCGGGCGGGCTAAGGAGTCTCTTCCCCTTCCTTAAGCGACAACTTTTTGAGCAAACCACAAGGCTGGAGGAGGGGTTTGTCCCGCGGAGAGAGAGGAGGAGGAGGAGGAAGTAAGTGAGGGGAGCGCCGCGGCCGGAGGGGCAGGGGCTGCTCCGTGCCTCCGCTGCCGCCCCCCTCCCCCGCGGTCCCCCTGGATCTACCGGGCCCACCACGGAGGGCTGGCTGCAAACTCTGCCGGCGTCCCGAGCCCGAGTGCCTGCAGCCCCATCCTCCCTGGGGGCGTGGGAGAGCCGGCAGGAGTTCACGGACTCCTCTCTGCTAACGAGCTCCTTTTAACTATCTAAGATGAGGATTCGCCTGGCGAGAAGATGGACGTGGATCCGCAAAAGCTGCATGTTCCTCGGCTTCTTAATGATCGCTTACTTTGCGGTCGAGCTGTCGGTTTCTTCCTTCGGTGTCTCCCTCGCCGGCAAGAGCATCACTAAAGGGAAATGGGAGAGGCGCTTTTCTGACGGGGCAGAAAAAGCTGTCGATTTGGCTCGTCCAGTTTATGACAAGCCTCCACCTGATCCTTATGCTCTAGGAGAATGGGGTAAATCCTCTCGCCCCCAGCTGAGTCCTGAGGAACAGAAACAGGAGGAAGAGCTGATTGAGAAGTATGCAATAAATATTTATTTAAGTGATAAAATTTCTCTCCACCGGCACATTGAAGATAATCGACTGAGTGGTTGTAAAACTAAATCTTACAACTACAGAAGACTGCCCACAACATCTGTTATAATTGCTTTCTACAATGAAGCCTGGTCAACACTGCTGCGAACGATACATAGTGTTCTTGAAACATCACCTTCAGTGCTTCTGAAAGAAATTATACTGGTGGATGACCTGAGTGATAAAGTGTATTTGAAGGCTGAACTCGAAAAATACATAAGCAGTCTGAAAAGAGTTCGCTTGATAAGAACTAACAAGCGAGAAGGATTGGTTCGTGCACGCTTGATTGGCGCTACCTTTGCTACCGGTGATGTTCTCACATTCCTAGATTGTCACTGTGAATGTGTTTCTGGCTGGCTGGAACCACTGCTCGAGAGGATTGCTGAGAATGAGACTGTTATTGTGTGTCCTGTCATTGACACCATTGACTGGAAGACATTTGAATACTACATGCAGACGGCGGAGCCCATGATTGGGGGGTTTGACTGGCGGCTGACGTTCCAGTGGCACTCAGTGCCGAAACACGAACGTCTCAGGCGCAAGTCGGATACCGACCCAATCAGATCCCCAACTATGGCTGGTGGCTTGTTTGCTGTCAGCAAGAAGTATTTTGAGTACCTGGGAACCTATGATACAGGAATGGATGTTTGGGGAGGGGAGAACTTAGAATTATCATTTAGGGTTTGGCAGTGTGGAGGCATGTTGGAAATTCATCCGTGCTCCCATGTGGGCCATGTGTTTCCAAAGCGTGCGCCCTATGCTAGACCAAATTTCCTTCAGAACACAGCACGTGCTGCTGAGGTGTGGATGGATGAGTTCAAAGATCACTTTTACAACAGAAATCCTTCAGCAAGGAAAGAAAACTATGGAGACATTTCTGAAAGAAAGATTCTTAGGGAGCGTTTGAAATGCAAGAGTTTTCACTGGTATTTAAAAAATGTATTTGCTGAGTTGCATGTACCAGAGGATCGCCCTGGCTGGCACGGTGCTATCCGCAGCACAGGAATACCTTCAGAGTGCCTTGACTATGTCTTACAGGAACATAATCCTACCGGGTCTCACCTTTCTCTCTTTGGCTGTCATGGTCAGGGAGGCAACCAATTTTTTGAATATACATCAAATCAGGAGATTAGATTTAACTCTGTAACTGAGCTATGCGCTGAAGTCCCTGAGCGTGAAGACTTCATAGGTATGAGGAGCTGCCCAAAAGATGGATCTCCTGTCCCAGAAATTATTATCTGGCACTTCAAGGAAGATGGGACTATTTATCATCCTCATTCAGGGAGATGCCTTACTGCTTATCGTACGGCTGAGGGGCACGCTGATGTGCAAATGAGAACTTGTAATGCTGGAGATAAAAATCAGATTTGGCAATTTGAGAAATAATCACTGCTGGTAGTATGAGTTGGATGGACTGTGATCTCCCAGCTTTTTCACATGTGAGCAGATAGCAATGTTTGATCAAATACCTTGACACGTTTTCACTTCTGTCTGTAGTAGTGTAGAAACTGTCTACTATGATGAACTGTATGGAAAGCAAAAGTAAATAGTGGGGTTTGGTTTCTAAAACATGGATTAGAACATGGAATGCCTTTTATTTTTGTAAAATTTTGATCTGTTATAACTTTCCTCAGTTTTGATTATAAAACAAAGGCTTCTGAGGGGACTGAAGAGGGATTTTTTAAATCTTAAAACTATGCAATAATCCTGCGAGATAATGTTCCATGTAAACAAAAAATTTTTACTTACAGAAGTAAAAGTTAAGGTTCTTGCAGTGGTATTAGCTATGTTGCAGATACATTATAAAATATGTATCTAACACTCTAAGTAATGCTACAGTAGCATGTGATTGAATAGACATTGATGTGGAAAGTTGAATCTAAGCCTTGTAATGATCTGCATTTTTCTGGGCATGTACACGCTGTTAAGGGTACTATATTGTACAGAAGAATAGGAAGTTTATTCACTAGAAGGGTTTGGCACTGCCTTGCAGTCTTGTACCTATTGTAAAAATCTTACCCCATGGGGCTTCATCAGGAGCTCTCACACATTTAGAGGAGAGTGTGGTAGCAGTGCAACCAAGGACATGCTGGTGATATCACAAATGGAAGAAATAGGGATGGCTACAAGTAAGAATTTTGTTTAAAGGCAATAGAGAAGGAAAGGAATCACAAAATTGCCTTAGCTACTGTTGTTTCTTAGGTGTATATTTAATGTATGCATTACTTCGGTGTAAGCTTTTCTGTGTTCAGCTCCACGTCTTATGGACACAAAAGTTATGTGATCTAGACCATGTTTGGGTTTTTTGTTGTTGTTGGTTTTCTTTTTCATTTGGTCTGTCAGCAGGGTAGAGAAAGGTAACATAGAGGAACATTTGGGCTATTTTGTTTTTTGTGTTTTGGCAACAGCTGGCATGGGTCAGCCCTAGGAAGAGTTTTGAAATAATACAGCATAAGCTGCCTGTTTCCAGTCAAAACAATACCACTGAAGACCTTGGGTAAGACTGGGAAGCTGAAGTTTCTGGCATGAGAAGAGTTGAAAAGACCAAGGACAGCTTGGAGGAAACTAAGATTTATTGGTGGTTCAAAGAATTATTTTTTAGAATGTTTTCTTTTTTCTGTTATCCTGAGTTTTTGAAGAATACTGATTCTTGAATTAGTGATCTTGATTGGTGTCACTAATATGTTTTGATTGTGATTATAGATGGTAGATGTGACAGATATATTGTGTACTAGAAAAAAAATTGCATTAGTATCTGTATTTTAGTTTCATAAGATTTAAGTTGAACACTTTCCTTAATGTGTTGGGCATTCCAGCTGTTTTTATTACTCTCACTGAAGTGGTAAATGTTCTTCAGTAGCCATAGTGTAGTAAGTCTTTACATGGGGATGGTAGGTAGAAACTTAAGCTAGTGAGCATTAGTTATCTGGACGTTTGAGGACCGTAGTGGATATGCATTTCCTACAGGTTTTAGTAGGTAGAAGGGACAAGAGAGACCTGATGTAGTTGAAGTTTTGCCAAAAATAAAGTAAGAGTAAGTTACAACATATTCTTAAATCTTATTGACTTGAAATAAGATAATAAAATAAGACTTGAAAGCTTTGAGAGGTTTGGGTGGAAACAGGTTGCCATAGAAGATGAACAGAAGAAAATTTGGAGCTTGGAATGAAGCATTGAATGATGCTAAAAATGCTTGCCACTGTGTGGCATGGATTCTTTTCAGACTTTAATTTATTTTTAGGCAGTTACTTGCAATTTGGTTTTTTTCCCTTTTTTATCTTCCTTTTTTCCCTAAGTTGTTTTTTTTGCTTGTTGTTGGTTTTTTTGTTTGTTTGTTTAAAAAAAAAAGGGAACTTTGTACTACATAAGGGAAGCATTCCTGAAAAATTGCATTCCACTTTGCAGCAGGAATTCTTTTGTGTACCTGCAAGTTATGAACAATTTATCAAATTTTAAAACATAACCAGTTGTTATGTACTGGGGCAATAAATTATATAAAGTATGTGCTTTTGTGAAAAGCTTTCTGTAAGCTGTTAACATTCAATAGAAATGACAGGAAAAAGGCCTAGGTTCTCTTATGTGGCAGATCATAAATAGTATGTGCAATGCATGTTTCTTCAGATGAAAGTAATTAAATGATGTGAATACAGACTATGCAAATTTTATACAGTTAATTTTTTAGCACTTGGCAAAAACTGCTTTTTGTATAAAGAAATACCTTCAAGTTAAACCTGGCATTCAAAGTGTTCCTTATCTATTTAAGCAATAATTGTAAGTGAATCTGCCTCTGTGTTTGAAAAGTTATTCTTTCTATGTATCTGAACCCTTCCTCCTCCCCATGACCTCCCTTTCTGTTTTTGGAGTTATTTAGAAACAAACTGGGGAGAACAAAAAAAACCAAAATTACTTGCCCCTAAAAACAAAGAAGAAAAAAAAAATTCAAAACCTTCCCAATGAGAATAAAAAACATGTGAATAAAAGGAGGAGGGACTAGAGAAAGAGAGAGAAAGAAAGTAGAGAAAAATAAACAACAACTTACCATTTCAATATTCTTATGCAATTATTTTTCAGTATGTACAGATTTCTGGAAAATCTGAAAATCTGAATAGTTTTCTATTCTTGTTAGAATTTGAAGACTTGGTGAATGCTTGTATATATTTTAAACTACTGATTCTAAGTCACTTAAAAGAAATTGAATGTAACCTTAACACTGAATAAATGTGGAGGGCTTTGGGATTTCTTTTGAAAAAATAAAATCCAGAAAATTAAACGTTGCCTAGTGTGCTGACTTGTCTCAGTTCTTTTCCTCTTGTGTACACGCATACAGAATGCAACAAAGCTGAATAATAAACTGCCAATAAGCTGAATTGATAGAAGTTATTAAAAGTTCTTCGTATTTTATCCATTGTGCTTAGAATTCCAGATTGGCTTTTTTGACAGAGGTTCAATTAATAATAGTTTTTCTCCAAGTAGGAAACCTTGCAATTCATTACAAAATGTGTTTACATTGTGACATTGTACTGTATCATTGAGAGCTTCAGGGTTCCTGTGAAGTTGGGGGTTTGTTGGCAGTGGTAGGGTTTGAATATTCACACACCCATCATGTGCACTGTATTTCATCTGCCCTGTAATTCTTGCACTGAGTGATTAATTATATTGGAGATGCTTCAGTATTTTGAGAGATGTACATCGAGCTGTTAAAGCCTGTCTGAGGTTGTCTCTTTTGATCTTTGCACAACTTTCTTAGTCACCACTTTGTTATTGTGGGAAATGAGAGTGAAATGGGAATTCTGTATTACAGCAACTTGTGTTCATATATTTGCATGTGTATATATAAAAATGTATACCATCAATAGTCACAATTCATAAATTGAACTTTGTTTCATTGCAAATACCATAAGATCTTTTTCATGGCATATGTGAAGCCTAGTATCTGTTGCACACCACTTTGCTGTAGATCTCTCAACTTGGCATTTACATAAGGCCAATTCTTTATTTTTTGGTGTTCAGTTCTGTAATGACTCATCAGCAGAAAAGCAAATTATCCAGTGATGTGTCTGCTATATGTGGGTGTGTACAGAAGCGTTGATTTTAAAACAGAAAAGGCACTCAGGTTATAAACTGGAGTAAGTTGTATATTGGAGTCAGCTCTGTGTGAATTTTCAGCTTTCTACATTTTAGTGGTATTTTTCAGTTGATCATAGCAAGGGCAAATTGTCTTTCACCTCTAATCACGGTTCTGGTTATGTTATGTATTCTCTGAGGAGCAATAGGCCTATTTGTGCTACAGCACATCCTGAAAAAATTCTTCTGGACAGTCTGTGATTTTTTTTTTTTTTTTTTTTTCTGATCCAATATTTAAGTATTGCATAGGTGGCAGGGAGAGCAGAGGGAAAATAAGGAAGATGGCCACAGATGTCCCACAGGAAGGAGAACTTCAGGTCACTGCTTCTGTCTCATTTACCTTGGGACAGCCCATCTATGAGACAGCAAAGTACAAGAAACCAGGCTCTGAAAGAATGGTATTGTCATCTTTCTAAGAATATTTCCCTCAATTTTTAGAACTGAAAGTTGATACTGCACAGGTATTTGGTAGCTCATCAACAATTTGTTTTAGAAGCCATCAGTCTTGTCTGTTTCACATTTCCAGCCCTATGCCTTCAAATTCTATTTTAGCTTATATTTCACTTTTTCCTTTTCGTTTTACTCCACTGTAGATCACTTTTCAGAATCAAAGGGGAGAAGGAATTCTTTCAAGTACAATTAGAAAGACCCTGCTGTAAAACAGGGTTTTGAAAAGTTGAAGTGGGGGGAAAATATCCTCTATTTCTTTTTCAAATATAGGCCTGTTGATATAGGCGTAGGGATAGTCTGGTCTCACATCTTTTAGCAGAAGCTAGTCTTTTAGGAATAAAAACAGTATCTTTATAGCAAATTCATAAGGGGAATCTAATAGTTAATATTCTAATATGTTAATATTTTGTTTGAGGCTTGCCTTGACATGTGATAATAAGGAAACTCAATTTCTTTGTGCTGTGTTGGTGTTTGAAAGAAACTGGGGAGAGAAAAGCCATCTTCTTCATGTACTCTTCCAACTTCCAGGAGGCTCTTGTTCTTCCTCTTCCTTTCTCTACTAGGGTTAGGAATTTGACAACTGAGGGATGGGAGTGTGAATACCTTGTTTTATTTATGCCTGTATACTAACATTTAGCAGCGATGAAGATGATAGGATGTAGGAAAATCACATGTACCAGTTTAATTTGCTTCTCATAGTTTCCTGAAAATGATCAAGCTCTGGTAAAAGTTAGGTTTTCCTTTTTGACTGTAGATAGTATAGTTCACCTGTAAAGTGGCTGCAAAAAACCTACCCTCAAGCATGCTCTATTTTCAGACTGGCAGCTTTGTTCTCTTTTGAACTAGACAAATGTTAGTATTATAAAATTGGTACTTAAATAGGATTATAGAATTATGATATATCAATATTGTCACTCAAGTGTAGATATCTGAAGTGTTAGAAGTCATGTCTTCAATTTAAGTTGACTTTTTTTTGGAGTTAAACACTTGATACTTGAAACAAATTCCATCTCAGAGATCAAAATGAGATTACTGAAGAATTTGCTTATTGTTCTTAGGATTTGGTAAAACCAAATCTGGATTCATACCTACTGACGTGCTTGGTGTTCAGCTTTGAATGTTTTGGTCTCTATCATCAAAGTACTTGTAAGCCAGTTGGCTTAGTATGTGAGAGAGCTACCTGTTAAGAATTATCCTTTACTTCTCCCAGTCTTGTGTCTTGCGACATTCTTCTGAAAGCCTGGTGTTGGCATCACTTGCTACCATGCTTCTGCTTAGGCTAAGTATCCATTAAATCCTAATAACTCCTCCCTCCCATAATACCCATGAAGTTCTCTGGTGAATCCAAATCCATAGTTGTTAGCTCTGACTTTCTTAAGAGCAGTGAGCAGACTCCTAATGTCTTTCACTTCTTGCAGTTACCTGCTCTGTGGATAGGCTTCTCATATTGTGGAAGCTGAAGACACAGTGCAGCGCCTACAGATTTTCGGGCCATGCGGAAGAGGTGACAAGTGTAGAATTCTCACCAGATGGGCGGGTGCTGGCTTCAGCTTCTCGGGATCACACTGTCAGGCTGTGGATTCCTTGCATGTGAGTATAACTGAGCAGTGTTGGAGATGTGTTTCATTATTGTGCAGTGTGAATATTGGACACTTTACTCAAGTTTCTTTTTCCTTCCCACATGCCTGGGCTTTGACAGAAACAGAGACTGGGGACCATAAGCAACATGGTTCTTTATTGTATTACTTTGTTCTTTTCTGAATATTCTGTAGTTTCAAAAGAAAAATATAACAACTCAGAGGTCACAATTTCATGTGTGTAGAGCTATGCTTCTTAATACTTCTCTGGCTTAAAGATTATATTTTAATAAGGATTGTATGGCTGCACTTTATTTTGGGGAGACTAGTGATGAAGAAAACAATAGTTTTTGGGAAAAAAAATTAATTGACTTGCTTTATCAGACTGTTCTTGAGTAGTAGTAATTATGAGTAATTCAGTACGATCTTAGACTGATGTTACTTGAACTTTCAAGCGTTTATAGAGTACTATATACAAAATTCTCTTTCAAATACTAATGCTAATGAGACTAAAGGCCACTTCTGCTACTTAATTGCACTGTTCTGTAAAATTGGTCATTTTAAATGCAACTTAAGGAATGTTATTTTAATAATATTTAAATAAGTAAAAAGATAATGGTGACATTAAGATTTGGCCTCTGAATACTGCTTTTTCATTTGGGTAAGACTCTAAATATGCCAACATTGATTTTTATGGGTATTTAAGCTCTTTAATATAATTGTGATTTGTGACTTGACATTTGAGGTTTTGTTTCATTTTCTTTGCTCGCCCCTTAGTCACGGAGAATCATCAGTGCTGAAAGGTCATACAGCATCTGTTCGGAGTGTGAGCTTCTCCCATGATGGCTACTCTGTAGTTTCAGCATCCAATGACAAATTAGTAAAAATATGGAGTGTTAGCTATCAGCGCCTTTTGTCTACCCTATTCCGACACACTGGTTGGGTTCGCTGTGCCAAGTAAGTGTTGTTTTATTCTCTTGGTAAAGTAGAATTCCTAACAAAGGGGATTTTATATCCCAGCATAGAAATAAGAGAAGAAAAGTCTCTCACCAGTAATTAAATTTTAATAAATGAATCTTATGCACAGATGTTTTGTATAGACCTAGCTGAAGTATGAAAGTTTGCTCTGTGTTAATATGTGTACATACTACATCAGTTGCTGTCTTCATTCTACTACATTAAAGGACAAATGGGGTCTTCTGTATTTATTTTCAGTCAGCATCCTGTCTTTCCCCAGTTTTGTTTGGTTTATTGTTGTATTAACTTACTTCCCAGCACTCATGTCTGGATTTATCATGCATTGTAGGGGTTTTCTCAACTATTCTTGGAATAGTAGTGGCATTAAAGAACGGTCATGAATCCAGATGAGTTAAACTTACATAATTGGAAAAGGTAAAAGAAATGGCCTTTGGACTGCATGTTAGGAGTCATACTCTTTAAAGACAGGACAGCTCTTCAAAGACAAGAAAAGATTGTTTGCTGATTTTTAAATTTTTTTTTTGCTTTCCTCCATATTAATAGAAAATCTGCAGCTAGGAGAGTCCCGATATAATAAGCTTCTTGAGAAAGGAGTTTAACACTAGTGAGGTGCAGACCCCTACAAAGTTTCAAAGTATCTGATTGTTAAAAAGAAAAAGAAAAGCTCTAGGAAATCACATGTGAAAATTCTTGGACAGTTTTTCAATGTCATTGTGCAGTTGCTCAATAAGTGAAATAATAATGATTGAGAAAGTTACAGACAAGTCAATTTTTCTCTTTAAAAAACTGATCTGCTAGTCTAGGAATAATTGTGAATGCTTTACCCACTATTTGTAAGTTTAGAAAGAACTCAGATAACATAAATATAGGTTAACATTGAACACAAGATTCTACCGTGTCCTCCTTTGTCTTTTTACCTGTAGTTTTTTTATAAAAATCTCTGTCATCTGAAGTGACATCCTTAGGTTGCTGATACCTTTCCCCCAGCCCCCTCTCCTCTTGCTTATGGCTCTGTTTTTAATTGTAGTTGATTGTGAAATGGGCTAGAGCGGAATAGGGGGAGAAGCTTTTCTTTTCAGTTCTATTAATCCATGAGAAATACTAGAAGTTCAAATTTCCTTTAAATGCTGTGCATCCTTATTTCAAACAGGCTTCCTTGGTTCTGCTGTTTTGCTGCTTATGTCTCTAATGCTAATCTAGGCAGAATCAGCTCTTAAGTAATGTATACACTTGGGTGTTCCAGATTTTCATGTGATGGAAGAATAATAGCATCCTGTGGTGAGGACAAATCTATTAACATCTGGGATACAAGAAATAAAATTTGTGTTAATACCTTCTCAGATTATGAAGGGTAAGTTTTATAGAAAAAAAAGGAGAAATGTAATAATGTAATTTTACTGGCATTAATTTAATGTTCTGTGGTATTAACATCTATATATGTTAAATATGAAAACATCAGAATTCTACAACCTATGTCAACTAAAATGATTCATATAATGTTTTTCTAAAGAGGTTAACTGGCTGCACTTATACAGCTGTTTTCCAGCAATCAAAAGATAATCCAAACAGACGTGAGATTATTCTTGGATTTTGGAATGTTTCCACGTTTTCCCTCAATTTTAATAATGCTATTTGATATTGGATGCTTCAACAAGAAGAAAGCTTGAAGACTTTTCCACCTGTTGATGAAAAGAGTATTTTGTTACTTTCAGTGATCTGCCTTTTTTAAGTTTAAAAAATACTTGCTTTTATGTATATGCAGTTTTCTTAAACATCTTGGATCCAGAGTATTAGTTAAGAAGTCAGTGGAATATTTATCTTGTATATGTGCTTTGCAGATTTCGTGGCTGCCTTCATCTTTTTCGAGTCCAAAGTATTGTCAGTTCTTAGACAAAATTATTTTATTTGTTGCTTACAAACTCTTTGCAGTACTATCTTCCAGGAACTTTGTACTCTAGCACAAACTCTGAAGGTTTGACTTGGATCAATTATACTGTATTTTCAACAAAAGTGAGATTACGATTTCTAACGTACATCTTGTTTTCTTATGCTTATTTCAGTTACTTGAAATGCCTTAATTGAGTTGCCATACATGTAGATTTCACACCAGTTTGTGGCAGCTCAGTGTTAATATTGTGGGCTTTCTATATGTACAAACACCTAAATATTTCTGTGGAAACACATTCTAAATCTGTTTTTATTAACTATATTTAGATTTCCAACTTATGTGGATTTCAACCCAAGTGGAACATGTATAGCTTCTGCAGGTTCCAATAACACAGTGAAACTATGGGATATTCGAACAAACAAGCTACTGCAGCATTTCAAAGGTAAAAACAATGTAGTGTGTTTTATTTTCTTTACAGTGGGACTCTTTGCAATGAAATGTGATTTATTAAGAGTATTACTGGGGAAAGTTGACAAACAAGTCATATTGACATGTTGTAAGTATCTTTTTGTAGTCTAGCAATCTCAAGAATCCAGTCTGAATTGTTTTTATTTCTTTGCTTCTCTTAGTTTTTAGAACTAAGCAAATACTCTGACGAGTCTTCTATGCCTCAGCACTTTTGTTGTTTTCCCTTAAATGAAGTAGTACTTTGGGAATTAGAAAAGAGCAAAGAAATAAAGTGTACATAGCCTCTTAGTAGACACCTACAGCGTTTGAATATTGTCTTCTGTAAATCAGTTCACAGAGCAGGGGTTAATTGTATATCATTCCATCCTTCTGGTAACTACCTCATCACTGCTTCTTCTGACGGTACCCTTAAGATTCTGGACCTCTTAGGAGAAAGACTTATTTACACTCTTCATGGACACAAGGTATACACAATAATCCTCTTTAAATGGAGATCTTAATAGGTTGTTCAGTATCTTTACGAAGGGAAAGTAACATTTATGCCATTGTGTCTTTTATCTTGCAACTTGCAGATGAAATTTAGTGGACACCAAGGTGTTGTGTTAATGCACTTTGTCACAAGTGCTTAAGGAAATGCATCAGTTTTTACCTGTAGCCATGCTTTTTATCTGTCAATATTACACACTTGATGTTAAGTAAAAGCTATGTTATGAATTCATTAATAATTCACTTGACTTTCAAAATCATGTTATTTGGCACTTCAGTATTGAAAAACTATTGTCTATTGAAAAGCAGTGTTTTCTAAGGAGGGGGAAGCTTACAGAGGATAAATTTTTGAAGGATGGCAACATTTCCTCATTTTCCTCTTAATGCCAAACAAACCTTATTTTTGATAATAAATCTTCAAACATATTGCCTTGAGTAATGTAATATATATTTTGTAATTTTTCATTTCAAAGCTGGAGTATAAAATCTAAGGATAATGCCACTATTTTCCTAGCATAGATTGTTGTAGTTGTAATGTAGCATCTTACTAAAATGTGCAATATTAACTTTTCGATGGAGTTTTGCAGAAATTTCACTACAGTAAAATTGTTCCTTATTTTATTAAAATTGAAAAATCTATTACATTAGGTAATGGCATCGGTGTTTTTCTCTGTACTAAAATATCATAATTACAGTAATAGCCTAATTTTACTGTGTGCTGTTTGTTTTCCAGGGACCTGTACTTTGTGTGGCTTTTTCAAAAGGTGGTGAAAAGTTTGCCTCAGGTGGAGTGGATGCTCAGGTTTGTGGTATTGTTTCCTTAAATGAAATGTCTTTGTTACAGTGGATGGGAGTTAAATATAGTATGTCACAATAGCTAGCTAATTATTCACATGCATTCTGTCTACTTGTGTGTTATGTAGACTTTCCATTGGATGTTGTGATGAGGAGAAGACTAACCACAGCTATTTCACATATTAAAATAAATGAATGGTTTTTAACTAAGAATATTTAAAGTGTTGCAATTCAGTGCCAATGAAGTAGTTATGTTGCAATTAATATTAAGTGGCACCTGCTTTGTTAGGTTTTCACTGCCTTGAAAGTCCTTATTCTGTAATTGTAGGTATTAAGTTGTATTACTGGGAAAACTTTGGTTAAAACTGGGAAAAAGAACCCCTGGTGTTACCTTTACTAATTTGCTTTGTTGAAATAGTAAAGTACTAGATTTTATAAAGGGAAGAAGATTCATTTGAGCATTTAAAAAAATATTAAACAGTAAGTCTTATAATTGATCTCTATCTGCTGTAATACATTTCATAATTAAGAACAAATACTATCAAGCTTGGAATCATCTCTATCAGGTCTATAATGTTTCCAAAAAGAAAGAAATTTTGTAGCACAAGATTTAAATTTTCAGTCTGAAATGTTCCTTAGTTGTCTTTTTCATTTTTTCCTTTTACAAAAAGCTGAAAGCTCAATGTAGGTATAAAAAGCTATGCTGTTGAAATTAAGATCTTTTGAGTTTACCATAATTCATGGCTATATTCTGTTTTGTGGACTTTGAAATAAATTCCAGCTAGTAGCAGAGATGGTCTTGGGAAATAAAAAAAAATTGCTTTCTTTCACAAAGTATGAAGTACTGCCAAGACTTGAAGCTATTGGAAAAGTGAAAATGTTATCAAACATGTAATAGTAATTTTACAAGCAGGGAAAAAATCTACAAAAGCCAACTGAGAATGGGGGAAAGATTTAGTTCTTGACTCACTAGTATGAACTTTGATTTTCCATACTGAAGTTTTAAATAAGATTTTAAGTTCCAAAATGCAACTTAGTCCTACATGATTCTGAATTGTTGACCTTACCTTTTGGTCTTTATTTTGAGTTTTATGACTGTTGGTATATTATACTTAACTTGAGAGGAGCAAAAATGCATGTATTCACGTGACAGAAGATTAATCTGAGAAGATCTGCTGAAGGCAAGGACTTAGAGTATTAAGCCTCTTACAGCCTCCCCATTGAATGCCAACACATCTTGGGAATGCCTGTCTTACTTCAAAGTTCTTTGACTTGAGAGCCCTCTGAATGACATGTGTGTTCAGCACAGTCATGTCATTGCTTTTTTTCCTGCCCTGATTTTCTGTTGTAAAGCTTCTGGGGCATGAGAGCATGGAGAAAGTAACTAAAAATCTGTCTTATGTTCCTCAGCAGTTTGATACAGGGGGTTCATGCGGAATATATGAGAGGGAAGATCCAGTTTCATCAGGAAACACTTCCTTAGTTAAATGTTGAATTTAAAAAGTAGTCATAGCAGATCTAATAACTGTTCAATTGCCTTAAAAATGGGCCTTCCTGTGTTTGTTGAAGTTTTTCCCTTTGTTTTATGAGGGTTTTGGTGGGAGAGGAGTATTTACTTTGCTGCAACTTTCACTTTTCTAAGTTTTAAAATGTTGGGTAATTACCAAGGTGTATATCTTCATCTATAACTTTATTCTTCAATGTCCATTTTCTTTTGGTGTATACACACGTACTTCTCAAACATCCTGTTTTGCTGACCTGTCCACAGCCTTCTTCCAGGTGTGCCAGGAGGATGGTTGTAGGACTTCTCAACTCGCTGTGATTATTGTTTACTGTAATTGTAGGGTGTATTTGTTGGAAAAATTCTGCTGGCAATGTCATGCTTATGAGGAGAGGCTGGCCATAAGAGTATCATCTTCTACCCCTCATGCAGTACCCAAAATATATCGTCTGTTCACAGCATGCACTGGAGGCAGCTGATGCACTCTAAGTGTATGGAAGATTGCTTCCTTCGTACATATGTTATTTCAAGACATTTTCAGTCAGCAGATCCTTCCACACCTTTCCATAAAAGAAGGAGAACCAGTATCTCTGCTTCTTGTTTCAAGTTTCTGGTTGGTGTGGAACCAGCTGACAATGTTGTTCAGAAGCAGGTTAAATATTTGAGACAAACACTGGATACTTTTGTTTCTTTCTATTTGCTTCATTCCTCAAACAAAAAAGATCTCAAAGCGTAGCATTCTGTCATGTTCCTCACGTTTTTGGCTGTATGTGCACATTGCAATTTATTTCATTAACCTGTTGCCATGGAAAACATAAGACCTTTTATGTGAAAGAGCAAAGTTATACCTGTTTGTTTGGAAAGTAGTAGCCTATGTGGAATATTCATAAGACTGTACCTCTGTACAGATACCTCTGTATCTATGGCCTTCTACATTTGGTCATTGTGTGGCTTGTATATGGTTTCTACCTAGAACATAATTAGACAAAGTTCAGAAAAGAGATTCCTGTTGCTAAAACACTGGAACCAGGTGTTTTAGAGTTCCGTGGAACTCTCTCATTTCTTATTCCTTCAAACTTTCTTATTAGACCTGCAAGCCTTTATAGGGGGCAGAAATTTAACAGTATATGATCCCTTAATCTGGCAAAAAAGTAATTTGGGACAGTTCAGTGGGACAGGAATTTGTTTTGTTTTGTGATTATAGATGTGTTTTAGAGGTTATTTTTTTAATAGATTGAACCACATCTTTTAAATTTGAAGTAAAGATATTCTAGGGACGTGCCTGTGATGCAGTAGAGATTGGACAAAGACATCGCTGCAGTATTGTTATGATGCAGTTATCTACTAGTAATAGCAGACTTTACTGAATAGTTAGGTTTTGAGCACTGAATAGCCTTCAAGTAGTTACTGATATGAAGATTTCTTGTAGGTATTACTATGGAAAACCAACTTTGATACTTTGGATTACGAAGAAGTTCTCGAACACAATTTTAGAAGAACACATCTTGATGATCCTCCTCATCTTCTTGATGTTTACCCAAGGTCACCTCACTTACATGATGAACAATGTGAATCAGTTGAGGTGAGTGCAATAAATTGTCTAATATAGGAAGCAAGAAGCTTCTGTGAACACTGTCTGACATTTATAGTTAAATATGTTTTATGTCTACCAGGGAGCTTGTTATTGTTATGTATAATACTTTTGAAGCAACCATAATTTATAAATCCTCATTAGGGTTACTAGGCAAGCTGATGCTGGCAGGTTTATGCTGAAATTACTTTCATGCTTCTTCTGTGTCTATACATCTCATTCAAGCAAAACATAGTGATAATCTGGTTTCTGAAATAACACTGCAAGTGTTGCAGTAGGTATCTGAATTTCCAATGAGCTTTACAATACTCATCAAAATATATAAGGACAACAAAATGGTGATATTACTGAAAGTCAAATACTTGCTTATTACAAGCTGTCCCTTTTTCCAAGACCTTTAGGTATTGTGAGTAGGTCTTGATACCTATCTAAAAGACTTTCTAGGCTAGCAGTGTGTTTTACAGCACTATGTAGTCTGATTTCCTGATACTTCATTCTTGAGCTACTTTCCTGTCAAACTATCTACTGGCATCTATTGAAAGTGTTGGAAATCAGGGAATCAAAGTGCAATGTCAAATGTTCTGTGTCAGTGTTAGGAAAAATCTTGTGTTTGTCATATAGTCTGAATGTTATGCTCAATAGGTAAACAGTACTGTGCCTTCAATGAGGCTGTATTTTATTTTATTTATTCTGTATTTTTGACAGTCCCTGATAGAGCTGGCTGGCTTCTGCACAGAAATTACCTGTATTTTCTTCTCTTTTTTGATAGTCTCCAGGTTCCTCTAGTGTTGAAGAATTTACCTGGGATAAATCTAGAACAGCAATCAGAACTTTCTGATTGCTGTAATATGCTACCAGAGTACTATAGAAATTCACTATTGCCTGTTTGCCTCCATAGAAAACATAGATACTGCTGCCATGGCATTTGTTTCCTGCTCAGAGTTTTAAAACATTGACATTTAGGGATATTGAGCTTTTTTTTTTTTTTTTTTGGGTGGGTGGGTGGGTGTGTTTGCAATATGAATACATGCAAATGAGTGGTGCAGAGATTGAGAACATTTGCTGGAGGAAGAGAACTGTGGCAAAATAAGATTTCTTCTGTGCCTGCTTCTATTGCCAAGTCAGATGTGAAGCTTTCTAATGCTTAGCATTTTGGTCAGAACAGGATGACTGCATCCTGTTCTGACCAAAAGCTTCATAAATGAACAAGCTGCACAAACAAACTTCTGTGCTGGGCTTTCATATTTGTTGTACAGTAAATGAATGAAGTTCAGTTTACTGGTACCAGCCTTCAGTATAGTTGGTCAGTGCCAGAACAAACTCAATCACAGCATTTGCCAGCAGATTCAAGCCAGTCTTGCTGGAGCAACATTTTTCTTCAAGACCATTCAAATTGCACCCAGTTACAACATGTACTAAACAAACACAGTGGCTTATAGCTGCAGGAGTCCGTTGTCTTCTTTTCAGGTCAACATTTCCAGACCTCTCTGGTGTTTACATGCCTGCTAGAGATGTGAATATGCTCTAAACCAGTTTTTCAATTTTTTTTTCTGTTTCCTGGTCCTGGGTAATTGAGAAGCTCTGGAATAGCATTGATGAGTTCAGGCTAAAGTTAAACCAAGGCTAGGAAGCCTCATTATCAATACTGAAAAGTCTCATCAAGGAAAGTCACTAGTTGAATGTCAAGAAAGTCTTTACTAGTTAGCTTTGACAGATTTAACTTATCTTTATGTCTGCATTTATTAATGGTTGCAGCATTTGTAGCCGTTGACAGGCTCCTGGGCTGCTCCGTAGTAGTGAAAGAGCTCTGTGGCTTTGTTATAGCAAAGTTTTAGACTCTATGTGCTATATTTCTGGCCTGATTTCAGGATTTTAACAAGAGTTGCTGTATTTAGTTTTCTATTAACATCATATTGTCACTAGAATATCTTTCTCTCAAGTAAACATCTAGTATATTATATTCTTTGAGACAAAACAGTGTCTGACAGTTTCAACAAAACATTATCGTAATATATATATTCATATTATAAATTAAATAATATAGTAGAATCACTTTTGCAGCTAATTTTTAAAATTAATGTAATGGCATAATGATTGAGATGGTGTTAAGGTGAAATCACATTTTGTTACTCCATTTGTCTTTTCTTGTTTTTATGGCTCCTCCTGTCTGTCTCAACAAAAATTGTGGGATTTTTGTTGTGATGAGGAAGAATAGACCTCACCAACTGGAACAAAACCATAATTTATACAGACAGAACTGGTATCAGGTTACTACCAGCAGTAACACGCTTTAGTTAGCATACACTAATTCTTAGGTAGCACTGTGCTTGAAATTTTTCAGTGCTCCATCTTCTTAACTATTTCCTCTTATAACTGAGAAAAACCATAATGTCTAGGCTCGCTGTGCTGTACTCTGGAGAAGGAAAAAAGAAAAAAAGTGGTTTTGTCCTTTTTCAGTTAAAACTTTTTTTTTTTTTACATGCCAACCTCTTTCTAAGCCAGAGGAAATACAGAGAATTCTAGCATTACGCTGTTCCACTGCAATCCTACCCTCATCTTTCAATGGCTCGTCATGTTTCCAGTATATAAGAGAAAAGAGAAATGGAATCACAGGCGTGTCAGAGGGAGCTTCTAGAGATCATATATTCTTCCTATCAGTGGTACATCAGTTCAGCTGTGTCTGTTAGGGGGTCTTGAAGAGGTTTGTAGATTCCCCTATCTCTCTGTGTGATCTATTCCACTACAGCATAGCAGTTGTAATGATATGTTTTCCTGTTATCTCATCTATCTCAGTTCAGATAATATACAGAACTGCTTCCTTTCTTATTTTATTCCTTTCTCATCATATTTCTATGTGACCATGGTAAGATAATTCATCTTAACTAAACAGAAGTAACAGTATTCTATGAGACTTGGTGACATATACAAGAGATACAGGCAGGCAGAGGAGGCAGTTTGGAGATGGGATTTTTCGAAGTATCAGTGACTGTTAAGGTTTGCTACAAGCCAATACAATGTCATCTAAGTGCTTGAGATGTGTTGTAATACATTGCCTTGAGTTATGCTCAGCTGGTTTAGTCACCTCTACAACAGGACTGAAGAGGCATTGCCTTAGGATAAAATTAAAGGTGTTACAACACAGAAGGTTCAACAGATGTACAGGCAAAACTCAAGAGGAAAGTAATTTGCCCCCTATTTTTAAGAATTCCTAATGTTTCACACCTTTCCTTTATTTATTTTTTTACTGCTTTTGGTTACCTATTGCTTCTCTATCCCTGCTTGTCTCAGTGTGGCAAAGTCCCTGTAGTTCCAGAACTATATTCTGGGCGAATAGTATACACAAAAATGGAGCTGGCTTAGAATTTATTCAGCTGGGATCAGAGGCACAGTTGCAATGTTTCCACACATCACCTGTTAGAAATGCTGTTTTGAATAAAGCAGCTGGCACAAGGGCATTAAGAATTGCGCTATCCTGCCTTCAGGATATTGACAGAAAGATGATGCTTGAGTGAATTTGTCTTTTCTGATTACTTTTTCTTATTCACTCTTGAAAGTTATACATTGAACCAGTAAAATTTCAGAAACCTTCCCTATTTTGTTTTCTCTCTACCTACCTATTTTTGAGGCATAATTAACTTTTACAAGAAAATCATTGGTTGTATCTTCTCAGCCCAGCAGTAGCCTGAATTTTAATGCATTGTTGAATTTCATGTTCTTGAATTGCAAAACTTTATAATTGTTCTCCAACTGCACTCATTGATGTGATTCTTGAATATTCGAGTAAGTAGAGCTTTCATGCTTAAAATAATTTAAATTTTTCAGACAACTTGGAAATGTAAATAAATTATTTGTTCTCTAAAGGTGCCTATTTTTTTCTGTTGGTCACAGAGATAATCTTAGGTGATTACCAGCTGAAACACAGGTGTCTAGCAGTATGTCTAAATTTAGCTGAGATAAATCCCAGTAGTTGTCTCTGTTTGACATAAAGACCTTGTGAAGTTGTTTGAAAATAGTACTTTAATCAGTTATATAATTTTAGTGAAATATACTAAAAACTGCATTCCGCTTGGTGAGAACTGTATTTCTGAATTTGCCATGTTTGTAGTAATTGACCTTTCATGTTCTAAAGACTTCTTTAAAATAAATTAATTTTTTTAAAAACAGCTTTGAGGTTTGAACATACTAAGGTGCATAGAGTTTATCTCTTGTGCACAAAGAGCTTTTATTGATTTAATTTTCAGTGTATTTTCAGTTGTAAGTATTTTCTCAGATGAAGGAAATTCAAATATACACTAGGTGGCAGTAGAAAAAAGATTATATGGCTTGCTTGGTTTGAGGGCCCCAGTCTAGAACAAATAACAGTGTTTAGTCAAAACATTTGTCCAATTGAAAGCTAATTTTCTCTTGTTGTGTTTGGAGATACTATTTCACAAGTAGCTAAATCACTTTCCTAAGAAATACTTTGTGAGTCATTTAAAACTCCCTGTTTTAATTTTATTAACTTTATTTTTCTAATTCACAAAAGATTCTGTAGAGACCTTCCCTTCAAATATATTTTATTGTACTATGGATTAAAATGTGATAATTGTAAATTGTATGATCATATTAGAAGATGATATTGAAAATAATTAGGTATCAGTTTACCAGGTAATTAAAGCAAGGCTTTGAAAGAGTGTTTTTGAAAACCTGTAATATGTGACAGTGCTCCCTATCTTGCATTTTAGTGTTCTGTTTTTTCTGTGTTGTTTCTTAAAGTTAAATCTTTTCAAAGTCTTCCTTTGAAGATTTCCCTTGGTAAGATTATTTTACAGCAAACCACATCACCTTGTCAGGAAATGTCAAGTAATTTGAAACTTTTACATTTAGCTTCATTCCGTTACCTCATTCATTTTTAGTGCAATATTAAACACTAATATTTGTATGAAGGACTACAGCCTTTATATTTTTGTGCATTTTTAAACACCTTTTGGATGCTATTTCTGACTAGTTGCTTAATAATTTTATATTTAATTATTTTAGTATGTCTTAGGACAGTTCCTCCACCCTCAATCAGTGTTTACAGTGGCTTCATCCTCCCCTTATCACTGATAAAGCAATAAGAAGTATACTCAGAAGAACTTTCCTTCTAGCTCCAGGATATGACACTTCTACAAAAAGAACATTTTTCTAAACTTAATACCGTGTATTTACTTACCAACCTGTATTTATTTACCAACCTGTATCAAGAATTTAACTCATTCTGCAATATCTCCATGTATGCAACAAAAAGATACTATCTCAAAGAAGATGTTTCAAGAGCTATTAGTGATAATACTAAAGTAGTTCCTCCACATTAGAGTACTGATAGGTCGTAGGCATCTGCTGGCATCTACTGTCCCTCTGCTGCAGAATCCTGCAGATGCATTGTCCTCTCTTCAGTGCCCAAATGATGCATGTCAGAAAATGACTTTAGTCTTACCTGCCCATAGTATGATTGGCACTTGGATAAAGCATTAATTATATTTATTGTAGGGCTGACAATGTCAGAAGCAACTGGCCCTGATTATCCTAGGCACTGAACAAATCTGTGGACAGTTGCCTGTGTAATCTCAATGGCCATAATATGTATAGAGTCAAAACAGTAAAATTTGCACTTCCTTTCCTGCTCACCTTAATAGTGAAAAAGTGTTAAGCAATACTGTATTCAGAGGAGGTTTTGATTAACCATGTTTCTGCAGAGAAGATGCTAAAGGAGAAGTCCAGTTAAAATGGTTGAATTTTCAGCTAAATAGAAGGTTATTACATAGACCATGTTACCTGGCTTTGGTTCTCCTCACTCCCTTTCTTTCCTCCAAGTCTATTTCACAAAATTTAAAGAAAACAAGACTTGATCCTAATGTCTACAAATGAGGGAGAATTATAAGTGTTCAGTTGTGATGACTGTGTCACAGCTAAATGGGTTTTCCTGATTGTCCCTGAGTCCCTGCTCAATCTTGCGTATGCACCTGTAATTAGAAAACAGAAAAAAAGATCATAGATGAAGAATGGCTATTAATTCCAGATATAAGATTGTATTCTAGCTATTTAACAAACATGTCTCTGACCTAAAGGTCTTTATAGTGATGTATGGACATCAGGGATTGTTCCTTGTGAAAGTAGCACTGAAGCAGTTACTGAGTGAGCAGCTCTGGCTGAACCAGAGTTTTGACAGTCTTCAGGTGAAATAGTAGGATCTTAAGAAGTCAAAATCGCCCTTGTAACTAAGAAACTTTCGGTGACTAAACTTAACCCTGTCACTGGGCAAGTGTGAGCTTTGAGGGTTCTGGGATTTTTTTTTTCTGCTTCCAATAAAGCAGAATTAATACTGTCTCTGGATTGCTGATGATATTGCATCAGACTTCTTGGTGATTTGAAAGCCATCTAGTCTTTCTGTAAATTTTGCCAGTTCATAAAATATTAAGAATAGTACTTCCATGCATCATTCTGAGAAGGCAAACATCTTAGGCTGTGATACACCTAGATAATATAATGCTAGGGATAATATGCACACAGATTTTTATGGGGAGGTTATTCTCATCCTTAGGTGAAACCATAAGATAAAAGTAGGAGCTTTCTCAAATTTCATATTCTTGGATACTTTCTTAATGCTTCACTTTCAGGAAAGGACATTAGCAAAATATTGCTAAAGTTATAGATTAACTCCTATAGCCAAAAATAAAATCAACTAGTAACTGTGATATTTAGAGAAAAATTGCAGATACTGTGATGACATTCTGTCATCTATCATTCTAGCCAATCAATCAGCCTCTGACATTGTCCCAGTATAAAGCAGTTTTTTCTGTGGTTTCAGGAGCAACATCTTTTGTCTTTGATCTGCTACCTTATTAGAGACTTCAGTGTTACCTACTACATGTTTTCCACAGAAGAACTTTCAAAGTTATTTTGGCAGTCAGAGTTGGTACAGAATAAGTAAGCATATCGACAGTCTGTTGGTAATGGATGACTTAAGGAACTTGAATAGGGATTGGGAACCAAATGATCTGGGCTGCTGAGTGTGTTCTCACTTTTTATTTCAGCCTTATTTCCTTTTTTCTGTTGGTGCTGAAATAATGATATAATTTATTTTCAACAGGTCGACCCTACCTTTGATGTGCCTGATATAGAAACACCTGACCCAGTTATCATCGATATTAGAACATCTTCACATTTCAGTACTCCTGTAAGTTACTTTAAAAAAAAAAGGAGAAAAAAAAAAAGGGTAAGGTATAGCTAACATGTTCTGGAAATGTGCTTTTATTGTCTATATGAATGAAATAGTTTTCTAGCAATTGTCGAGTTGTCGAGTGCTCAGAGCTCAATATCCTAAATTCTCAATTTAAACTTTCTGTCACAGTTCCCAATCTAACCAGAAGATGGTGTAATAGCAAAGCTTTAATTTTATACCTGCAATTTTACCACTATACTAAGCACAAATTCTATTTATAAGCCCATGCTAAGTACATCTAAATATTACTGTTAAAATTCCTGGCTTATTCTCAAACACTTTTTGTAACTCTGTCTTTATCTGCAAGTAATGGTAACACTAAAGAATCATTGTTTCACTGATACAATTTAAAAAGTGATGTTTTATTATTTCTCCTTTTAAGGCATTTAGTAGTTCCCTAGATGGAAAAAAAAAAAAGAAAAGTGATATATTTGAAGACAGAGTGATAGGATTAGAGTCTTCTAGTGTTGGCTTTACATATGACATTGGTATGGCATGTGGGAGGAGAAGAAGGCAATGTTTTAGTGGCAGTTTCGTGGGAGGAGAAATATGCTCTCCTGGTATGAAATCTAAAAGACATGCTGTTCTAGAATTAGGTTAAAATGAGAATTTTTCTTTTAGCTCTGAATCTGTTCCTGTGAATGCACAAATTGTGTCTTGAGCAATTTTAGTTACCATAAAAAGTTTGTGTGGTTGAAGGGTTAATACTTATGAATAGGCAGCAGGTTTCTGTTGTTCTATTTTATCATGAATGCTTTATGAAAGCTGTGTTATGAAGGTACTATGTAAAATTCTTTAAGATTATTTTTGAAGATCATGCTGCACAGGTTGATGAGAAACCTTTAGTTGAAAACAAATAATCATATAATAACTTACATTTGAAAGGTGATAATATTATATATTTTAAGGTTTGTCCATTGTCATGTTTTCATAATGGAAATGTGGTTCTTTGTAGACTTATAGGTATCTGTTTAGTAAGCTTCACAGACAGCGGATTGTGGTAGATAAAATTTATTGACTACCTATCACTTTTAAGTACTCTGTGTTCATTACTTATTCTGCTCATCACAGAGTTCAAATGTGTGATTGCACTGTAATTCTTTATTACATACCTGCAAACCACTTAGTCTCCATTAATTCGTTTCCTATCAAAGCACCTTATAAAACTTCATGCCCAGAACTCAGAGGAGTACATTGACACAAGAAGTACAGCGGTTTTTTGACTGCTGTCTGGCTTTACAATCTTCAATATAAAAATGTTGCTTCAGAATTTATGCTTTTTGACTGTGTCAGTAATCACTATTTTTTTCCCTCCTCAGCATCTCAGTCTATCAGTTATTGGTTCTCACCACTGTTGCATTTCAGCATTCCCCATCTGCCTCTTTTTCCATCTAGAAACATTTCTATAACCTTGTTACTTGGATTGTAGCATTAAGGGCAACTGTCCTGTTCAACATAGGTTAACCCTAACCCTGTTCTCACAAATTCAGGAATCATTTGCATGTTTTCTTTGCCACTAATATCCGTCCTCTCCCATAGTGAGTAACATTCTCCAACTTTGCCAACCAATCTGGTCCTCCCTACTTTCTCATGTCAGCTCATCCTTTAGTATCATCTTCCTGTCCAGTGTCTGTCTACCACATTACCAGCTTCTGTAATTTGTGGAATTATCACCTGTTTCTTAATCAGGCCAGCCACCTAGACTCTTTGTGTCTTGTTTCTAGAGCGTTCTGGATCTCAGTGACTTGGACCTTTTTATCTGAAGCCTTCTCAGTTTCCCTAATGTATGCATACTCTGTCTACTAGAGGCATGATGTGTTCTTCGTAAGAAGCAAAGAGGAAAGGGCAGATGCTGCCTTTATTTCTGTCACACCTTCCCTGACAGATTTCCTCTTGTCCAGTTTGTCCTCAATTGAATGATACTACTTTTGTGCATTATTTGTATTTTTTTTCTTAGTCCTTTTTCAAATTGAGGTTGCCATTCTACCTCAGACATATCCCTGATTCCAGCCCCAATGGGTTGTTCTTTTTCTACTGGTTGTCAAAGACAATATCACTGTACTTTTTTAACCCCTGCAAACATTCCAAGACCCATTTTAAACCTGTTTATAGCTTTTTGGCACTACTTCTACTGAAAGAACACTGTTCAAATAACAAAAATTTTTGATCACATTGTCGGGTTAATTTACATGTATTGTATCTATACCTACTTACTCTTTTAAGGCTCTGCATTAAGGAGTTCTTCTGCCCTTCTGACATGTGCAGAGAGAAAAATGTAGTCTGCATTTAGGTATCTTTATGTATTCTTGTTCAATGTGTTTATCACACATGTAACACAGCAGGATCTTAAGAGTTATTTACAAAGCATAGTGGCAAGTCCCTAGACCACTGGAAGTAGTTAATCAACATATTTACTTCAGTTTTTCTGCTGAAGGAGAGAGATAATTGAGAAAGGCTGTATTTAAAGACTTGGATTTTTGTGGATCACTTTCTCTGGGGTAACAGCCCTGAAACTTCTGTAGGATCTCTGATGAGTTTCTTAAAGCTCCCTGAAATGCCTTCAGGAAGATTGAAAGTCTATGCAAAACCTTGTAATGTTTCATTGAAAAATTACCAAAATTCCTGACAGTAGGTGGTCAAAAACTTCTATAGGTCTTAGTCTTAGGACAACAGGAGAAAGTGCACTTCTTATTGAGAATCTTTTCTTCAGCTTGAATTGTGTGTTCTACTCCTTTATGGGAAATATATTATTACTGCCCCTAAGATGATTTGTGATAAACAAAAAAGGTTTTTCCTTTTCCTTCCTTCTTTGAAGATTTGTTAATGAAAGTGATATAGTATTGGTTGAGAGGATGTCTGGAGTAATTTCATCTAACCTTCCCCTTAAAGCAAGGCTAGCTTGGAACAGGTTCTTATAAGCCTTGTCCAGTTCATTTGTTAATAATGTGTAAGGATAGAGATTCCACCACCTTTCTGGGCACCTTGCTTTAATGTTTGACAAAAATATTTTTTTTTCATAATATGTAACTAGAATATCAACTAGAATATCCTATGTTCCAACATATCTATTGCCTTCAATTCGCAGTGGTCCTCTAATTTGTGTGTGTCTGTCTTCTTTCTTTTACCCATTAGATATCTGAGATGGCAGCAAGGTCTCTGTGTACCTTTTCTTCCAGAGAACAAACCTGCTTCTCTGTCTTTTCTCGAATCAAGTTCCAGCCCCTTTGTTATTTTGTTCACTCTCCACTTGCTCCAGGATGTCAGTGTCTGTCTGGGACCAAGAAGCCCAAAAGAGGACACACTTCTCTAGATAGTGATGGTGCAGCAAAGTATCACCATCATCTGTTCTTGACAACAGTCTGCCTAGAGAAGATTTTAAAAACAAATATTTAAAAATATAACACTCTTGATTCTTTATTGTGAATTTAAAATATATATTTAGATATTTTCTTAGCAGTTCATTTATTTAGAGCTGTAGCTAAGAAAATACTAGTATTATCTCTTCCTCCTACTTCTCCTCTTTTCAAGGAATTTTAATTTCTTCCTTCATCAAGACCAACAATCCATCACAGATTCCAGACTTAAAATGCCTGCTTTTATGTTGTTTTTTTAAATTATTTTTTAATTTTATTTTTTGTTTGTGTTTTTTTTAGTTGTTGTTGTTTGTTTTTGTTTTAGTTTTTTGGGTTTTGGGGGGGGGTGTTTTTTTTTTTTTTAATTTAGTTGTATTTTC
The DNA here is from genome assembly GCF_036417665.1 of Passer domesticus. Taxonomy (NCBI): domain Eukaryota; kingdom Metazoa; phylum Chordata; class Aves; order Passeriformes; family Passeridae; genus Passer; species Passer domesticus. The sequence goes on along the minus strand of NC_087478.1, from coordinate 41,136,248 downwards.
TTGCTTCAGAGGTTAAGCTAAGACAGGCAGATATGAATGTTCTTACAGGAATTTTGCTAAAAACACATTATTAAACGGCCTGAATTGTAAACACTTTATCTTTTCAGCTTCTTTTCTAGCTTAGTACTAAGGCCAGTTGTTTTGAACATGGTGAATGAAAAATCTTTTTTCATCTAAGGTTCCTACTGATGCAACTATTTTGTAAACTCAGTGAAGGGAGTATGATCCTTGTGTCAGTGTAAAAATTTCAGTGAAATTTTCAGTATGGAGTTGCTTTCTTTTGAACTACAATTATGAAGCCATTAAGAATTCTTGTATATTATTATGGTTAGGAAATAGCTTTGGATTTGATGATTCATTTATTCAGTTCTCCTGTGTATTATTGAAAGCACTGTAAAAATTAGCTGTGAATGCCTAACAAACTGGTACTTGTGTAATGTCCTGACTTTTTCAATGATAAGAGTTCTCATATGTTGCAGTTACTAGAAAGTAGGTGTGTTCTAGCCTTTTGTACTCTGAAAATATTCACTAAATTGGGGTCAAATCTGGGGGTGGGGGTGGTGCTTCTTTCTCCTTTCTATTTCATTGAAGACTCCGAAAGCATTAATGCCTCTCTCCCACTCCTCCATGTGTCAAGCAACTTAACATTGCCTTTGTTTTCTGAATTATTGAAAAGGAAAAATTGGAAGTTTTGTTTCTCTTTGGGACTACTTCTTTCTTTTTCATCCTTCAATTTTAGTTTTAGTCATGAGAGAGGTTGGGCCTTTTCAATTCTGCAGTGCAATACACTGGTAACCTCCGGTCCCTGATAAGCTGTTAGAAACAAGGGAAAGTTGATGGTGTCTCTGCACTTTTTACTGACAGAAGCAGGAAATCACTGTAGAGGCTCTCTAATATTTCATCCCCTGACCTTGCTCATGTAAACAGGATTTGGAGGAAGCAAAGCAATGTACTGTAATCTGGAAGTCAGAATGTCTGCTGTAGCTGGGAGATGTTTGCTGTTTTTTTTCTTCCAGTGCTATTTAACATTAAAAACAAGACATTCTTATTGTTCATTTACAGTACAACTCCTGCAAAGTTAAGACTGGGTTAATTACTGAGTAAGGAAAGTTAAGGATTGTTTCTGTTTGGAGCAAAAAGAACATACTAAGTTTTAAAATAGAAAGTTTATGTGTACTGCATTTATGGAGCTGTCTTGAGGCAAAAAGTAGAAGTATCTGTGCTCTCAATTTGTTCAGTACACATCGCTTTCACAGTTTGTGTTTCAGGATTTAGGTATTTTTGATACGCTTTTCTCTGCCTTTGTTTTGAATTTAAAAAAAGCACCAAAAAACCAACGAAGCTCCACAATTAAAAAACACCCCATGTATTTGGAAAGACAGCAATGATGAATGAAACATTTGCATGTATTCCTCCATTTCTGCATACATGAAGGCTTAGTCAACTCTTCTTCCTCATGGAAATTTGCTTTGAAAAGCTCTTGCAGTAATGTCTCTTCCTTGTTCCTTAACATAACTCCCGAATCCAGTAGGAGAGGATGACAATAGAAATTGTATCTTAAAAACTAATTTTTAAGACACTTCATATTTTCCTTACCACGCAACTTCAAATTTATTCTGATTTGCGTCTTTTGCTAGCTTCAGCCTTACAAGGAAATAAACACCAACTGTCTTCAGTGAGGTTAAGAGGAGGGTAAAAAGAGGAAAGGAAGTAATGGCAATTTTATACATAGATCATCTCCTCTGGGGCCTAAGTCCAATTCAGAAGGGAGCAGCTGGTAGAACAAAACTCATATGTCGCTTCATTGTGCAGAGTAGTTACCTTTGCTGTTTTTTATGGATCATTTGAAAGCACAACAAACAGCTTTCTGTAGTTCATGGATATCAGCTTTCCCAAATGTTCTCAGACAAAAACTCTGATTATTACATGGTATGCATACATTTTTCTCTACCAAAGAAAAGTTTCAGCAGTATTCCCTTTGAAAGAAAGACTGGAATCTCTGCCCCACTTGTGTTCCTTGTCCAAAACTCAGTTGCCAGTTAGACTGAGCTCTGCACTGGGGAGTGATCCCATGAGTAAAAGGGCTTTGATAAGAATTGACAGTTCCCAGCCTCTTCCATCACCTTACCTTCTTTGTTCCCAGACAGGGAAATAAGAAAGGCCACTCCCTGAATAGCTATGAACTTTTTTCCTTTACTGCCATTCTTCTGATTACCAGTAAATGCTTATTTGAATTGTCAACTCCCTGAACTCCCAATGACAAACAGAATTAAATTAAGAAATAGTGTGAAGAGATCCTGTGTCTCCAAAGTTTTGAGGAAAAGTCATCTGCACCTTTTTCATAGATGAGCATATCAAAAAACTCTCAAGCAGGCTCTGACTGGCTCATGCCATTATACAAACACAGAATAAATACTGCAAATTCAGAGGAAGTCTGAAGTGTTCAGTGCAGCACAATGAAAATAAGAATTGTGCTTTTTTGTCTTTGCAAATGAATCCCCCTCTCTGTCCAATCTTGCTTTTAGACAGGCAATTTTGGGTGTCATCTTGGCTTATAGTACACTTTAAACAGACCTTTCTACTCTTTACATGCTAGACAGGTAGAATGTGTGGGGCTGGTGCAAGAGGATAGGCTGCCTTCTCCCCAAAACTCTGCAGCTAAACATGTTCAGCTGCTTTCAGAGAAGGAATGTCTCCCATTACCCCCCCAAAGGCTACTCCTAATCCATCTGGAATAAGCATGAAGCAGTAGAGACAGCTTCTTCTGTTGCCCAGCTAAGAGCCTTCTAAAGAAGCTATGTTGTATATGAACAAAATGACTCATCACAAATGCAGAAAAGATGAAGTGTTTTGCATATTGAACAGTGAATTTCTAAAGTTGCATTTTGAGCTGCTGTCGATGTCTAGGAATGTTTAAAAATATTTGTGTACATAATCTTAAAATTAGTATGTTTTGATACCACTAACATCAAATAAAGCTTAAGGATCAAATGCTTAAAGGTGAACCCAACACATGTCATAAAAGAGGAATATGATCCAAATGGTCCTTGCATTTTGTGGTGATGCTATTCTAACACAGCATGTAACTGCTGGTTTACAAGGAGAGAACAGGAAGTATGTTGTGCCTCTACATAATTAAGTAATAATACATGTCCTGATGTTTCTTAATGGTCTTGATTATATTCTCTGAGTGAGCTGGAGAGAAAGTCAGGTTTTTATTGGAGACTGAGTTCTGAATTTGGGCACTAGAGAGTGCAAGAATATAATATTTCCTATCCTATTTTTAGCCTGCTTTCCTGAGGAAATGTACTTTATGAGATTGTACTGTTTATTTGTCTGTCACTGTTCTGTCTCCTTAATAATTTTATAATAAAATAATTGGTGGATTGTTTTTTTAATGAAATTTGGAAAGAAGCAGTTAGAATAAGGAAACATATTAGTGCTATCACTTAAGAAAAAGTCAGTGCATGTGATACTGGAATAGGCATGGAGTAGCTAGTGGTGACCCACCCTGTAACAGTGTCTCAACACATATGGAGGGAGCTTGAGTTCCTATAGAACAGGAAGCCCAGGAGAGGGACCTAACAAGAAAAAATTGTGCACGTGCACACATACACAAATATTTTATAAGAACACAGGCCTTTTAAAACTGGCAAAATTTTACTTTGTGTAGGGTCTTTCTCAGGGCAGCTGTGTTTCAGGAATGTTTTTCAAGTTGATCCATGTGTGGATATTGTTTCTTTAGCACATTTGCACATTTCTGGGAACTGGAGGGATGGAAGTTCCAGGTATTATTTCTCTCTCAGTTTCCTGAGATACTGTACATGTACATTGTGACCTTGTCTGCTCAAGCAGTGTTTTCCTCTGCTTTGACTGGAAATCTAAGCTGTAGTCACAGTTCTCACAGCTGATTCTGCGGCATGCAGAAAATGCCCGACAGCTATCAGCCCACACATCCAATAACAACTGGTTCCTTCCTCTTCCTGGGGAAGAGTAACATCCTCTGAGAAGAAGTGTCCCCTGAGGAATGCAGGAACAGCAGCAAGCCTTTCACACAGGAAATTACTGCTATAGCACTTGTAGAAAAGTGTTTCTGTCACTTGGATTGTCAGTCTGTAATGAGCTTCCTGCTGACCTAGATGATGATTTACTACTGATCTAAATGCCATTTGTGAGTCATTTAGCTTAGTGGAAGTTAATGAAGTTATCATTCAGTGGTTCTGTTACCCTGCAAGCACCTAGTTTTACTTTTTTAATGCAGTCGTACAAATAAAGTTTTCAACTTCTTATTATTCACAGGACTTTAAGAATTCTGAGGTTGCATTCCCTCGCTTTTTAGTCCCACAAAACGTGCAAAGTTTAGCTCATAATGTGCATTTCTTAGAGAAGGCTGCAAGATTTTGTTTACGTTGCATAATAAAGCTGAGCTACAGATCAAGTATATCTGAAGATAAGATTGTAAAGGTAAAATACTGCCCTTGAATTACTCTTTGTTCTTTCATACAACTGGAATATAAGTTTAGTACAGCATGCTTGCAATTGTGTGGTAGAAACTTGACTGAAATTTATGTATAATTTATTTATATATATACCTGAATGAAATGTATTTATAAAACCCATATGTTATTCAAAATTGTTAAAGCAAGTTTGTTATAAAAGCAAACACTTGAATACTGCTTCAAAATTTTATTTTTTTCCTAAATGGCAGTGCTTAAACAAGTGCTAGCAAATTCTATTTATCACTTAGGTTAGAGTGATATCTAAACCCAGAGGATGCTTTCTGACTAAAAGCTTGTTTGAGTGTTTTCCAAATATATGAGTTGTTCCAATACAACACATCTCTCCTTGAAGCCATGCTTCATTACTGTCAAGTTTGCAGTAAGAGATGTAGTTACTTGCTTAATGTGAGATAATGGAAACACTGAGTCACATCCAAAGATTACATAGGTTGCTTAAAACAAGACTGAAAAAAATGAGATTTTTCAAATAAAATTCAGCAACTAAGGAAAAAATATTTTCTTCAGCAGATAGATGTTTGATGTAGAAAAACATCTTGGCTTTTATCTTCCACCAAAACAGTGTGGGGGTTAGAAATTAGGTAGAACAATACTGAAGGATGATTTCACAGTAATTTCAACTTAATGACTGTTTTTATCTGGTTAATTTCATCCATGTCAATTCCCTGATCTGTTCAGCTGTCCAAACACTAATAGGAGCACAAAGGAAATAATGAGAAAAAATTATTTAGAGATGAAGGAGTAGATCAGAGTTGGTTGTAACCTAGCTGTATTGACTGATGTCTGTGGAGCCATGTATCCAACGTGATTGTGCTGTAATACAAAAGGTGTGTTACATGCATGCAACAGCTGAATATTTTTCTTAAGTTGCAATGGAAAAAAATAGGAGCAAAGGAGGTGGTAGTAGTGGTTTCCTTTTGTTCAGGAAGTACATATATTGGATTCAGGTTTGGTTTTTTTTTTCAGCCTGAGAGGATTCAGATTTTTTTCTGTCTGCGTGGCTGTAATGTAAACAGCAGGTATAACTGAGACTGAATGGAGGCAGCTCCATCCTTTCTGCTTGAATTTGAAACACAGTAAAGTAAAAGCTAAGAGTATATGAAATCAGAGGAAAGAAAGTGAGAAACACTCTATGGTTAGTGATTCTGGAAGAGGAACACTGGATTCTGTTGTATTTTGCAATAAAAAATATTTGGAGAAAAAATGAGTAGCTCTGTGGGTGACACCATTGGTGGAGGAATGTGGCATTACTGCTTTGAAGAGTTGGCTGGTTGGGTTTGGGCTTGTTCTTTTTTTCTCTGTATCCCCTGACATATGGTACTCTGGTTGTAGCAGTTTGGGTTGGTTGAAGGAGGGAGGTGGGGAGGGGAGAGATGCTGTCCTCTGGCATGTTCTTACTTCATGGGTATTTCCTGTGCACCAAAGTGTGAGTTCCACTCTGCATGTTAGATCCTGAAGTGAAGGCATTGCAATGCAACTCTGAGTTAAATATGGCAGTATTTTTATTGTAAAGGAAGACTCCTTACTTGAATCAGCGGTTTGAAAGAATTGCTTTATCCTTAAGCTGTTCTTAGATTAACCAGTATCAAGTGTTCCTCATGGAAAAGGTTACTCTTCCAGGATGTTTCCTCCTTCCATGTGTCTCTTAGGAAAGGAATTCTGTGTCCGTACTTACAAGTTTTGCTAGTGTAGTGAAATAATACAATACTATTTGCTTAGCAGATTCATTTAGTTGCATGTAAGATACTGTAATTCTTTACTCAGTAACCTTATCATAAAGGTTTATCATTTTGTCCAGTTATGTGTCATTGTAGATCTTTTCAACAGCTCTGCTTTCAGTAGTATATTCTTCTCTGATGCTTTGCATGTATACATAAAGTTGCATTTTGACAGTTGAATGAAGTCAGAATGCCAAGTCTCCCTATTTTAATAGTTTACAGGATGCCTTTTTTGTCACCTATAAACTTGATTTTCCAGATAGCTGGTATGTTTTGTATGGTACTAAAACAAGAGCAGGTTTCAATGGAGTTACTAAAACCAGCATAATTCTGCAGTGTCTTTCTGTTTTAATTGTTTTTACAGATACATTAACAAGATAATTGAGTTCATGATGCATTACAACCTAAAATGCAGTAATAAATTTGTAGCATGCATATTATGGATATTTAAAAAAGGATGATTTTGTCAGTAACAATTTGACTAAATTTCAAGTTGACTAAGTTTCATTAGCAAGGTCTTCAGTTTGATAAACCATTTATTTTTTGTCCCTCAAACTGTATTGACGTTAAGCCTTAAATATTTGCTCTATATGTCCTAAGTCAATATTTTAGTGATTTTTTGGCTTTTTCCTGACGCAGTTCTCATGCTGACTGTGACCTGTCACCATGCAATTCTCCTGTTTATCCTTTGTGATTACTGATGGAATTTCATCTTCCCCACACCCCTGCTATTTTCTCCATTATTGCAGGATATATTAAAAATCAGTATCATTATCTGACTTGTGAAGTTATTTCCAAACCAATAGTCTTTTTTGCTGTGGTTGGAGTAGAAAGTATTTTGCCAGAAATACAACATTTATTATCTTCTTAAATGGAAGATAAGATTACCCCATTAAACACATTAAAAATATGCATAATGCTTTAACATCTCTAGCTAGTAAGTATGCTGTTGCTGGGGCTTCTTTTGTTTCTGATACTTTTAAAGTACAAATAATCCTTGAGTTACAGAAATAATTTTTCAAAAGTAAAACAGGCCTGCCAGACCAATCCAAAGTTAACATTTCTTGGATAGTTGTATGTAATTTTAAAATTTCTCAGTTTCTGCTGTTCCCTAATTTGATTCCTATCACAGTAAATTGTAAAACTCAACTGACTTAAGTGCAAAGTTGTTCTGGTGCTACCAAAGCATTTTTTTACATTCCCACCTCTGAACAAAGCAGATTTTTCCCTTGACAAATGGGACAGCTTATCCAAACCTTCTGAATATTTATAACGCTGAGCACTGAAATAGCTCAGGATGGACTTTTGCTACTTTCTCCAGGTATTTTGTGAAATCTAGTAAAAGTGCATAAATTTGACTTTTCAATCAAAATTTTGAAGCTTCATTTTATCCTTATGGGAGTATTTTTGTGGCACTATTATGAAAATGTTTGAAGTTTTTTTGAAACCTTCACCATCCACTATTGGGGTAACATTTCATTACCAAAAACCTTGTAAAATGCTAAAGAACTGTGTTTCTTCTGTTACACAGTAAAATATATTTTTCATGGCTATAGTTGGAGGATTTCAGTTCCAAGCTCTGAAATATAGGAGTTTTTGGTTGTTTTTTTTTTTTCTTTTGCAGATAGTAGTATCTGTCTCTTTGGCAAAGTGTTCAAGCAGTTGTGCTGGCCCTGTTGGATTTAACTTTGGAGTCTGCTATGCTGGATTGATAACTTAATTTCAAATGCTTTTAACTCTTTGATATTTTCCTGTAAGTAATTTGTATTAGAGGAGATTTGACACTTGCTTCTATGGAGTAAACAAACTCCGTGGTATTGTCGACAGCCACCTGGTGAAGTGGTATAACCACCTGTGGTTACTGCTGCTCTGAAAGGAAATGAAAGCTGCCAGATCTCAGCTAGGAAGAGATTTCTCTGTGAAATCTTTGTGTGGACATCCTGCCCCCATAGCATCCCCTAATAGGAGGCAATTACGGTTTGTCTGTGCAGCAAAGTTTTGTTACGACACAAGTTATGTTGATACCAGGTAGCACAATAAGCAAATTTGTGCCACAGCACTGACACTTATCCTGACAAAACCTTGATACAGATGCAGCTCTGGTGGCAGGAAGGAATTTATTTTAGCTTTGCATATAGCTTTGAAAGTAAATTGTGTGTAGATATGCATATAAATACATAGTTATGGAGGGGCTGGCAAACAGCTCCAATGTGCTCCTGCAGCAGAGGGCTCTGCTACAGTGCCAGTGCATGGAGGGAGGCTCTGCAGCACAGGCAGCCCTGCCCTGCACCAGCCTCCTGCTCTTGGGGAGCACCAGGAGCTCCCTGCTGGAGCCCAGGGACTGCAGCCCTTGTCAGCTTTCTGCAGGGCTGAGGAGAACATTATTCACAGCCTTCAGTTCTTGTTCTGGCAGAGCCTGTCTATTCTGGATTTTTTGTCTATTCAGTAATTTTTTGTTCATTCTTATTGAGAAGTGGGCTTTAAGACAGAAGTGTATTCCTTTAGTTCTTCTCTTTTACATACAGTGTAAGTTATTTAAGATTAGTTTTGCCCCAACAGGTTAAGTATGAAAGCCTTATCTAGGAGAAATCAATTGCATGTTGTAAAGTATATTTTTTTGTTTTATTTTTTTCTCAGGAGTAAACATGCCTTCAAGAACAAGAAATTCCTCTGGTTTGTTGATCAACCTCTTTTGGCTGTAAATTCATGTTGAATATGGATATAATAGGTGACTTTGAATGAGATAGAGGAAGTGCTGTCCTTTATATATAATTTAAGACTCTGTACAACAAACTCACTGCTACCAGGTATTATTTCTTTGTAAAGTTCAGTTAGACTTTTCTAGCTAGGTATTGGTCTAAAGGCTTTCATTCAGGTTTTCTGGGTAGGGGAAAGAGGACAGAAAGAAGTCATGAGCAGGCAAGCCAGAAGAATGGCTGTCATATCTCTGATCAAATATGTTCCTGGTGAGGATGCTCTACTCTCACTCACACCCTGCCTCCTTCCTCCCATGTACTTGATCCCCTCTGGGAACCCCCACAATCTGCTATTTGAAGTACAGGGAGTTTGCCCACATGCTAGGAAAGTCCTAGGGTTTTTATACCTTTGTTTTTATTAATTAACATTTGTAATATCAAAAATAGCAGAATATTCTATTTATAGTGGTAGAAAAGAGGCCTTGTCTACATAGAGTTATTAATTTTCTATTGTTACTTCCTTCAAGTAAGCATTTCATTATATTTCCAGTTTCTGTTGCAAGTATTCCTCCTGCCCTCCTTTAGCTTTTCTCTGCCCTGGAATGGATAAAAAGTTCAAGCAGAGTCTGTAATATAATTTTTATTAGGACTTTCTGTAGGTAAAAAGAAGCCATCATGGAAACCTTTTTTTTTTCATTTCAGCCTCTTGGGTATGCACACAAGCAGTCCAAAGTAATTTGCCTAAATTAAACTTGGCCACTTTATTTCATAATCGTGAATAGTAGGAAATGCTTCTGTAGTGTCATGCTATTTCTCCTTAGTTTACCAAAGCTTTCTGCTGAAGCTGAAGATAAATTGGAGGTAATTGATTACCTTTCTTCTACAGGGTACATTTTTATATTTTGGTGCCTGTGGTGCAAGAGTTTTTATAACTTATGAAAGTGTTTGAGTAGATTGTCTTCCTGAGCTGTTACATTAGAATTGACTTCCTGACAGGGGATTCTCACCTTTGGGAATTCAGCTTCCAATGGTTTCTGCTTGGTTTGTTTAGTATATTCATGATATGGTCTGGGGTTTATTTAGTTGTTTTGTTGGGGGCTTTTTTTGTTTGTTTCTTTGTTGTTTTCTAGGGTTTTTTTGTTCATTTGGTTTTTAATTATCAATTCCTAACTTTTCACCATATTGCTTATTTTTTGAGAGGAAATCCTTAGCTTTTTCTAAAAGTTTAAACTGATGCAGACTCTGTACAGGGTACTATTAATGCTAGAAATTAACATCAATGAGCAAATTAGAAAGAAAAAATCACCTGGTTTTAAGCAAAGTTTATAACTGATGATCTGAGAGTTTAGAAAGAAGTATTTCAGGAATATTATTTATTTCTAACTGGATGCACTCAAATATCTGTGGACTTCTAAAAGGTTTTTATTATGGAAATAGAAATATTTTTTTTTATGTTTCTTGGAGAAAACAAGGCTTATTCTGTGTTCATTTTCAGTGCTTTCTTGACATGGATGGAATACAGAGAAAATATTTTTGTTCTGCACTGCGTTTTGTATATGTGGAATCATAAAATACTGAGTGCATTAGCTCTACTCTGTTTTACAGGGTTTTCTCAAACCAGAAGCAGCACTCTGGGGAAAAGATGACTTAAGAAAACTATGTAGTCAGTTTCTCATCATGTGTGTTAAAGGATACTTGTAAAATGTGATGTAATTTCTTTGCCTAGAACTTTCAGGATACCTTGAGATGTGCCTATGGACAGGGGAGTTTATTATTTCATGCTGTCACAGGATTACTAAATTCAATATAGCTGTCATCCTGATAGAAATAAATAAATCTGATTAATAGGACCATAGCTATAAGTGTATCAGGATTTCAGTTAATTTTGTGCAGATAATTAAATAAAAAACCCCACCAAAGTAAGCTATGAGTATTCATTGCTTTGTACTGGCCTTCTGGCCTCTATAAACTCAGCTTCAGGCTGAATTTGCTATTTTCCAGACTTAAAGCGTTATGCTCTTCCATCTAAGGTGGAAGTGCCTGTTTTGCTAAAGTCTGATAGTTTGGCCTGTTTTATTGGCCATGAGTTTGTAACCTGGTACCACTGCTTGTGATCAGGCTCTAAACTGAAGGGTGTGCTACTACCTTCAGGGGTCCTTCAAGGTGTTTCCATGTCAGACTGGATGTGATGCACTTCTGTTAAGTGCACTTTAAATTTTTTATTTCAGCTTGGGCATTTTTTTATAAGCTGGAGAAGACTCTGATGTGTACAACATGAAAGACTTCGACTGAAGTGTACGAGTCTGTGTTACAAGTTCTGAAAGCAGACTGTTCAAGCTTCAAGCTAGAAATGCTTAGTAGAACTTTGCTCTGGATGCACCACATAGTTTATCTGTATTTTACTGCTTGAATGCAAAATTTAATTAAAATTTGCAAATAAATGATTCCAGAGGTACCTCATCAGATGACATGGGGCAGAAAGCCACAGTTGACACATGGCAAGTTGTTGCTGTGCTGATTCATGTGCGTGTAAGAGGAGAGGAAATGAAGAGTGCTGTCATCAGCTGAAACTTAGAGGGAAGTTTTCTTCAGTAGGAGCTGATAAAACAGATTGTGATTTAACATACTCAGTGTTCGACTAATAGATCAGAGAGCTGTTTTATGTGGATCACTCATTGACTGAAAAAATAATTTCAAAGCAGTAGAAGTGATCTGTGAGTAATTATATCCTACAAAAAAACCCAACCCTCTAAAAATAAAAAACAACAACAACAAAAACCCCAAAACAAAACAACAAAACTCCCCCCCAAAAAAACCCCAACAAACCAAACAAAAAAAACACCAAAAAAGCCCCCCCCCCCCAAAAAAAGAAGGAAAATATAACGAATGGTTAAATTTAGCGTTTCCACAGTGAACCATTTTTATATGAGGGTAGGTTCACAAGAGGAGGAAAAAAGTAATGATAGCGATAGTACTATTTCTCCTGAAAATTTCCCATGATTTCAAATGACCAAAAGACACAGGAATTTAATATCTGGTAAGGTGGGATGCTACTCTGTTATGCCTTTGCTCTTTGATCTGTTTGAGCTTAATGTCCTACTAATGACTAATTATTTGTAGTTGTTTTAATCACAGTATCAGAAATATTTTACTATTAGTAGGCAAATGTACCATGTGTTCAAAATTTAAAGGTTTCTTTTTAAAAAGCAGACCATGCCAATTTTTATGATTCATTAGGAAGCTTACCAATGTCGCTTTTTTATAAGCCCATCTTAATTATAAGATCTCTGAGATATGCTTTTAGCAACTCTGGTCTGTAGTTTCCAAATTTGGAGCTCATAGGGGATGGAAGCCTGTTGATAGGCAATTGTGTGAGAGAGACTTGGATCTTTTCTTTCTTTCTTTCTTGTTTCCCTCGAGAGATTTTTTTTATTTCTATAAATAAAACTGCTCAGGCATCCTTATATATGGATGCATTTTACTCAGATTCTATTCTTAACAGTTATGAAGCAAAGGGAGACTGGGATGCAGTGTTTGTGTCTATGGGCTGTGTGAATGTTTCATGGGAAAATGTTTGGGAACAGGCAGAGGTGATAAGGTTATGTGTAAGGATTTTTCACAAATTGATCAAGTACCACCCACAGAGTTTTGGCTATTTTGCTTGACAGAATCCAAAGATGAGAAATTATGGTTTGCTGTTTGTGACATCATTTTATAAGCTAAATTTAATTTTCTGCTGAACATCCGCTGGTAATGTCATGGTAATAACTTCCTATTGATTAATTAAATCTGTTCCTTCTCCTCCTTATTTGTAACTTGTATGAAGTTGCCCAAATGTGAGTTTATGTTATTGCTAATAGTCTGTGAATGGAAACACTGTACACATTTTAATTTTCTTCTTTGCTTTGCTCAGAAGTAACAATTTAAAATTGATTGCCTTATTAAAATTTATTCTCTCAAAATAAGCTATAGCTCTGATGACTCTCAGAATAGTTTGAGGGTTTTTTAAACATTTTTACTGCATTGCTGGTGACATACAGAATTGTTGTTTATGAATTGGTAGCATTTGAAGTACTTTAGAAAAGGGCTAATTTGAAGGAAAGACATTTAATTTTTGAAACTTTTCATTTGAAATAGACTTTGAGTAGAAAGACTTTCTTTAAAAGGAACTTCATTTAAAGTGAAATGTTGTGCTGAATAAAAGTGTTGGACATGAACTAACTGGTATCCAAAAGTAAAGAAAATATTTTGAGACTAGTGTCACTCATTTACAGCAAGGTTTTGGCATTTGAGTGTTGTGTTAGATTTCAGCCATTTTGGACCCTTTGCTGAGCTGGAGGAGATTGTAAAGCTAGATATTAGAAAATGTTAAAATATAAAGCAGATAACCTTAAAATTATAGCAACATACTTGATGTCTGACAGTGTTTAAAAAAGTATCTACAGATTTCCAGAATATGATAAAAATAACCATTTTGGACACAAGTTAGATAAGTTGAAAATTTGAAATGGACTTTTTTCATTTCTCTTACAAATTTTGAAAGCTCAGTTATTTGCTTATCTTGTTTGAGTTTTGACAAACATCAAGGTCTTTGCCTTACTTCTGTAAATGCTTTTGTGTTGTATTGTGCTTCTAAGTCTTTGAATATGTAACAGAAAAATCTCAATTTGCTGCTTAACCCAGTAAATTACAAGAGGATTTTTCCATTACTCTGACTTGCAATGCTTGTGGCAGTTTACTGAGATACAAAACATTTTTTCACAGTCTATTTGTCTGATATATTGAAGTTTGGATCAATTTTACTGTAGGAAAAAAGTGGTAAGACTTTTAGTAGCTTAGCATTTGCTCTCTTTACTGAATTGGTAGCTTTCCTCCATGGGTTGAAATAATCTCTCTTACTTCAAACTTTACCTGACAATGCTAGGATAAAAAAATCAGTGGAAGTGATGTCAGTGAATACCATGGTACTATCAGACCTTGAGATGGGTTCCCTCTGGCTTTGTAGCATTGTCATTAAAGGTGTGAAATACATCCCTGGGTGTGTGTCCCTGTCTCTACTAACGTCAAGCTCTGCACTTCATGGGTTCTTGCCTGTGGGCTTGAGACCTGTCCTTGCAGAATGTAACTGCACGATGGAACTTTCAACCCAGAGAAGGTTGTAAGACTTTCTTCTTTGCTCTCTTACCTCACCACAGTCTGCTTTCAGCTGTTTCCCACCACACAGGACCATGCAGGATGGCACTGAAGACACAGGAATGTTAGTGTGGATAATGTAGCAGTATAAGTTCACAATAATATTGATATGATTTAGTATTACTTAAATTTCAAATAGTTACATTATCATCGTGGCAGTATTTAATCCATCAGTCTCTGATCCTATGTGATTCAAAGGCAGGGTCAACTACATGTAAATCATTCTTGACAGAAACTCATCAACGTATCTAGGTGATCTTGTAAAATTCTGCTAATAATTCTGGCCAGCAATTTACATTCTACAAGATTATTTTAGAGACTTAGGAGATATATTTTTTTTAATGTTTGACAATGATTTTAATACCTTCTCTTTTGAAAATCTGTTGAGCCTTACAATATAAATATATTTTGGACACATTGTAAATATTGTGTATTTTAAATACATCAGGTGAGACTAAAATTTCCCCTTTGCATAGCTAATGGATATTTTCATGGGCTGTGAGTAAATTCCAGAGAAATAGTTTAGTTGTAAGCATTTAAAAGGTTTATTTTGTAAATGTAGATACATCAAATGTACTTAGAAATACCACAATTTATTTTAGTGTATAAGTAAACTGAAATTGTCTGAAGATATAAGAAATTTTCAAAGAAATCTCAATAAGTCATTAATTACTCAGGTAAAGTTGTTGTGAAGGACTTTCTAATGAATTAGTGATGATTTAACCTTTCATGACTCAAAAATACCATGAAGAACTTCAAGGCACAGACAAAACTAAATTGATGGGGAAGATCATGCTCTCTCACTTAGCCTGAAGCAAAGTTTACACATCAAAGTTATTTCTCTCAATGTTGCATTGTGTGGATCTTCTCTGTTGTTTCTTTCTCCCATTTTATTTTTTCAAATATTTTTGAAAAATATTTTTCAAAAAGTACCATCACTGAACAAACAACTGAAAACTACTTTCTTTTAAAGCTGAAATAAGAGGTTAATTATTACTAAACAAAGGTTTCATACTATGAAGTTGGAAGAAGCACTTGTGGTTGTTTAGTCACATATGGATTTTTCATCCATATGACTACTTTGAGTGAATTTGTCAACCAGAGCTATCTTTTTGAAGAAGATGCCTCACATTAATTGTATTTATCCAAGCTTTAATTCAAGCCCTAGTGGTACAGCATGTAGCTCTTCAGTCATATGTACTTGAAACATAAAGACTGCTAAGATTTCCCTTATTGCCTCGTCCATCACAGCTGGAATTCTCTCTTAGGTCAGAACAAATTGAAGTGTTATGAATTGGACCTGGTACAAAAAGCAAATCTGAGGGTCCTTGTGTGTATGCATATATATATGTGTGTGTGTGTGTAGATTTTTTAAAATTAAAAGCCTGACTTTTGGCTATCTTGTCTGTATTATGATGTGATTCTACTTAAATGAAGACAAAGGCAGTTGAATCTTCAAATTATGTTTCTGTATTCAAGGGTGTTGGCAAAAGTGAAGAACTGCCGAGTCCCTCTGCTTCTTCCTCAGCAAGAAATTCAAAAAGGAAGGCAGAGAGTGAGAGTGGGTCAGCTGTGGGACAGCCCAGAGGCATCTCCTCCTCCGTGGACTGTGCTTTGGACCACATTGTGGGGCAGCTGGAGATGTTAACTCTAGTAAGTATGCAATAACAGGTGACACTTGCAGTGCAAAATGACAGTGCTGTCAAAGGGCAACAGTACCCTGGAGCCATGTTCATAAATCAGAACATTAAAGACTATGGGGTTATTTTGAACAGCTGTATAGTCAAGTGACTCTTTTGGTGTTTTCCTTTCAGAAAATATTGATTGCATGTATTGTGTTTGCCAAAGTGAAAGCTTCCTGGTACATAATCGTAAAGATTGTTGCTATATTTTTAACTCTGGTTGAAGAGAATAGCTGTTTTTCAGTAGTGAGATCTAAGGAGTTTTGTCGGGAGCCAGTTGTTTAGCAGACATTCCAGCTGGAGCAATCACACACTAACAGGCGATGAAAAAAGTAAATTGGCAATGTACCATTAAATCCCTTTCCCAACTTAGTGTGTGAGGTGTTGGCTTAGGTAGGAATCCAAGCAGTGCAGTAAGTCCTTGTGCCAATGAAACTGCACAAATACTCAGTCTCAGTCAGTGACTCTGAGTCACTTGTTTGCAAGTGCTCAATACATCTTTTTAATCCAGATTTAGCTTATGTTTTCAGATACTTCTTTGTAGTCTGTAATATATTGACATTAAATCACTTCAAAATGGAGCAGCTAAGTTTTATTTTTTTTTTTCCCTGCGTTCTTTTGCAATATACATGTTAAGTAGGAAGAAACATGATTTGGGAAGTATGGAGTCAAGTCATGAGTTGTAAGTTATTTGTGTAGTAAGTTGTAAAAGAAACTGCCAACCTAGGTCCAAAAACCTACTTCTTCCACTGAAGATAATATCATGGAGATTAAATGCCTTGTAATAGTATATTTTTTTCTCACTTACTTTTCTTGGGGATGCCTTAAAAGTTTCTTTTAGTTTTTTGAAAGTATCATTTGTGGTCACAGTGATGGCTGTTTTTCTGTTGGAATATGGATGCAACTTTCACATAGTATTTCAGAGTACTTTACATTATACATGTATGTATTTCTCTTTCTCAGTGAAAATGTTTTGTGAAAACAAAAGCCTTTGGACAATCTCCATGGAAGCAAAGCCATAATTTTTAAATACAGTTGTAAATAGTGGAATAGCTAAGGAAAAGCCATCTTAAAGTTTTTTTTTCCTGTTGAGTTAAAATCCCTTTTCTTATGTTGCATGCTTTTATAATACTGTGTGAATAATATAAATCAAACTGAAATTATTCTCTTCTTCTTGCAGACTATTTCAGTCCTGGAACAGCGTCTTACTTCTACGGAAGATAAATTGAAAGAATGCGTAAAAGATCAGCAAAAAATGTTACTTAAGGGAAAATGGAACTAATAAAATAAGAAAGTGAACTGTGTTGATGAGTATGTTTCACAAAATCAGAAGGAATGTTTCTTCACTGGATTTTGCTATAAGCAGAAGCATCAAATCAAAGTAATAAAAATGGAAGGAATTTAAAAAAATTCAAACATTGGTAGCAAGCAGGTATTCTGGTTATCTATTCAATGAAGTGTAACCCAATCAAAACTAGTACTTTCTAAATAATTTCCATTGAACATTCCAGAACTCTTATTTCAACCTAACAAGATATTTGTAAGGCATTAACCATGTATTTTTAGATGAATAGCAGTTATTATGCAGATTACCACTGTGCAGATTTTTAAACTCAGTCAATGATTGTGAAAATAATGTTCTTTGTGCTAAGACATCATTACTTAAACACCTAAATTAAGTAAGACATAATATAAATATGCCAGAGGTGTTCTTTGTCCCTTACATATTCTCAAGTGTTTTACCAAAAAGTAGTGTGTTATTCTGTATCTTCTAAACATTTTAGTAATGATTGCAAAAAGATGTAGTGTGAAAACATTTAGTTACAAATGCAGAAATTAAGTCACTTAAACTTTGAAGCTATAATTGCATCTGTGTGAATCCAGCTGCAAAACATGAGTTTTCATGCACTTGAACACTTCTGCTTATTGTATCCCCATCAAAATTCACTTTTCATATTTACAAAAATAAAAATCAACTTTATACTTCTGAAGAATATATTTGAACCAAACAGAAAAATATGCAAAATCTAGGTCATAAATACAAAAGATTGTAAGAATGTCCATGTGTGCTCAAGCTTTGCATGCTGTGAATGTACCCCATCAAGTAATGCATTGTGAATGCAGACATAAGTCAGGAAAAACTTTGCAGTGTATGATGATTTGGGTTTTTTTTTAAATAAAAATGCAATTCTTAGAAAGATGATTTTGGGTCTTATTTTTTAATGAAAAACATTTATTTTCTTTATGTCTGTTATTTTTTTAAATGACAAGTGCAGAACACCTGTTGTAAATCCACAGTCAACACTAGGAAATCATGTGTTTCTGTAACTTTACATGTATGTTGAAAAATAGGACACTTGAAATGGGGAAGCACTTTAATCCAATTCTGCAACTGACTGTATATAGATAAAGCCCATTTCCCAGGCTGAACCTCATTAACATCAGCAGAGCTCAACTTTAGTACACAGGCTCACTGTATAAATATGACTGCAGCTCAGGCCACAGAAATGTGCAGTCAATTTTTCTTGTATAACTTATTTTCTCTCTCAGCAACCACCTTCAGATAGCCAGATATCACCTCACTCCCTTTGTTAACTCTGATTTTTACCAATAGGTACTCCATATTTGCAGCTCAGTCTTGAGCTCTACTGGTTATGGCAAAGAAGTAGTCTCTTATAAAATTTTTGGATGCAACTGTTTCTAGGCAGCATCCTAACCACAGATTTTTTGTTAAAGAATGGTCATATGTATTCCAGCCTGACCTTTGATTATGCAATTGTTTATACTACTACATAACACAAAGTTATGTAAATGCTGTCTTTTGGATCAAATGTACTTCACTTTATGAATTTGCAAATACTCTTGTGGTTTTTGCCTTTTCTTGTCTCCATTAGAAGACACAAAACCATGTAGCTATTAAAATTTTTGCTTATTTCTTGTTTTTGGTGGAGTGTGTATATATATATATGTCTTAAATCTGCAGATTTTTCTTTTGAGTTTTTTCAGGATTATTTATCAATAAGATTTGGACATTTCTTTTACATCCACATTTTTAAATAAAATCTCTGCTGAAATTTTCCCTTCTGCCTTAGCTCCTGTTACTATTCCCTCTACCTTTTCAGTACCTATTATCTGGAGCATTTACTATTTAATCCAGTTTGTTCCTCCATTGTTTGCACATCTGGTGAACCAACATAACATTCCCAAATTAAGACATGTTCTTGTCATTCTGTTGATACTGAAACTCAACATGATAACACTTGGGAGGATGTCTGGTCATGGTTGGTTGAAAACAGGATGGATGTATTTTCCTCAAGCTGTGATGGCTTTCCTAGAACACAGCCACAACCATCTAACATGATGTTTATTTTCAAAAAAGCATTGATGTGGGCTAGTTATCTTATTCTCTTAATCCAGATAATTTCTAATAAAGTTTTGGAACAGGAATACTTCCTTTAAAAGCACCTGCCAAGGCTGTTAAACTCTCAGAAGCATTTACTTTAGGGTTTGTACTCTGTCAAGTAACTAGTGTACTTGACTAGTTTGAATTATAAAACTAGAGGAAAATCACTGCTGTTTAGTCTTAGTTGTGCTTTTGCACTATGTGAAAAAATAATTGCATGGATCTTTAAATTATTAAAATTATATTTGTATTGGAGACTGCATTGAAGTACTGATAGCCCAAACTTGTTCTAAACAAGCTGAACAATATTCCTGATGCAGTACAGTTTCCCTCAGGCTAAATTATCCCTCTGATACTAAATATAAATAGGCCCCCCTGCTGGAGAAAGTCTGCTTCCAGCTTTCAGGCCTGCTACTGCAAAAATGGCTCAATTACTTATTAAAAAGAATGACATGTAGTAGATTCCCAAGGTTTGTGTGTTGAGAGAGAGAAGGTGGTGGCAGGAATAGTTGTTGCTGGGAGACTGTCTCTGGAGAAACCCAACTTCAAATTCCTCAAGTGTCAAAGCTGCTGTGCAGCAGCTCAGCAGCACATTGCAATGTACTTCAGCAGACATTTCAAATTAAAAATGCTCTTCCAAATTGAAGATATGCTACCAGTTGTTACTTCAGCATTCATTTTTTGCTATTGATATATTTTTTATAAATTTAGAGTTTTGGAAAATCAGTTCCCAGAGGTGAATGCATCTGAACAATTCCCTTATCTTTGGACGATTGTTGTTTCTTGCTTTTACACATGTAAGATAATAATTAGTTCTTTCATCATCATCTTCATGGTGAGGAATCTAAACTGTAGTTTTAAATCTTGATCATATTAATCTTCTAGCTGGAAAAATGGTGGTAGAATAAGTTCTCATTGCCATTTTACGATGTCCTGAACAGATCCATATAGCATGAGGGATTTGAAAAATACAATTTGCCATCTTTATTTATGTCTCTTTAAATAAATAAATATGCTGTACTATTTTTAGGGTAAACAATGTTCTTTTCTCTTCCTAGAAGTTTTTTTACAGTGTTGCTGAATTATTTTAATTGCCGTATCACAGCACAGCATCACTCTTGATTTTTCTACTGAGCAACAGTGGCCAGGATGTGGCTATTTCCAGGGACATAGCTTTATGTAACCTGTTTACCTTGTAGGACTTGTAAAAATCAGAAATTCTGTACTCATTGCCCTAAACAATTAATGAATATGTATGTTCACATTGGATCCAGGAACAGTATGTTTTTGTCAGAGTAGCCCCTCAGGGACTTTTGCACGCTTCGGATGCATAATACAATTGAAGCTGTTTCTTTGTGAGAAAATAGGTTAATGACTTGCCAAAAGGCAGATGTTAATTGGAAAAAGTGCATACAAGTCCTTTTCTTTACAATGTATATGGGTTGCATTTGTTAGGACTTGCATCCAAGAACAGGTGCAATTTCAATTGACTCAGCTAACAGGATGTGCTGAGTGCACTGCTCACCAATTTCACCAGAAATTTTAAATCCAGCAGAAAAAAAGAGTTTCTAAACTAGTCAGTGAGTGATAAGCTGCTTTTATTTTCTGTCACAGAGCATATTTATAACTTAATATTGTACCTACAATTAAACATCTTAATATGAAAATAAAATCTTTGATTGTTTATTGATATTGTCAAATTTTACTGGTGAGCACTGGTACCTTACATGAGACAAAATGTGTCATCCTTTCCAAATTATTTCTTTTTAAGACAGTCAGCAGTTCTAGACAAGGTACCACCAGTGTAATTATAAATAAAACTTAAAGCAGAAATATTGGCTTTTTCGCCAACACATTTCCTGCCATGAAGCTACACAATCAGGTCAAGGTCTTGCCTTGCTTCTTTCCCACAGTTCAGAAGCAAAAGTTAATGAAGCAGGTGGGAAAAAAAAACTATCTGGGTGTGTCAAGGTCAAAAGAGCTGCTGTTGGATAGTTTAATAGCCCTGTTCAGAGGTCTCTGGGAATTTCTAGGCTACTCATACAAGTCCACTGCAACGGGAACTTCGGTTTGGATCCACATGCCTAGCCTAACCTCATCCGTCAAAAGTCTGAGGAGGGCTGGATGTGAAATTCCTCTGCCTGGAGTATATCAACAGTCTAAACCAGCGCAGGAAAATCTATTCAAGATGGCCCATTGGCACTAATGAGGGTACTGAGACTGCTGGTGGCTGGGGTTATATGATTTTCCCATGCCTGTAGCAAGGACCTGCTCACTGCACTTGCAGAAGCAGGAATGGACTGAGAAGAAATACTGAGAGTCTCAATGCCGTACAAATATAGAATTCTGCAGCTCTCAGTAGCAGTTGAGTTTGTAAGTCCATCTATGGCCTGTGTCCTTAGAGACCTGCATGAAAAAAGAGGGACCTTATTTCTCTTCAGAGCCACTAAAGAGGAATCAATTGCCAAAAGACAAAAAGGAAAGACAATCACTGACTGTCTTTTTCATCCACTTGTGCTTTGTCATGTAATGAAATAGTAGCTCTGTCTTGGGTTTTTATCTCCTCATAATCCCCAGAGGAAATCCCTGCTCCTTTTAGAGAGATAAAACCTTAGCTCACAGAAGGTAGCAAGAGCTGGGAGTCTCTGTGCTAAAGGGTGTCACTAAACCCTCTTCTGGCCACAGTAGTGAAAGCCAAAGGCCTGCATTGCTTACTCCAACACCTGCATTGAATGTCAATTCTCCCCTAAGATTCAGGAAAAGATTTATAACATTCATAAGCAAAGTATGTTTGTGTAAATCTGCTGTTTACTGGGACTTCATGAACAAGTGTCAAAGAGACACAAGTCTGGGAAGGTCAAAGCAGTAAAATTTTTTCTCTGATTTTTTCTAAGAAAGATTCAGGCAAGCCATATGCACAAAGTCCTGCTGCTTTGTGCTACCTTCATCTTGCACATCTCAGAAACATTTAAGATGAAATGGGCTTGAGTGATAAAAAGAACAGCAGCAATGCTTTCCTATGAGTGCACTGGTTGAACAGTTTTTAATTAATATTTTCATTTCCTGATACATACTGGAACTGCAAGACCCAGGATGTTTGCTAAAGCCTAAAAGGAGTAATTTGTAAGAGAAAGATGAGATGGTTTGTGATGGTTTCTGACAATGTCCAATTTCTGCTCTGACTGCTTGGGGGTATTCTGTTAAACTTCAGTGGTGCCACACCTAGAATTTGACATTGTGATCAAGAGCAGGGTTTAGCCTTTAGTCTAAGACTTGAAAATTTTTATACTTCACAAAAACAGCTCTCACTTCTAAGAAAATTATATGCATGGGTTAAAATGCCATTAACTTTTCAGTTAAGCAATGAGCCTAATCATGCAAAACACAGATGATATTTGATTGTATGTAACCATACTGAGTGATTTCAGTCTGCTCTGATGTTTCTCTGCAGCTTCATTGCTGAAACACTGTGAGCTTTTGTGCAGCTTCTGCAATCTATTCAGTATAGACCTCGCCTATAAATAGCTGCATTATTGAAAGACTGTAAGAGGTTCATTAGAGAAGTTGTGAAAGTCTCCTTTGAGCCAGGGCTGATATAGTACCACTCCAAATTACCAAAGAGTTTCAGCATGTGGGTAAGCCTAAGCACGAAGCTGGATTTTGGCCATGCAGCAGCACCAATGCCCCCCTTGAGCATCCCCCTGTCAGCCTGGCTGCAGGCTCTCACAAAGCACAGTGCACTTCTTGCTGGCTCTGCACACAGGGACGAAAGCACAGCACAGTGTGGGAACTCAGGGTCACACCGATCTTGTCCCAAACCAGAGGCAGGACATCGCCAGGGCGTCTGCTGGGGGCCAGGGCTGCAGGACATCCTGTGATGCACCTCCCCGCCAGCCTGGCACAGCCAGGGAGATTAGTCATCTTAAAATCACAGAAGTGCTCTGCTGACTCAATAGGAAGTCACTGCCTGAAATCAGTAGGACTTCTCACATGATTGAATTTACATGCTGGAAATGTCTTAATCTTGTGCACTGTGTTCACATAACTGGGGGGCAAAGAAAGAAAGTTTGAATTGCAGCTGATGTCTGTTTCCTTTAAAGGTACATGAAAAACAAATACAGCCACTTAACTTGAGCTTCTGGTTAGTTTGAAAGGGTACTTTGCTATTTATTTCACAGCTATCTGGATTAGAGCCTCCCAGCTCTGGCTCTGGTTCTCATGTAAATGAAGAGAATGTAGGATTAGGCCCCCAGTTTGTATGTAGACATTCTCCTACACCTTTTGGGTTCTCCTTTGGAAGAGATGCTAGACCAAGAGAGGTTTCCAATATGATTCAAAACCATAAAAGAGGAAATATGCCTCATCCTGTCTTTTTTTATTTGAAGAAGGAAAATGCTGTCAACCATGCAGGTAACCCAAGTTGTGTATATATTTTCTACATTTCTTTCTTTACTCTAAATGCTCTAGTTAGTAATTTCAAAGTGAGAGAGTTATGCCCTTGTTACAGAATCTGTGTTTAGGGGAGAAGTTATCAATATTTTCCTATCTAATGGACGTAGTAGGAACAAGGAGGAATTAATAGCTAACAAATCTGTAATATCTGAAAAATGCTATTCAGAAAGGAAAGATGATGGATACAATAAAATTTCTCCATCTTCACCCAAAATCTCACTGTTAATTCTATGTTTGTGTACATTGTAGGGTAACAAAGCTGAGCCTTCAGCACTTGTGGAAGATCAGACTGGAATGCTCAAGAACTCATTTTTAAGATTTGCTCCATATAAGGAGACACTTACAAAACTATATAAAATGTAGCCCGTTAACGTTAGCTATGACACACCCAGTTTATTTCCCCTTCCTTAGTTTTTTTTTTTAATTATTATTATTATGTAAGGAATGATTATGCCATTGGGAACAGGGGCTAGGAGGTTTCTGTCAGCCCAGGTTTTTGTCAGAGAATGCCGATTTGTCGTAAGCAAAATGTTTTGCAGAAGTGTCTCTGTTTGAATGAACTTCCGATGAAACACAGGGCAGGTTTCCATCCCAAGCCCGCCTGACTTCCTGCCAGCTTGCCTGGCAGCTCTCCAGGCTCCACGGCTCCAGGATGGCTCTGGACTGAACCTGTCATTCTTCCTGACTTCTTTTACTTATTTTTTGACTTTTTTTTTTTTTAATTAGAGGGAAAAGGTCTTGACAGAAATACACGTTGGCTCTGCTTGGCATTTTCTGATTGTCTTGAATTAGGCATTTTGATATTAAGGACCTTGCATAGCCCAGTCCCATGTTTTATTATGTGGGAGACCCAGCTTTCCTCTCTTCCTGAGAAGCTGCTTTCAGTTAAACTGCCTTGGAAGAGAAATATTTTTCATATCACACTGAGCTTCATTTCTAAGCATTTTCAGGAGACCTCCCAGTGCCAATATTGTCTCTTCTATTTTCAAAAATGCCCTCTTGCCTTGTGGTTTCTTCATGCTAGCAGTGCCCTTCAGCTCTGTCTCCTTCACTCACTTCTTCCAGGCCAGTTTCTGGGACAGAGTCTGGCTGTTTTCTGGTCATTCTGGCTGCTGGAATTGTGGATGTGAGGTGGTTTCTTGGGACACAGAGATATATTCTTGAAAGCCACCTTGGTGGCCAGCTGCTGGTGGTGGTTTGGCTGCTGCTGCCTGGTTTATCTGCTCCATCTTCCCTTGGAGCCAGAGATATTTCTCTGCACTTCAGTCTGAATCACCTGGGGTGCCGGATGTTTCATTCCTTCTCTTTAATGTTTAATTATCTGAGGACAGGGCCTTGTGCAGGCATGTTTTGGAATCCTGGGGGCTCAATGGGCGAAGCAAGCTGTGGAAGGCAGATAACTTCCACCTCAGGGCTCATGTCATAGGCAGTCACTTTTATCTGCCTTTGTACTCCAAACTCTTAACTTTTAACAACATCCTATATCTGTTTTTTGACTTCAGTTCATAAGCATCAGTGTGTTAATTGTGTCTGTGTGCCTGGGTTACCTTGGCTTTGAAAAGCATTTGTCTGAGGAGAACCATTTGGTCAACATCAAGAAGATCTGGTGATTTAACCTCTGAAGTTGGCTTGGTCTTGGTGTTACCAAACAAAATCCAGCTGCAAGCATCATTTTAATATTCTCTTTAAGCATTAAAATATATAATTTTTTTCCAGACCTCTGAGTTTTAGTTTCTCAATCAGTGACCCATTATATCCAAAAGTGGATTGCTCAAGAGGCTGGCACAGCCAACAAGATCAGCCTTGTATTGCTGTCACAGCATGACCAGGAGCTATAGAAAGAATTGGGAAAGAAAGTTATGTGCTCCAGTGTAATTTTCTAGGCAGTGTTCTAAGTCCTGCCAGACCCTGAAACTTCCAAGGAGAAGAGGCTTTCAGGGTGTGAGAGAAAGAGACAATGCCAGCACAGGTTGAATGCAGGCAGAGGGAGAGACAGGGAGAGGAATAAGATGAACTCCATTCTGCTTAAATGCAGCCTCTGATGATATGGTTGTACAGTCTTCACAAATGGACTGACAAACTCTGCCTCCTTCTGCACTAATATTTGTCATGCCTATATTGTCCGTCCTTCTGCAGCCCATCAGTTCTCTGCTTATCTCTTCTGCTCTGTGTTTTCACCCTCTCTTCTCTGCCATCCTTTTCCGCTGAAAAATTATTTTGCAACCTACAATTACTGCACTTGGCTGAAGTCTTGTTGGGCATATCAGGAAATTTTCTGGATCGCTCATGGGTGGAGTTTCCCAAAAGCATCAATTTGGTATTAATGCTATATAAACAATGGGCCTGTCAAACCCTGAATATCATGAGGAAACCTCAAAATGTTGTACCTTCTTGTAGATTTCTCTCATGGCAGAGTCAGCATGGTCTTCACAGTCACACAGCAAAAAGTTGACCATGGGCATAACCTCAACATATGCCAGGAGAAACCTACCTCATGTTCACGTGTTTCTTTCCATTGGCCTGAACCATCAGTACCAATCCTGTTTGGTAGAAGCCTGTCCAAGCAGCCATTGAGAAGTTCTGGTGGGTGAACAGAAGTGTAGCCACACTTTCAAAGTTGCATGTGAATTACCAAGGTCACTTCTGCCAGCTGTCACGATATAACAAGCTGTATAATAATGACCTTGTTTGCAACAGCTATGGAATCCAGTTTGAACCAGGACATTGTCTGTAAGAGGATTTTAAACAAATATTACAGTTCATACAATGCTAATATGGCTTGACATAGAGAATCACTTAACTCATTTGGGAGCTCTTACTCCTGGTTAGGAAAGCAGTGGAAAAAAGCTCACATAATTACTTCAGTCACAGACTTGGTGTGCTACAAATAGCCATCCTTTTCCTCATTTCTTCTTGTAAGAGGCTGTTTGCATACATTTCACAATATTTGAATGACATTTTCCGTGCTTGGTATCCTTTTCAGGGTGAATATTTCTAGAAATTCTCTGCCTTTTTAAAGAATAAGATAATATGTGACCTCCCCCTTTAGACCTTTGCTGGAGCCTTTCTGGCATCAGAAAGCTGATGGGAAATAACTAGTGCAGGAGACATTTCTTATGAGGACACAGGCAGACAGCTCACTGAAAGCTGTCACAGTGAATGAGCCAAGACCAAATGCAACTACAGTGGGATGAAGACCAGCTCAGCATGGAGATGAGACTGGGGTAAGGAGATGAAGAAAGAGTAGATCTGAGAAACAGAGTGGCTTGGGGCTGGACAAGACACCAAGAAGTCTGGAGAAGGACTGATCAGATCTTAGTGTTGGGAGAGAGAAGTCAGGCTCAGGGCAAAGGGAAGTAATGGTCTGGTCTATTAGATCCTGTTTCCTAGCACTTTGTAGAGCAGCCTTTTGCTCAACTAAACAACTATTGAGCCACTTGCTTAGTATTTTCCCCAATTGCTCACTTTCCCTGTGGCATGAGCAAGCATGGAGGCTAACACCTTGCTTGTGCTGTTGATTTCTTCACCTGTTCCTGAGGCAAAGATCAATGCTGTGAATCTAAAATCATAAAGAAAATGAATACAGAGAAAACTATCTGGAACTGTATGTTTAAATTGTTTTACTAAGCCAGCGTTTGAGAATTGAATTTTATCTCTGCATCTGTATCATCATCCTGGCAGCTGTACTCTGTGTAGGAAGCAGTGAGATGGAGATCTGAAAAGGCTGGAAAGGAGGGGGATGTAAAACCCAAAACCTGGAGACTGCAAAGTTATAAGGAAGTTTTTTGTATTCTCATTGAGATCTGAGATACCCAAGGAAGAAAGCAACAGAGTTTAAATCAAGAGACAATGAAAAGCAATGCCGTGCTTATAGGTCCAGTCAATAGCTTTTATGTCAATGGGAAGATGAGGAGGACAAGGAAGGATCTTGTAAAAAGTAGAAATGAGGAAAAGCTGAAGTTGCCTGTTCTCCTGCCTGAGAAAAGGATTCTGCTGACTATCTAACAATGGTTTTATGACTCATAGACCATGTTTATTTGTTGCTCTTCCTATTTGATTTTATAATTTCAAGTGCATCCTTTTGCATTTTTCAAAATAATTTTGGTGCTTGCAGATTGATTTGCCACACTAATATTCTCTCCCCTTCTCTCCCCATCTCTATCTATTCAGCCTCTAATAAGTAGCTCATGCTGCCTTCCTCTCATGTACTCATGTCCCCACTGACTCCAAGGTATTTTCCAGTCTTCTAAGCACCCTGCAGCATTTCCCCCCTGCCCCCTTCTTCAGCAGTGGCACTGAGAAGTGCCTTGGCTGCTGTGCCTGCTTCTCAATGCCTGTTGAAGGCAGAAGGTCCTGCTCACCTTCTCAATGCTTCTCCTGCTCTATTGCTCAAGCACAGGAAGATCCATACCTAGGAAAAATGCTGAGCTAAGCACAGCATCATCAGGCAGCCTAAAAGATTTTATTTCCTACAAAGCCCAGCATGGCCACTGAGAATGTTTAACCTCAAGTTGTGTCTGTTGCTTCTCAATTGGCTCCCTTGGAGTCCCTGGCAATGTGTGCATGCCTGGCTGTGTGGCGAGGGGAGACAGGGCTTGCTTTAAAGCACATGGTGAGGGTTTGGAGCTGCAGCTTCAGGTAGATGCAGGAGCAAAGAGAAAGGAATCCTGCTCAGTGAACTAGAAATTCCCACACTCTGTTGTCAAACATGCTTGTTCACTGGTGTGGAAAAGGTAAGCTGAGGAGAAGAGAAATGTGTTTGAATGCATTTTAATTGGGATTATGGGCATATGGCGTGGTGTCATTTGTTTTCCTCTTCCTGCTCTGCAATGGGGCTCTAATACCTTCACACATTTGCATTGATTTGCCATGTCAAAAGAGAAGACAGCAACTGGCTTTTTTCCCTCCTTCTTTTGGGGCCACACTAAAAGCTCTCACTTTGCACTGAACTTTACCAAAGGAACAATCATGATTTTCAGAAAAAGTGCAGCCAGATCACAAAAACAGATTAAGCAGCTCTGACTTATTTTTATTAAACTTTTCAGCTGCTCCTTGGAGGACCTTTGCTATTTTCCAGTAGCAGGAAGGGAGGGATTAAAGGGGGGAGAGGAGACATGATGGACACAGTACCACATGTACATAATTCACCAGCAGCTGGATAGTTAGGTTTTATTGTTATGATAGTATATTTAGTGTTTTGTAAAAAGCTACTTAGGGAGCTGTTTCCCTTGTACAGCAGTTTGATAGATGTAAGATTCAGACATAAGCCTTTAATTGTGCCCAGCATTACCGCAAAAGCAATTTCAGCTCTTTCCCCTGTCTCATGAAGCATCTTGGGATGCTCTGCATTTGAATGTGAACAAGCTATTGTTTAGCATGGCTTTAAATCATTACAGAAATATTCTGTAGCATCCACCGGGGAAGGCTGCTACCATCTGTCCTGTTCATTTCTCACAGTCGCTTTGGGAACCAGGGCCAGTGATCACAGAAATTTTGTTTAAAGGTTAAGCACAGAGTAGCATGATCTTCATACACTTTGAAAGCTAATAATGGGTGAAAGTGTTGCTCAGAAACATTTAAAGAGGAATGCAAAGCTTAAGGCTAAGCATCTTTCTCAACCTCCACATAAGTCTTTTCACTCATTTTCCAAAACTGTATGTGGCACAGTACAGGATTTGCAAGGGACTTACAAGCCAATGCCCACTTCAAATAAAATGTCTCTAACAGTGTTGTAGGCAATCAGTCTCCTCCTGGCACCCCTGACACAAAGGCTCTGCAGTAGACTTTGGCCACCTCAGTGCCATGGCATCACAGCCTGACTCAAACTCTAAGTCTGTAGCTCCTGGAAAAATGTCAGGCCTATTATTTTTCTTTTGAGAAATATGTATTTTTTATTATGGCTTAGACTTGCAGAAAAAGTATAACACACTGCCTAATGTTTTTCCATATATCCAATATTTAATGCTGCTATTGTCCCAGAGTTTCTGTTTCAAATAATGACAGGGGGAAAAAAAAAAGAAAAAAAAAAAAGTTGTATTAAATTTACATCAAAGGAAGGCTGGGGGAGCAGAAACACGAATAACAAACACATGCATAATATGATTCTGAACAAAGAAACCTGTGCCAGTGCAGGAATGGGCTGTGTGGGAACACATGTGTGTCATTGCAGTGTATTGCTAACACATGTGGGGTCATCCAAACACACTTGGGGGCAGCTGACATTACTGTTTGAAGGTAAATTTGATAGAATATAGTTTGTAGGTACTGTGGCAATGTCTGCAATTTACATTTTTATAGAGTGGTTATTACAGTCCTTTATGTGTTATCCTGTACAAACTTCCCTATATAGGGTGTGCCAAGGGGAGAGTGTATAGTAGAATATGAAAAAAAAAATTAAAAAGCAGATGATAATGACATCCTGAAGTAGTTCATACACGTTTTTAAAAAGAATGGGAAAAAATCATTAAATTATAATGAATTTCACTCACTAAGAGCTCCAAAGCAGTTCTGCATTTTTTCTTCTTCATCAGCTTGCAAAGTTCCCAGCAACATTCCAGTGAAATGTAGAGCATGGCTAAAATGCTTCCAGCTCCACATGGAAGCATTTGTCTAGAGCAACTGGAAGGTTCTTGGTTCAAAGCCCTTCCAGAGAAACTGAGGACTGAGGAAACATGCTAGTCTTAAAGGTACCCCAGATTATTGTGGAAGTGATTTAGTGATTTAGTACTTTATACTTATTTTTACACAAAAATAAGTATGCTTGATATTTTTCAGTAATCCTCCTGTTTTGGTTTGGTTTCACCAGATATTTGGAATCTTGAACAAAGAGTGTCTCTTACTCTAAACACATTTTTGCTTTCCTTTACAAGCAGCTCTGGCCCCTGTCCTGCTGTCCTTCATGTCACCCTCAAACCAAGGCAGCACTGCACTGACTGGCTGGCCTTTATTTTGGGATTGTCAAATTTTCAGCACCCGTAACACTGCAGCAGATTTTCAGCAGCAGGCAGCCATCAGTCATGGTAATTACAGTTTAGGCTAAATTCACAAAAGAGCTTGGCATACTGCCCCAGATCTGGTCCCAGACATGGATACATAATGCTTTCCTGCAGGAATCACAGCTCTGATTTTGGGAGCCCCCAAATTCCATGCTCCGAGAGCTGGAGTGGGCAGTCAGGATGAAGGTGGCAGCTAAGTGCTGGTCACACATGGTGATGCTGTTTTGTGATACTTGTGGTGCAAAAGAAGGCCAAAACAAAGGAGAATCCAGCTATTAGAAAATGATAGGTATGAACACTCATTTTATGTTGCTAAAATCAGGTGGCTGGCTCACTGCATGCAGGGATTGAGGTGAAAATAGCATCTTCAGTTTTGGCACACTGTAGCTAAAGATACTAAAGCAGGTCTTTAAACCTTGGTGCCCTAAATTGCTTTTACTGAATCTCCAAATAGTGCCTAAGGAAACCCAGATTTATATTCATTTTGCTGGTATCTTAAATTTCCATCTATATTATCACTGAAATATGCTTGGAGCTGCACAAATTCAAAGCAGTTGAAAAAAATTAACTGGAACAGAATTATAATCAACCTTAAAATAGTAGTTTTCAAGTCAGTAACCACTAAAGTCAGTTGTGGGTTTCTTGAATTTCTGCCTCCCCAAAGGCAGACCCAAGGGTAAAATAAGCTAGATGAAATCAGTGAATCTAGTGTCAGGATTATCCAAAGGCTTGTTGGCCTTTCTAATTGACCCTCAAAAACTGTTCTACCTATTTTGGGAACAGACTAAATGAAGGCAGTTCACCAATTTTTAGATTAATCCAAACACATGTTAAAAGACAGACTAGGAGGGGAAAGAAAAAAACCCAAAGAAAAAGTCCCCAAGCCAAAACCAAACAGGCAACCAAAGACCCCTGCCGGTTCCTTGAGGTGGGCAGGGTCATTCCCTGGCAGAGCTCCTGTGACCTGGGGGCAGGCAAAGCTGCCCCAGCCCAGATGTGAGGCAGGCAGCTGAATGCAGGGTGATGCAGGGTGGGCCTGGGCTTGAGGGCAGGCTCCCACTGTATTTCAGTGCCCGGCCAGTATGGCCCAGGTGCCATCCCCCAGCACCACAGGGAGTAAGGCGCTCACAGTGGGCACAAGATCCCACCACATGCATAGAGAGCTGCAGAAGCTTTGCTCTGCCAAGGGCAGTGGGAATTTGTTCACTGAGTGGTGCAGGCAGGATTTCCCCCCATGGACACACACCTCCTCCTGGATGCACGTGCATGTGAGTATTTGTGTGTATACATACACTTTACAGTACAAAGTACTTACAGGAAGGCATCTTCTCTAGTTAAATATTTTTCTTCAACTTCAGATTTCATGAAGTCAGGTCCTCATTGCCGCGGTTCCTCACAGCTTAAGGGTGTTAAAGAGCCCTTCTTGCTCCCGACTGCTGCAATAACAATCAGGGTGGGAGGAAGGGGAAATGAGCATGCAGCACATGCTGTACCTTCCAGCCACCAGCTATTGTTAAGAGCACATTGCTCCAGACAGAGTGGCAGCGAGGCATGGGGTGGGAAGCAGGTGTAACCTGCCAGGAACACCAGTACAGCAAAAGTTGATTTTTTTATTCAGATGAGTACTCCTACTTTTCTGATGCCTCTTGTCACCATACTGAAAGAAGTTTTGCATTCCTGTTGCTCAACACATGAAAGCTTAACAAATACCTCTATGGCAAACCAAGAGCTCATTTTCTCATGCTGGCACTTCGGTCATTCACCTGCAAAGTCAATAATCATCGACTCCCTATCCTTGCACAGCATTTCACGTGCAACAGTTTGCTCTCAGGAAGCTTGTTTCCAGGCACTTTGCTATAGTTGGGTTCTATACAGAATAGTCTTCAATGTCTCCTCCTTGCTCGCCCTGCTTGTCCAGCTCAGTATTTTTCCACTCTTTTCAGAAAGTCCCACCAGCAAAGGCTGCCCAGGCTGTGGTAGCCCCAGTGCAGTACTTTGCTCAAGCTAAGTCTGTACATGTGTGCAGCCTGGCACAATTGACAAGGTTTGAACTGCTGCTGGCTGGCCCAAACCCAGTTCAAGTCCCTCACTCCCTAAATTCAAATGGAATGTGTTGGAGAGCTAGTCAGCCCTTGCTGCAGCCCAGTGCTATTTGCAGACACTCTTTAGGATGTTTTATAAAACATCAGTGTGTAGATCCTTGCCACAGTGCATGAAGCCATCAGCCCACGTATTCCAATCCCTTCTTTGCTTCAGTGTGGGAGTCACTGTCCTGCAGTGGAATACTAAAGCTTATTTGTGATTACATTTAGGTCATTCTGCTCCTATCTCCATTAATACCTTGATTTCAGATACATGCCTATGTCTGCTAAGCATTCACACACTGTGCAGTGCAATACAAACAAATGTGTTCAGCCCAGGTGCCACACCATAAAAAAGTATGATGAAAGAACATTCCATCTCTGCCTGCTTCTACCATCAGGACACTCTCTCTGCTTCTTTTCTTCCACCAAGGTCTGGAGATGAAGTACTGGCATCATATATATCCTGCTCTTGAAATGCCTTCCGTGGCTGGCCGTTCCCTGTCCAGGATTATCCTTCTGCAGCACGGCAAAGCTGCTTGGCAAGGGAGTAAGTGGACCATAAAAAGACCTGGCATTTTCTGTCCCTTACTAAGAATTTTCTTCACTTTTCCTTATATTTCTTTTCTTCTCAGTTACTGGTCCTCTTTTACTATAGGATCATTTCTGGGAAAGAGAATCCACCCCAGTTTCCTGTCCCTCATGCAGCAGCTTTCAACTCCAGTTGAACATTGCCTGGTTGTTTTCAGGAGCTAGCTCAATACCCTGCCAAAATGCCATAGCAGCTAATCCCTGATCATCTTCTCCAGCTGCTTTTGCATCACTCACAGGTGGTTGCCCTGTTCCTGGTAGCTTGGCTTCCTTGACTGGGATGAAATGATGCTGAAAATCAATGGAAAAAAACTCTCAGAAATGGTCTTTCCCCCAAGGAAAATTCTCCTCTTTAAATAGTTCACTTGCATTTGGGATGAAAAACACAATTTTTATCTCATTAACATATGATTCCCCAGTCAT
The DNA here is from genome assembly GCF_036417665.1 of Passer domesticus. Lineage (NCBI taxonomy): Eukaryota > Metazoa > Chordata > Aves > Passeriformes > Passeridae > Passer > Passer domesticus. The sequence continues at coordinate 41,102,497 of NC_087478.1, read as the reverse complement.
CTGCACTTCTGGGCTCTGTACCTAATTTATGTTCATTCCTAACAGATATGATTTAACCTGGAGCTATGATGTACAGATTCAGACTATGAGAAAAGGACTAGACACTCAGTGTCAGTAATCAGTTCAGCTTTATTTCACTCAGCAGTGACTCGGGATGACTTACCAGCAATTTTGGACTGAACAAAATACAGCTGTCCTGTGCTGCAGTGGAGTGCCTCCGTCTGCACCCTGAGAGCTGTGGTTGCCTCCTCATCTGTCTCTTCCCACTTGTGGCAGCATCACTTCATCTAGTCCACAGTAACTTGCCATTTGCACTGCCAACAAACCTTGAAAATGTTCTGAATTTCATACCTGGAAAGGCCATAAGATGCACTTTTTATGTCAAATCCCTAAGAAACTTTCCTGTGCTACCATAAAATCTTATCCAAAATACACAGGGATAAAGTTCTATGCTATTTGTAGTGTTTGCTGCATTGTTTTTAAGTACTGGTATAACATACCCTAATAAATAATTTTATATTTTACTTTGCATCTTTGCTTCTCTCTGATTAAGAAATGAAGATGGGAAGAGTAAGAATCCATTCCCATGTGGGGGTTGGCTTCCAGAGTACAGGCCACAGCCTGTCAATGCAGTGATGCAAAGTCCAATCTCCCCTGTACTCTAGGTGCCCCCATAAGAATAATGAATTTTTCTAATTCTTACAGGGATATAATGGTGACAAATCATTTTCCAAATGTTTTCAAATCTGTTTCCATCCCAGTGTCCAGGCTGCTGATCTCTCTGGGGGACAAACAGTGCCATCAGGATGATGGTGTAAAGCAGCCAGGATTCCTGGCTTGTAGGCAGCACAACACAGCCATGCCTGTATTGCTTCCAGAGATGAAGCCAGAAGTAGGGTGGCTGTGTCCCCATGGGGCTAAGCCCAAACCCTCAGCTCACACAGAGCTGCCTGGGACATGAGAGTATCACCTCGTGAGACAGAAAAGAGAGACAGGCTGTCTCCAGTGTGGTTCCATTGGAGTATGAACCATACACCCAAGCCAGCTCTTCTTCAAGCCAGACATGCCAGCTCACTAGGTTGTGCTGCCGGCCCAGTTCCCAAAGGATTTATTAGCTGGAGCACAGAACCTGCCTGGGGACCACTGGCTCACTGCCACCACGCCACTCAATTTCTTCAGAAACCAGAGTACTGGGAAAGTAGGACAGGATACCTAAGCCCTCTGTGGGAATTATGTATAACCTGCATTATTCCCATTACCAGGAGCAGCAAAGGAAATCCACATGTCATTTTATAATGTTTGACAAACAGACAACAGAGTAACCCTTGCACTGGCTCCTCCATCACCGTGCCTTGCAGCTCAGGTGCACCTGATCATAGAATCACTGAAGTTGGAAAAGACCTCTAAGACCATCAAGCCCAGCCATTAAACCGAAATCACTGTAAACCAAAACCGCTGTTCACTGCTAAACCATAGCACAGATGATACGTGTCACTGGAGAGATGCTTACCTGCAGCTCCCATCTGCAGAGGATTTCTGTTTTAACTCCTGGTGCTAAATAGCATCCTTCAGTGTTGGATTTGCTAAAAGCACTCTTAATCTTGTCATGTTCTGTTCCCAGAAGTCCAGAAGGACTTCAGAGGGAGCAGTAAGGCTGTCTCTGAGACACTTTCCTCACTGAATATTTTCAGCATCTAGATGGTGAAAAAAAAAATTGAGTTTTACAAATTGAAATATCTAAAATAAGAAAAGGAAATTATCAGTTAATGTCTTATTTTGAAGCAGTTTTTATACAGACTAAGAAAACATATATTATACAAATCCATTTCTGACAAGACTTCTAATTTTTAGGAAAATTTGACACTACTATACCTTGCTAGATTAAAAGGCAAATAAAATTCAACATGCTGAAAATTCCCTTTAAGTCGGAATTCCCAGTTTTAATCTACCCTGAAGATCACACATTTCATACTTTTATGAAACATTTCATATTTTTATGGCAGCTGATCAGAACAGCACCATTCCTTTCTTCCATATGGCAAGGATGATGCAAAACAATATCTGGAGCAAGAAAAAAAATAATGTGACTGATTGGAATACAAAGACAAAGAACTTCATTGAAATGATCTTTTCAGAGCACCATCCCATATAGCTTAGAACCTCTCAGCACAAGTCTAGCATAAGCTGTGCTATGCCAAATTTCCCCTTCAAGGTTTCCAACTTCAGACTCAGAGCTCAAGGCACAGAATCTGGCTCGGGGCATCCTGCTCTGGCTGACCCTGCTCCGAGCAGGGGACTTGGACTGGATGGTCTCCAGAGGTCCCTGCCATCCTTGTCCTATTGCTCAAATAGCCCCTTTTGCTCCACACCTTATCACAGACTGCCTCCCTGCTGCTCTCCTCCTGCTGTCTTCTCCCCAGAATGTGCCTTGCCACAGAGAGCTCAGGTGGCCATAGGAGTCACCACAGTCCCCTGCCACTGGGCTGCTCCTATCTGTGACAGCACAACCTTCCTACTGCCTGGCTGGCTCTTGCAGTGGCATTGTTCCCCTGGGGAGAGGGTGGTATTGCAACGAGGCTGTGTTTTCACTGCCCAGAACAGTGAGCTTTCTTTACAGAAAAACAGCTGGTTTGAATGGCATTTTTTTTTTGTCAGTGAAGAAAGTCTGTTCTTCCAAGCATTTGTGGGGTGCAGGCATGGCAGCCATTGAGGGAGCAACACTGGGCCAAGCCAGAAACCCTGCTGGGCAACACCAAAATAGCCAATTATTTCATAGTCCATTAAAGAATGAATAGCCTAAAAATTATCCTGCACTAATGGCATCAGTCTTCGAAGACTCCCTTCCAAGAGGCTGAGATGACCACTCATTTGCAAGAGTTAAAATGTCCTCAGATGCCAACACCAGGAAAAAAAGCTCACTTCAAATAAAAAGTGACAAACAGAAGTCGGTAGGTCTAACTTAGGACAGAGCTATGGAAAAAAATGTAGAAAGATAAGTAGCTGCCCTGAACTCACCATTTTTTAACAGAAATGAGAGATCTTTTGCTATCACCTTCAGTGATTCTGCTTCTGGTGTGCTCTTTTGGCAATTTGTGAGTTGAATTTGGAACCTGGGACATCATACTAAGTTTGGATTCATTTAGGGCAGAGTTTAAGCATCTCTTGCTTGTGGAGAAGGAATTAACTTTTTTTCCCCCTAATAATGTAGTTCGGTATCTTGCACACTAATTTTACAAACATTTGTGAATTGAGCTGTCACCATGTTGGCATGTCTGTCTACTTAGAATTATTTTTTCTTAGGCCAATACAAATGATATCATGTCTTTGCTTGTCTGAGGAGGAAATTAACATCTTGTAAAAATAAAATTCTCAAAATCCTTACACAGACACGCTTATCTACACCCTGCCAGTAGGTTTTTGTACTCTGTATTCATTGTGAATTTGAAAGTTAGAGAGGCAAACTGAAGCATACTGCTATAGCCGTGTTCCTCTGAGCAGGCGTATGAGTATCAAATAATGAGGTAATCAGTGGAGTAAGCAGCTGGTATTTCTATTCATTTTGAGGAGATAAAAATTTGTTTGGCTTTAATTTCATTTCTTGGAAATTGGAAACTTCTCTGATCAAAGTTTCTACTATGTAACTCAGTCCCAAGCAGTGCAGTGCTGGAGGGTGCAGGTTACAGTGTTTGATCTATGGGCAGCCACATACATTAAGAATAGCAAACCACCTTTCATTTATACCAAAGCAAAGAAAAAAACCCCAAGTCCATTATATAATAAAAAAGTGACTGGATAAAAACCCCTGCCCAATGTACCAGGCTGCCTGAGAAAGCTGGTGCAAAACCAAAAAAATGCTTCTGGTGAACCAACTGCAAATTGAAAGCAAACAGCTCCAGAGCAGGAGGTGTTTGGCATCAGCCACAGGGATGAGGAAGTGTGCAGGGATAGCTGTCACCCCTGTGACAGGCTGCAGAGTGCCCCCAGTCCAAGATGCCCAGCTTCAGGGCAGCCCCCGTGCTGGGCTGTTCCAGCACCTGCTCTCCTGGGTGAGGAGAAGCTGTTCTTTGTCTGCCTTCAAGCAATACCCAGAAAAGGGTGGAGACTAATGTATTTTCCATTATCAGAAAAGCTCACAAACAAGCGTTGCTTCCCTGCTCCCTGCCACTCTCTGGAAAACAGCCTTGTACAGAGGAACACGGAGGCACTCCCAGGCCAGGGCTGGTAAACACCCACGGGGAGACTGAGGAGCGCCAGAGGACCCAATATTCATCCCTGGGGATTTAGGGCTGCATCCAGGGGAGATGATCCAAAAGCCTCTCTGTGTCTCCCATCAGTGCCTGTAAGGTCACAGGCATTTGTCTGAATTGCTGTATTTTGCGCAGGACTCAAAGAAAGAGAAAAGCTGTGCTCTTTCCTCGATGGTAGCAGCATGGCTGTTGTGGCAGAGCTGACAGTGTCAACTCTCTGGTGGTCAGAGAGGAGTGACTTCCATCCTAACAGCCTCAATGTGAAGCCAAACTATGGACACCAGCCCAAACCACTCACCTGCATTTTGGTAGGTACTGGAAACTACATTTGAGAGGATGAACATTTTACTGTCAGCGCATTTTATGTCACCCTGAATCCCCCTTTGACCACTAAGGTGTTATTTCAGTTCTGCAGAAGTGTTTGACTTTGGAGCAGCAGAAACTTTTTGCAAAGAATTTTGCCATTCATTGTGGCCATCCAGTACTTACAGGGGCTTATAAAAAGAGGGAGAGTGAATATATGGACAGATAGTAAGAGGACCAGGGGAAACAGCTTTAAACTAAAGGAGGAGAGATTTAAATGAGATACGAGGAAGAAATTCCTTACTCAGTGGGTGGTAATGCACTGGAATAGGTTGCCCAGAGAAACTGTGGATGCCCTCCAACCCTGCAAGATGACCAAGTTGGATGGCACCCTACGCAAGCTAGTCTAGTGGGTGGCATCTCTGCCCATGGCAAAGATATTGAAACTAGATTATATTTAAGGTCGATTCTAATTCAATCCATCCTATGATTCTGGTACACCTGGGCCTATGCCTGCTGCTGCACACCTATCCCATCCCCTTTATCGCTGTAGGTGTCCCACTAACAGTATGCCAGCTCCAATGGAAAACCTGCTGAGTACTTAAGGCTGAAAATTCTGCCAAAAAAGCAGAAAAGGTAATGTGATCAAGCCGAAATATCAATACACTAATTTCTCAAAGTAGTACTTGATTTTAAAAATCACCACCCAAAACATGGCAATAATAGGGGGTTTTTTTACATGTTATGCTATGCTGCCTTTGATTTCAAGATTTTTCTTTCTTAGGCATGAAGGCCAGAAAGACTGGATTCAGATTCATGAAAAGTGAGACTGTCATGAAACTGAAAAACTTGAGGAGCTAGGGTTTATCAGAAAACAACATATGTGATGAGATTCACGCTAAAATTAGAAAAGTGAGTTGTACTGCAGTATAACTGCACAGGTGTGCAGAACTGCAGTCACTTCATCCTCAGGAAATACAGTTATGCAGTAGAACTGTCTCTTAAGCCTGAATTTCAAGCAAGTCAGAATTGACACTTTACAGCCATGGAATCCAGCCAACAAAACATGTGGGGCATGTGTTACCCTCCCACACCCTCTGTAGTACCAGAACAAAGGCACACAGAACTAGTGGGCAGCTGCCACTAAAGCTGCATCACGGCTTTTCCAAGGAATTTGTCCTGAGGAATAGCAAGAAATCTTTCCCTTTAGCTTCCATATCAGGTTTTCAGATCAGTGCTCTTCCCAGCCTCTCCTCCTCTAGGCTGCTCACAGTGTGGAGTGCTCTTTTCCTGTTTACCCTCACATCCCTTTTTATTACTAGGCAGGATTTTTTTTTTTTTCAAAGCACATTCAGGCGCCTGCTTGTTTTTCCTAAAGCTCTACAGGGATTTGTCGGCGTCTTTTGCAGCAGGTCATCCTGTTTTCAGACAAAGTTCCTGTCTCGTTAAAAACAATAATTTCTGGATGTCTCTAGGTCTCCTGCTTTTAATCATCCCAAGTCCTTGAGCCATGCGATCCACACTCAAAATATTTAGTGTTTGTTTGTAGCTAAAAACAAAAAGGAAAATAAAGGAAAAGCCCAGAGAACATTTCCTTCTGCAAGAAGGAGACCCCTGAGCACTACAGTAGCACAGCTCAGCTGCACAGAGGCTGTGGCATGCTCAGGACAAAGGCTGTGACTACCAGACAAAACAGTGGCAGCAGCAACTTCACCATCTCTCAAAATGCCTTGGTGCTCAGGAGCAAGTTGCCAGCAGGTGCCTGGATCATGGGTAAGTGCCAGCCAGCAGGGCTCTGACAGCCACGCTGAGCCCTGGAGCAGACCTGCAGGACACAGCAGAGGATGTGCTGGGCCATGGGAGGGCTGGCCCATCTTTTGGGCCCAATCTGCAGTCTGAGCACCTAGAGAAAAAAAAGGAGTGTTTTTTATTGCTGTCTTGTGCAACAGCAATAATTTTCAGTCTGATCAAAGCTCTGCCTGACTTTGAGACCCACTGACAGACAGCAATAAGGCCAGTGTAATACTACATTATTTATTGGGCTTTAATTTTATGAGAGGAAAACTCAAGCAACCATCTGTCATATTTCATCTATTTTAATTCTGTACATGCCCCCTGCTACTGTATTAAGGACCACTATTCAAAGAGTACATCCATGCTGACAACACCTCTTCTGATGAGGGGACAACTGTTGTTTCATGTACATTTAGGCTGAGACAGATATTTTGCATGGCTTCATGTGAGACAGAGGTGGGAGATCAATGTTCATGCTTCCCTTTACAGTCAGCAGCAGAAGGTATTCTCTGTTAGGGGGCAGCTAGCACCCCTAAGTTAGAATCCCTTGCTGAGCTCCTGTCTCCGCAGTTTCTTCTCATTACCCTAGTGAAGGGGCACAGTGTCCTGCCTTTAAAAGTTAGAGTATGTGAAAAAGCCCTCAGTAATTGGTGATATAAGATGTCAAAGTGTTTAACAAGTGTATTTAGTACCACTCAGATAGAAATAGTTGGGGAAAGTTGGTTCACAGAAGGTGATAAGTGTACCTTAAACTGAGCCAAGATGTCAAGTCTCTTCCATGTAGCCTCAAGGAGGGGCTGGATCTATCTGCCAGTGTTGCAAGGAGGACTCACGGGTGCAGAGGACTGAACCTCTGAGCTCCTGAGGGAGCACTTTCCAACCTCTTTCCTATTGGAAAATGCTGTTATTATAATGGCAAAGGGCAAGAAAATAAACAAAAAATGCCAAGACAACTTACTCTCCTTACTGGCTCCAGGTTTGCACTATACAAAGCTGCATCATAAAGGATCTTGAGTAACCTCCTTGGAGCTGAGGGACAGCTCACCTTCAAGTGCACCTCCAGGGTTTTGTGTACTGTTATGTTCAAGGAGGTGATGAAATGTGTTTCAAAATATGTGTGTTTAAAGAGGCCATAGCCTGTACTTCCATTAAGAGAAAGGGTTTATTGTGTGCTTCCTGACGCTGAACACTCATGCAGAATGATCATCAATCAAAGTTTCAGGCTTTGGTAAATTTACCCCTGACAGTTCTTATAGGAAGATGTTACACAATCCCTAACCAAAATGCTTTGATCTCCTAAGTCAAAGTCAATATGTCCAGCTGGATAAATAGCATTAAGCCCAGCACTGCTTCCTGTGTAAGTGATAAAAAATTGATAAAATCCTGACTTTCAGAAGCACAGGTGCTTTAAATCAATGGAGCACAGTTCACCAAAGCTATTAATACTACCCCTGGAAGTCTCTACTGGAAGAAAAAAGCTTTGAAATTTTCATGCTCCTTAGTTCAGAAATGGAGCTTAAATTAGGTGGTTTTTAGGCAGCCACAACCACCGGGCCACAACCAGAGGCTGTCATACTCTGTGCCACTATCAGTCAGAACCATGTCATTTGCTTAACTGGACCAGAGTCCCTGAGCTGAGATGCAGCCCCTGGCACTGCCAGCCTCCCTGCAGGGCAGCTGGATTAGCTTTCAAGGATGTGCTTACAGAAACAATCTTACAGACTTGTCCCTATTCCCTGTTTTAACCAATCCTCTCTTCAGACACACTAAATGTGTTACCCCTCCCTTTCAGCATTCTACCATTTTTCAGACCCCACTCATTCTCCTTGAATTCTTAACTGACCACTGTGGGAAAACTTCCTCCTTCTCCTTCCCCTTGTATTATCACGGGCCTCTTTCTGGGCAAAAGCAGGGCTGGTGGATGATGGGCTTCAGGCAGGTTTCCTTCCCTCCAGCTTATTCACTTCCCAACACTGATAACCTATTACAGATTCTGTCTTACTGCCCATTCACCTCCTCCCCCAATAACAATGACATTCTTGAAAGCTTGAGATAAATATCCTGCTACAAACCAGATGATTTGGCTGAATATTACTTTCATCCTTTCAGTGACTACTTGTGGGAGTGCAGATAGTCTGTTTAGCCATATGGATGGTTTTCCATCATTCACAAATGTCACTGACAGCGGGGCAAAATTTTTTTTTTTTTACCTGGTCTTTGAGTTGCTTCAGCTGAAGTTGATTTTTGGAAGGTAAAATTCACCTTGGTCCAAGGGCCACTTCATAGAAAATATAGCCACATGTTCTTATGAAGGTTCTGAAAACATATGCAAAATTTCAGAAAAACGTGTACCTTGTGCTAAGGAAATCCTTGGAAGAAATCTTTGACATACCAATCTTGGAAATTCATTTTGAATGAATGAAATATATATATATCCATCTTCTGAAACACTTGACACACCCATCTTTTCTATTCCAAGTATACGGTGACTGTAAGTTCCTAGAAGTGCTGTGTCTTCTAAAAAACCCAAAACTGACAACAATAAATTGTTTCCTAAAAACTGTTATTTTGACCTGAGGGAAGAAAAGGAGTCAGGAAAAAGTCCCCTCTGCCACTTCTCAAGAAGCATTTCTCACTTCCTCCAAATGGCCATGCCCACGAAGAAGTGTGGTGTGCACTTTCACCCAGCAGCAGAAACAAAAACAGACCCCTTGAGTTCCAACAAATGGCCTGGCTGGACAAATTACAGAGCTAAAGAAAACAGTCTCTATCTAAGAATATGTCAGCTAAGGCACTTTCTCCCCAAGCCAATAAGAAGAGCTCAGACCTGATGAGCAACCTGCTCTCAGAGAGAGCAGAGGCAGCACTTTTCAGAGGGAGCTGTTCTCTCAGGTTTGGCAGCCACATTTTGTCTAGACCTTGCTCCTTCCTCTTTGTCCTCAGCCACAGTCCATAACACCACCCAAGTGAGCAGAAAGTTTCCTGACTGCTCCCAAACATATTCCTGCTCTAAGGGGTGGCCTTAGGCAAGAGCAGTCTCAGCAAATGCCGCGCCCAGCTCCCAGCACATGTAGCCCTCCCATCACTGTGCCTCACAACAGGCCATGCAGGACACGCATCAGATGCCTGGGAATTGCTCACAGGCAAACTTTTCAAACCATAGTGAATAGTCTCATGTTTTTGGAGACCTGAGTATGAAGGTCAGGTGGGAATATGGGAGGCAAGGAGATGAGGGACATGGGGCTGAACCTGTACAAGTCCACAGGGCAGCTGTTGGCATACAGATAGTTTTGGGGTCATCTTTGCCTTACTTGCAATGTCTGGTTGGAGCTCAGCCTGCCAGGCAGCTGGACCTTTCCTTTTGGCTTGTTTCTCCTGTCTCATCTCTACTGTCTCTGTGGTCAGAAGTTCATCTTCCCCTTCTTTCCGAAGGCAATGTGCTGAACCCAGCTTAATGGATGATCAGAGTAACTGATCAATTCCAAACCCTGAGAATAAAAAGTCCTTGGTTAATTTCTCTGCCATTTTGGCCTCATTTACCTTCTAAAGTAATAGACAATATATTTTTTTCAGGGATTCAATTGCAAAATCAATATAGGCTCTGCTTTTAAGAGCAAAAAGACAATCAACACACACCATAGGTCCTATCCCAGGCACTGCTTTTGCCTTGCTGTGTCAGCTACACCTAGCTTGAAAAACTGCAGTAACACCACTCATGGTCTTACTTAGATGAGGTAAATAGCTTCAAAGTGATTGAATCAAGTGGTATGTCCTCAGTAGAGGGGGATGATTAACAGGTAATAATCAGTATTTTCCCATAACAATGTATCTCTTAGCTTTACCAACTAATAACGCAGTATCTGTACATTTACCTTTGTAGGTTTTCAGTAAATAAAAATTCCAGCTAACAAAATGGCTCAAAGAAAATCCCTGTGGTACCTTTCTGAGTTGCTCTGAAGCTGAGTGATGTGGGTAGGTGACCTCTCCCTACCTGTTTCTAACAGTTCTTGTCCACATGTAATAGCAAAAGCATCACAAGTTGTTGCTGTATTTAAAGGAGTGGGAGCAATTGTTTTTAAATAATTAGTTTCTGAATCCAAAAGAGATTAATTTTATTACTGAGTGTAGAGAGCCCTTTGAATGCGAAAACTCATGCTTATTTGCCTCCAGTTTTCTCTGAATAACTACATGAATCAACAGGGGTGGCACTTGAAGGCACTGAGCTAAAGTGAAGAGCACTCTCATCTCGAAATCTCAGTGCAGAAGACTTGGTTCCTCTTTGCATAAATCCTGGGGAAGAAATATGAGGCACTGAGAGTTCCTTTGTTTTTGCTCATTGGATTTAAGCAATTCCTCCTGCACATATCAGAACAATGAATCCCTTCAGTCTACCAGGCTACAAGCAATATAAGGCAATCAGTTCACGCTGCAGACCTCTAGAATTTTCTAAGTTTTGGGGAAGCAAATGGGACTGCAGCAAAATCAGATTCAAACTTTGATTCTGCTGTTTTAAAGAGAAGCAATAAACAACACACCCTCTGAACATGCATGCTCCCCTGTATCCAATTATTACCCTCACATAGTGTATCTTAATGATATTAAGACAGAATGTCTAGGCTGAAGCTGTCCTCACTAATTAGAAAAATTCCTGACCAAAACTGTATTGATGTGAGCCCAAAGAACCCAGGTACTTTGGTGGTTCCTCACCACATAGTGTCACTGGTGGAATTCTCACCTTACATATTTCTAGCCTTAGTAAGGACTTGATAACACAGCCAATACACTGAGTGTGGACAAGCACCAACACAGCTGGTAGGCTGCTTGCCTCTGAACCATGCTGTACACAGCATGTAACAGAGTCACTCTCTCTGACTGACTTCAGGAAATACACTTTTTTAGATTAAAAACATCCTGCAGCTATTAGTTGGCTCTCCAAAACCCACTGACAAATGCTGTTTTGTTAGATGTTCAGGCATGTCAGCAGGATGCTCAGCGCTATTCAGAGCTGTGATCTGGCTCGTTAATTGTTCCATGTAGAAGAAGAGACAGTATATCAAGGTTATGATAATTTGAAATATTTAATATTTATCCAGATAAAAAATAAAATCCCATTGACCTGTTGGACTACAGGTTTTAGTACCAAAGGCACAGTTTGGATTAAATGAGAAAGAAAACAGTTACCAGTTTATGTTTATTTCATATTTAATCTGCAGAGAGAAATCTTTTCTGAAAGTGTCATTTGGACACTGACCTGGCCTGACTAACTTCGGTATATTGATCTTGGCAGACAAACCAGCTCTTCTGTCCCTCTGTAATGTAGAAAAGCAGTTTGCCTTTGCAGTGCAATACACCATTTTTCAGTGGGGTACTGAACATACTCACCTTCAATATAGGATATAACATATTGCAAGGGTTAGTTTGGAGGCTGCATTATCATTCTCCATTGAAAAAATTATATAGGCAAAAAACACTGGCAAATTAAAACTCAAAAAATTGAGAAAAAAAAAAAAGACTATGTGTTGAGAGTGGGTGTAATGAAAATGCTGATGGGCCCTTGCATTCAGTGGCAGTAATTAGCTTTACCATAGTAAATTCCAGGCATATGGCATATCAACTTTCACACCCTCTTACATGATTTAAATTGTTCTCATAAATGTTTGTCTCACTGAAACGGTGAAAAATCTCATCTTTTCTCAAGAATAAAACTGCTCCAGTGTCTTGCCCTGACAACTGATGCTTAAAAAAAAGCCTCCCAAATCCAGTTAAGGCAATGATGTGTGTTTAATGCAAGAGAACAACAATTAGTGTATTTTTGACTGAAAAGAACTCAGTTAAGCTGCCAGAAATGTCAAAAGTTCCTCGTTACCCTGACACTTACGTAATTGTTCTGCAAACACCCACACACCGGAATAGACCTACTCCACCAAAAATTGCAGGGCTGACTCACTGAGTGTTCATCTACGTATTGAAGACCTAACCATCTAGGATACATCATCTATAGCATAATTCTAATGTGATTTCCCTGATTAAATAAAGTTACACTTCACTCAGGGAAGGAAAAAAACCTAAACCTCTCCATATCTTTGGGATCCTGTCCACCAATCACAGAGGAAGCAGCCAAAAATGGCAGCACTGAAGGCAGTGTCTACTCTCCAAAGACTTGCCTGAGCCCCATACAAGGGCAAGGCTGGGATTAGATGCATCTGGCCATGGTCTGCAGGATTCTCCTTGTTGAAACACAATACAGAAGCAATTGTACCTGCAACCCACTTAGTTTTAACCTTCTTGCTGTGTAACATTCACCTTTCTGAATCCAGTTGTCACAGCTAGCCATAAACCTTGTTATCTGAAGAAAAGTGCATGCATGCATGTCTCCATGCAGCTCATCATAACCTTGTGATAAAGCACTAATCTGGTACAGACTAGAAAGGGAGCACGTAACCACTGAAGGCTGCTTCCTGCACTTTTCTTATTCCCATTCAAATTCTGTTGTGATCCAGAAATGCTTAACTTCTCTGGTCTGAGGGGACTACCACATGAAATGAAGCAGATTGCTGCAAACTGGGACTAGAAGCAAAAAGAAAATAACCAACTAATATATACAATGATTACCAGGAAAAAAAACAAAAACAAAACAAAACAAAAAACCAAAAAAAAACTCTAAGAAAGAGCAGGGAGGCTGCAGTGTACCACTGGAAAGCATAGGGCTGTAGCTGTCTCTACAACAGTGTCTTGCAAACCCCTGAACAGAGATCTGTGCCCTCAATTTAGCCAGAATAGGAAATGTTGTGAAAATGGTTTATACTTTACAGTTCTGCTACAAAAATTACTCAGATAACACAGTATTTTAATATAATTTACCTTTGTGGTATGTTTGTGACACCAGTGTACCAAATAAGTGACAAAAACTGTGACCATGAACAGTACTGTAATCATCATGTCATTGTGCTCTGACATACCCAGTGATGACCTGGTATTTGGATGTGACAGTTCTGCTATTAAGTCCTCATAAATACCTAAGCACACTAAAGCCAGAATAAACTTGACAACAGTAACTGTCTTGCCAACATTTGCAGAGATTGCACTTGTACACACCCAGCCTTCGAGGTATATTTTATACTGCAAAGCTCTTAAATACCAAATCAAAGAACTACCACACCCATTTATGGCTTCCTTTGATATATATGCCTTTCAAAAGGACTCTGTTCCTTCAATATATACTTTTCTAGTAATGTAAACAACCCAATATTGCCCTGAACACTTGTTCTATTTACATGAAGTTCTTTTTACTGGTTTCCCTCTCCTACCAACTAAAGTCTCTCAAGCTTCCAAATGAAATAACCTATCTGATCTGTGGGACTTAGGAGTTGTAGTGACCGACCACTGTAGTTTGGCAACTTTATTTTTATATTCTGGTTTGTTTATTTGTTTGTTTGTTTGTTTTGGGGGGATGGAGGTGCAAATTGTAGCAAACTAAACCAGAAAGGTTTGTGTGACTTATATCACATTCCACGTCCTGGAAGACAGCACCACGGGTGCTTCAAATTCAGCTTGTGACTGAGTCCTTTGTTTTTTTTTTTAAACAGAATAGGACATTTTAGCACCTGGGTCTAGCCATCAGTTTGATACTTCCCCCTCCACAAGCTTTTACCAGCCTTTTTTGACAGCAGCAGGTCACAAGGGAAAGCTCCAGGCTCAGCAATAAGGAAACTCTTACCTCTGCCACTGTGTGTATCTAGTTTGGTGCAGGCCTGCCTAGCCCAGGAGAAGTCCCCATGAGGGACTTTTCATCTGTGAAGAGTAAAGCAGAAGTGCTAAATGGAAGTTTGCAGGTGTCAGGATGCATAATTGTCCATGTGTCTCCCCCTGTGAGATCCTGGAGCCAAACTGTGTGCTCAGCTCCATGGGGTCCCCAGGACACATTTCAGTGGCCATATAGAAAACAGACAGTGGAAAGTAAATTGTTCATCCCTTGGTTGAACTACTAATTGCCTCTTTGGAAACAAAATATAAGATAGCTGCATAGCATTTCTTTTCCTGTATATGCCTGTCCCAGGATGAAAATCTTTTTCTTACGTAATTTTCTGTCCCTGCTCTGCTCTCTGCACAGCTGATTTACCCTGCACTGTGCAAACGCAGCCCTTGTTTACTCTTTTCATGGTCTAGAACAAGCCTTCAGTCATCCCAGGGGCAGGGTTTATTCCCATGGTCAGAACAGAGAGATTTGGTAGCAGGGGATTTTGCAAACACAGAGGAAAAGAAATCTTTAGCATTGGGAAGAGACAGCTTCCTTGATGCTGTCAGGTTTGCTTCCTTGTAGGATGAGTGAACAGGACGAAAATGGGACAGTGCTATTGAAGGAACATACTTTGGTGACAGCACTATGCCTCCCCAGGTAAGTCCACATTTTAGTCCCTAGTTAGTCCTTCAATCAAAATGGGCAGCACTGTAAAGACATTATAGCATTTTCTCAGCAGCCTCATCTGGTGTGATGTATGTGCCCAGTATAGTGTGATACACGCTGCCACTGAACAGCAGACAACAGCAGAGAGAAACACCAGCCTGCACAACATGAAAACACTCTCTGGACACTACTGAACTCTTTGGTATTGGCAAAGAAATAATATAAGCACATTGTTATCTGTATACAAATAGCATGATATTTCTGCACCACGGATCAGGAGTTTTAGATAGGAATTGCTCTATTCCTTAGCTAAGGTAACAGAACCATATAAATCTACATTCCAACCAGTAAGAAAATTTATTAATTTAATCACTGCCACCAAATATAATGGCATATCTGTATTTTCATGCAATCACACACAGTACAACTTTTATAATTTAGTTTGCTAAATTAGAATTTAGTCTGCTTTTATAATTTAGTCTTCTGGTTTTTGCCGCTATTATACAGTCCATTTTTAATTTGAAAGCTATCAAATTAACATGTAATTATAAAAAAAGTGTGCAGACACGTAGCCTTCTGTTCTCTTCATGTTTATTATTTTTAACAGACAGCTGCCCACCTGTGCTATGTTTCTGTTGCCAGAAGATTGTAAATCACTGCGAAGTGATACACAGGTCAGTGCCACCAAAAGCGTCACTAGCAATGGCAGCATGTGGTGGGAAGCAAAAAAAGAAGAAAAAAATATTACAGCACTTGCCTCTGTGCTTGTCCAATACACTGTGAGTCTTGCTAAACGTGGGCCTTGCACTGCCCTCCACAAGCTTAGCTTTTTCCTCTAAGAAGAGAATCCAACAGCCAGTAGTGATCTGCTGTCAAACAAAACTGCTCACCTTTGCACACCCTAAGGAACAATTTGGAGAACTCACAAGCTGCATTCAAAAGGGAACCTTGTTTATACCACAAGGAGTCCTCCTAAAAAGCTGCGTGTCTGTAGTAGCTGTTAAGTATTTTAAAGCATCATTCCTAAGTAATTGCTAATTACATTACTTTATTACAAGGCACAATTAAATATGTGCTTGAAGTCATCCAGCTATTTGCTGTTTCAAGGAAAACACTTGAGTCAAAAGGATTTCCTAAATGGAGTCATTGAAGTGTTTTATTTCTCCAACTTCAGGGATTATTTTAGATGTGAATAACTGGACATTGAATAACCCATTAAATGTCATTTCCATAAATTGTTTGTACTTTACATACATAAAATGTTTTATAGGACACTTTTGTTCTCTCTTTGAGACATCTTGCACTAACTACACTTACACCAATGGTACTCCACTTTATGGACAATTTGGTCTAGGATGATTTGTGTATTTCTATTTTCAAACAGATCATTAACAGAAACCAACACAGACATACATTGATTTTTCACTTTTACTGAAACTAAAAGGGACTGTATAAAGGACTTAGAGATAAACCTGAAGGTGAGAATCACAGACTGCATGTAAAAGTACAGGCTTTTATGTTCCACCTAAAACAATTACAGGTTACACCAGGCACAATTTAGACACAGCAAAGGGAACTGAGCTATTTGAGAATGCAGTTTGTCCTCTCTGAAGACCTTCTGAAAGTGATGAGAGGAAAATAGCAGGTTAAAATGTGAACTTCTAACTTCCACCATCTAAAGCTGAATGATTTTTAGCTGAATCTCAGGCATTTGCTGGTTCAGTCAAAGCTGATAGTCATAATCCTCAAAATTCATACCTAAGTATGACCTGCCAGTGGAGAAACCTGTCTTCACTACATTTTCCAAGCTCTTGCACTTCCAGAGTTGAGTTGAATTGGCATCTCACCCAAAATCCCGATGCCAGCATGTGTTATGATCCTTGGTCTTCTCCAGCTGTCAGTCCCAGAGTGTTCTTTGCTTGCCTGAAGTTAAACACTGCAGATACAGAAGGTGTCCCTGCTATTTTGATTCAGATCACCAGTGGGATGTGGAAAATGAAGGCTGCTTTTATAAATATTGATTAATGCAACATGGGAAAGGAGTGAATAAAGAAGCAGAAAACCCTTTCCTATATATTTTATGCCTATCTTCTCATAGAAAGACAGACTCCCATAAAATTCTACTTCAATTAAGTAGAAGAGAAGCATGAAGCTAAATCTTTAGAGGAAGAAAGCACCTATATAAAAAAAAATAAATTCTCATACCCTGATGTCTAATGCAAGAAGAAACTTCTTCATCAGTACCTAGCCTTCTGAGGATGCCTCTACATTGCTGCCTTAGTATTCCAGACTGTGAAGTGTCTCAGAGTGACCCAGTTGGCCTAGTTTCAAAATGTCATAGATACCTGCCTTTTTGGTGCTTCTCTCTCCCATTACACTATGTAGATAGCCTGTCTGTTGAATTCAGGGCCAGAGCTTCTATTACAGGGAGAGGTATGAAGAAATTGGGCAAAACAAAACTAAATTTTAATCACTGTCATCCATGCAATGCTCTTGTCCTACATGTCTGGCCAAGACAAGCTCAGGTCATAAGCACTCATGGAGATCTATTGGGTCCTCTACACATGTTACAAATGAGAAAAATGGTCCAAAAGCCCAGCAAAATAGGCTATTTGTTACTAATAAGCTTTGAGCTGGACTGAAGAATTATTTGCAGACAAGGAAGCGGAAAAAAACCCACAAAAATAAAAATAAATAAACACATGTCCATTCCTATCCAGAAATAAACATTTCAGAGTTGAAAACCTAACTGCTAGAGGCAGGGTGAATGAAGGGATCATGGCTGACAGGAATAGGCTCTTCTCACTACTGAGGAACTACAAAAGCTTCTGGAAGTTGAAAGATAATTAGTCTCCCGGTGAAGCTTGGGTTGTACATCTGGTCTCTGACAAAGCATCAGATGGTAGCATGGTTAACTGAATCTGCTTCAGCATCCCTCAGTGACTCACAGGACAGAGTGGTGCAGGCAGAAAGAGGAAAAGGGAGTGCATATATGCATGCAAACAGAAAGACAACAAGGTGGCACACAGCTCTCATTCTCTTTAAAGTTTTTCAGCTGGTGTGTGCTGAAGAAGGTACTACTACAAATTCAAAGGGTGCTATTTGTATTTGACTGGTTTAACTCTGCTGCAGTGCAAAATCTCCTGCCTGGGTCCCAGATCACCAAATGCCACCCTCAGACTGCTGCCATGCACTGAGCAGACTACAGCTACCACCATTACAAGTCTGTCTCCAGCTCCACTTCAGTGCAGTATGCTTTAGCTAACATCTTAATGCCTTCATAAATTTACCCTTGAACATTCATAGCATTTCCATCAAAATTGAGAGTCCTAATGGTAAAAAAAAAGTCTTTAAATGCTATAATTACTTATTGTAATAGTATTTTTATACTACTAGGCAACTAGCAACTACCATCCAAAAAAATGCTTAAATAAATAAAACCTAAGGCTTCTGCTTTCTAGGTTGATCTGCTACTGCTCTGGACATTTAAATAGTATACTCTGAACACATCAGAGCAGCAAATGAAGCACCTGGTAAGAACAGGCTGGAAAGCCTTTAACAAGAGAGGACAGGTCCATAGTGGGCAAGGTGAGCTGGACAAGTTGCCCGCGCTGAGCCATGGGACAGGGTGTGTGGCGGGCCCAGTGAGTTGAACATCAGTTCAAGGAAATCTCACGACTAAGGGGCGAGGCAAGGTTTGCATAACATTTCAGTCCCACTTTCAAGCCTCAAAAAAGGTAGCAAGAAGGGAACCTCTCAAAATCCCTGCTGGGGAGGACGTTGTTAATGCCATCTGGGTGTCAGCCTTGCTTGAAACTGCAGCGACTGATGTGCCAACTTTAATTAACATCACGGGTATTTTCTTTGTGGAACACACAGGACTGCCCATGCAACTATTTGTTCCCAGGGTCACACTCTCCAGCCACTCAGTACCTAAAGAACCTCCTTCAGCTGGGGTTACAAACAGTGAGCCCTGAAAAGCAGCAGCAGTTGAAGAGAGATTAGCCTCTCCCAACAATTTTGCTTCAAAGCAGATGTTGGTGGCAGGATTAGCATTGAGGCCAGGCTTCTCCTGATTTATTGTCGCTCCTCGCTTTTCTCTTACCCATTTGCTAACCCGCACCTTGGAACCGCCGCTCCCGGCTCAGCCTCCGGCCCCGCGGCGCCCCCAGCCCACCGGCCCCAGGTGTCCCCGTCCCCGGCTACCCCGGCGCCGCTCGGACGGGCACCGCAGCCCAGCCCTCCCGTCCGCCTCCCGGTACGGCGGGGGCTGCGGCGCCCTTCCGCCCCGCCGGACCGGGGGAAGCGCAGGCCGGCGGCGGCGGCGGGGCCGCACCCGCAGGAGGAGCCGCTGCGGCGGCGGGGCCGCCAGTGCGGGCGCTGCCAGGTGCGAGGGCCCGCACCGGACCCCGCCGAGCTGGCGGCGGCCCCGGCGCTCCCGGGACTGGCTGCGGGCTCCTTGCTGGCGGCGGATTACGGCCGCGGCCGGGCGAGCGCGGTTCAGCCGCAGGCTGCCTGGAGGAGCCGGCCGGGCCACTTTCCCCGCTCGCGTTTGTGGGGCGGCCCGCCGGGCTGCAGCGGGAGCGCCTGCGGGCTGCTCCTGCGGCGGGGCCGGCTCCCGGCTGCGCTGCGCGAGCGAATAAAGCCGGGCCGCGTAGGAAGAGATTAGCTCGGGGTTTACTCTTCACCCCCGTAGGGATCAGCCGAGGACAGAGCCTACCCGCCTCCCTAAAAATGGGATTCCCAGAACGCCCTAATGAAAAGCCGGGCCACGATCAGCTCGGGGGAGCTGGGGGGAACACGGCCGCCCCCCACGGGGTATGACTTAGGGAGCGAAAATATGGAGGGAGGGAGAGAAAAGAAAAAGTGCCATTTGTTCCGCCGGCTGCGACGGCCGCCCCGCGGCTGGTGCTGGCGGAGGGCCGGGGGGAGCGCCGGGGGGAGCGCCGGGCCGCGCCCCCTCACCTGCCCCCGCCGCCCCCGCCCGCCGCGCCGCGGCTGCCGCTTGTTTGCACTCGGCTTATCCGGAGCGGAAATTCCTTTCCGTTTTTGTGAATGACAAACTCATTAACGATTCATCAACACAACCTGTTCCAGCCGGCCCGTCGCCGCGGCAACAGCCCCTTCCGCGCGCCCCCATTGGCTGCGGCGGAGAATGTATCCATTGAGCGGAGCCGCGGTTGTACCCATTGAGGAGCCGCCGGGCGCCGGGCTGCGCGGGGCCGCGGCCCAGGGGCAGCGCAGCAAAGGAGGGCACCGCCAGGCAAGGGGCACCGCCAGCGCCGCAGCGCTTCCATGCTGAGCCGGGGAGCCCCGCTCGGCGGCACGTTAATTGGATTTCATTCACTCGTGGCGGAGGAAAAGCCCAAGGGCTCGGGCTGCAGCGGCGATTAGGCAGGTTCATTCAGGGATTCATTGACAGAAAAGAGAGGAGACAGGGCAGGCTGGCTGCGCGCACGCAGGCACACACACACACACACGCGCGCTCACACTCACACACACGCCCGGGCCGGGGCTGCTTCTCCCTCCCCGTGACTCCACCGCCGCCCGGCGCGGGGGAAGCGGCGCGGGGGGGCTGCGTGATTCATTTTCCTGGGGCGGAGGGAGATAAGTTGTGCGGAGTTAGAGGGGTGCAGCCCGCCCGCCGAGCCAGCCGCATGCCTCTGTGAGAGACAGGGGCGCTTCCAGAGCACGCTCCGCTCCCCCCGTCCTTCCTCATGCTAGATACGTTCAGACCCGTCCCTTTCGCGTCGGAAATGGCGATTAGTAAATCCGTGGCGTGGCTGAACGAGCAGCTGGAGATGGGCAACGACCGGCTACTGCTGATGGACTGTCGGCCGCAGGAGTTGTACGAGTCGTCCCACATCGAGTCGGCCATCAATGTGGCCATCCCCGGCATCATGCTGCGGCGGCTGCAGAAGGGCAACCTGCCCCTGCGGTCCCTCGTCGCCAGCAGCGAGGAGGACCGGGAGCGCTTCGCCCGCCGGTGCGGCACCGACACCGTCGTGCTGTACGACGAGCACAGCCGCGACTGGAACGAGAACACGAGCGGCGAGTCCGTGCTGGGGCTGCTCCTCAAGCGCCTCAAAGATGAAGGCTGCAAGGCATTTTATCTGGAAGGTGAGAAGGGCTGCCCAGGGTTAGGGGACAGATCTCTGCCCGGGTAAGAGGGAGGCGGGGATGCGGTCTGCAGCGTTCCCCGGGCAGTGGATTGATGCGCCAGGAGAGCAGCGACCTGGGTAGGGGGCTTTTCCTCCTACTCTACACCGCTCCCCCCGCCCCCCCCACCCCGGGTCCATCCTTATCCTTATCATTGTTTAAAGAAACCTTGATGTTTGAAATCGCTATGGTAGCGTGGGGAGGACAGGGCTAACGGGGATTCCGACATGAGCCTGGCAGAAGGAATTGTCTCCGAGACACCTCTCCAGCGGTCCCCGCAGGGCAAAGCGGTACAGAGCTTTAATCTTGAATGTGCTGAGCCCTCCACCGCAGCAGGCGATTTTCCTAACCCTTCCTTTAAGTTAGTCTGTCTGCGTTGAGAGTGTGACATTTTTCTCCTTTTTCCCGGAGCTCGAGAGGGTGCAAAAGAGACGCTCCTTTGCAGGCAGGGCTGTACCAGGGAAGTAAGTCGACATGCCATCTTATATCAGGTTGCATTTTCTCCTCTTTGCTTTTCTCTCCAGGTGGTTTTAGCAAGTTCCAGGCCGAGTTCGCCTTGCACTGTGAAACTAACCTAGACAGTTCGTGTAGCAGCAGCTCTCCTCCTTTGCCAGTCCTGGGCTTGGGAGGCCTCCGAATCAGCTCCGATTCATCATCCGACATTGAATCTGACATTGACAGAGACCCCAATAGTGCCACCGACTCCGATGGCAGCCCTCTTTCCAACAACCAGCCTTCCTTTCCGGTGGAGATTTTACCCTACCTCTACTTAGGCTGTGCCAAGGACTCCACTAATTTGGATGTTTTAGAAGAGTTCGGCATTAAATATATCTTGAATGTTACTCCTAACCTGCCTAATCTCTTCGAAAACGCCGGTGAATTCAAGTACAAACAGATCCCGATCTCTGACCACTGGAGCCAAAATCTGTCTCAGTTCTTTCCTGAGGCCATCTCCTTTATAGGTAAGAGCCGGTTACTTGCTAACATCTACATGTCAAAGGGCAGAATTCGTTATATTTTGCAGAATTCGTGAATTTCGGGCGAGAAGCGGTAGCAGCATTTATGGCCGTCTCTGGGCATGCCCCGTTCTCTGATTTTAAAGCCGGCTTAAGTTGAGGGGCTGTTGGGGACTGTTTGTGGGGGGTTATTGAGAAGTTCCGGTGAATTGTGAGCGACCTTTGCAGGGTTGCACAGGCATACCTGATTTGTCTGGCTGTGGAATTCCTCCTTGAGTCATTGGTGTCGGATCTGGGGACTCAGCCCTGCGCATGTTGGGGGATCTTCTTAAACCACTTCCTGGCGGATGGGGTGGGGGGCAAATAAGGCTGGGGTCGATAGCTTATTTGATCGTTTGCTTTGTTGGTGTTGGGTTTTGGGGTTGTTTGCTTTTGGTTGTTTGGGTTTTTTCCCCTTTTTTCCGTGAGGTTACTGAACAGCAGTATAATAAAAAGAAACTATCTGGGAATCTAACTTTAGCTTTTAAATGCAAGTTATGAATAAGCGGTGTCCCTGGCAAATATATTGCCGGAATTTAAATTAAATCTCGTGGTAATAATGATATACCGCTCGGGCTCGGTGCCTCGGTCAGGCGTCCCTCAGACGGAAATCTGTACCCTTGGGCCCAAGGAGTTCTGGTTAAAATCTGAGCTCTCCTTCGTTTTGGGGAGGACTCAAATTGCCCCATCTGGGTACCGTGGGGTGGGCATTGCATTATCTGTTGGGAAGCTGTGCTGTAATCCGGTTGAATGATACCGGTAATAGTGGAGAATGTAGGTAATCTGAGCCTAGCAGGAAGAAATGTGGGCTAGAAGCCACAAAGAAACTAATCTCCAGGCATTGTAATGCATTTCCTATTACAAAGGAACCCATTTTCAACCAATGTTGACATCCTGTTCCTCCTAATGGGCTGTCCCCTGTGACTTCCCTCATTCTTTTAAAATGCCTGAATACCTCCATTGTTAGCTGCACAACAGTGGGAGAATAATTTAATAGACCTTTGCAGTCTGCGGGTCTGTATAAAGCCTTTCAGTGACATATTGCAGGATTTCCATGCTGGGGCAAGGGGACTGTAAGAATTTAAAGGCAAATCTCCAGGCAAAAGCCTGTCTTTTAAACCTGACTTTTAAAACAGTGTCATGCAGCGTGTCCTGCTCCCTTTGTCTCATTCTTAGTTTTCTCAGCTCCTGGACTTGGGTAGTAGGGGGAGTGGATTCCTCTCTTGTCCTGGTTTTAAGCCGCTGAAGTTAACTCTTGAGTTGCACTGCTGGCCACTGGGATCAGAATTGTACTTTCTTCCTACTTGATACTAATCTCATTTGTGTTGAGAGATCAGTTATCAACCCTCTGTCTTACGTGTCCTTCTCTTCCTCTTTGTACAGATGAAGCACGGGGGAAGAACTGCGGTGTCCTGGTGCATTGCTTAGCAGGGATCAGCCGCTCGGTCACAGTGACGGTGGCCTACCTCATGCAGAAGCTGAACTTGTCCATGAATGATGCCTATGATATTGTCAAGATGAAGAAGTCCAACATTTCACCCAACTTCAACTTCATGGGTCAGCTGCTAGACTTTGAGCGGACTCTGGGACTGAGCAGCCCCTGTGACAATCGGGTGCCGAACCAGCAGCTGTACTTCACCACCCCTTCTAACCAGAACGTCTTCCAGGTGGATTCCTTGCAGTCCACGTGAGCTCCCACCACCTCCCTTCTGTCCATTTCATGGGATCACTCCTCAATGGTTTCTCTTTGGCAGTGATAAAGAAATGCAGCTTTCTCTTTTTCTGGCCTCTGCTGTTAACAAGCAGCTGCCAGTGCAGGCAAGGAAAGGTTACACAGTATGGAATGGGCTATTGCAAAGGGAGGGGACTGGCGAGCTCTCTGGGCAGCACCGTAGTGCCCGGCAGCAGGTGGGCAGTACGCTCATCCCTGCTTGGGCAGTAGCCGGGGTCCGAGGACTTGCCGTGTGGTAGGTGAGGCTGGACAAGCTGGACACGTGTTCTCTAGGGGCTGGAACTGTCCTTCTGCCCTCTGCTCTCAGATCTGTGACACACATCTTTGTCTTCAGTGAAGACTGGTTATTTTTGTTTGTTTGTTTTAATTTAGAGGAGCCAAAGAAAGAGATTTCAGCTTAGTGTATTTGGAGTACTTGTTTGCTAGGAGCTTGGTAGTATTTTACTTGATCAATGTAAATATTTTAACCTTAAATTTATTTGCTTTTATTTTTTTTCTTAATTCACATGTACTCAAGAAATCAATCCAAGGGACACCTGTGTTTTTGTTCTTTTCATAAATTTTGCTTTGTTTGTTTTAATTGCAAAGAATATATTTGCAGCATGCTGAATTTTATTGAAGCAAGCTTTCCATGAGGGAGAAATGGCAATGGTGAGAAGTTTGCAGATCAGGTTTCGTGAGCAAGTAGAGTCTCTTCTTTCATATATCTTTCTTTTCCTTTTGGTGATTTTTTTTTCCACATGCTTTTGATGTAGGTTCCATATGATATATATATACTATATATATATTTAAATTAAATTAATTTTTTGCCTTACCTTTTGTAAATAGATCATCTGGGAGGAGGTTTGTCTTTGAATGCGAAAGATTTTTGATGACTTTTTAAAACTTTCAGATGTGCTAAACAGTGCATTACCTCTGTACAAATTCTTCAGGGAGCTTCACCTCAAATGCAATATTTTGCGTCTTTTTTTTGTATAAAACTGGAAGTATGTGCGAGCATCTGTACCTGTGTGTACGCACAGTGAACCTGCACATGGTTGCCAATAAGGGAGAGTCTAATCCACAGTGTAAAAGTTTTAAGATGGAATTTATTATAAGAATGTAAAACCTTAAATTATTAATAAATAAATAACTATTTTTGGCTATGGAGAAGCTGGCTGGTTTATTCCCCCTTTCCCCTCTGTGTAGTTGTGGTTAATTGCACATACCCATATGGTTATGTTTAAAGGCAATAATTGCTCTCAATAGCTTTTGTACATCCCCTAAGACAATAAAACCTTGGTTTCCCCTTCGGTCCACTGGTGCCTAAATGAATGAACAGTGAATGTGCTAGGTTCTCATCTTGCTTTGGTGAAGGGAATGCTTTTGAGGGCCTGTAGGTTAATTACAAAAAATTCCAGCATCTCTTTGCTGTACTAGGGATGCACCTGACTCTGGGCCATAATTTTTTTTCTCATTATTACTAAGAGTAAGGAGGTGTTGTTTTCTGGCTTTGTTTATGAATTCTGGTCACTCTATTACAGATGCCAGGAGATGGGTTCATGCTCTGCTTAGCTGTCTGGCAGGAACTCATTTCACAGAGATTCATCAACAGTCTGCAGCCTGTAAATGATTTTTCTGCTGCCATTCAGCCACCTTGCAACTTAATGAAGGCAAGGAGGAAAAGTCTATATATACACTTAGTCACCTCATTTCCTCTTTGGACCCTTGGAGCAGTTCTGTCTCTGCAGAAGGAAAAAGGGGGATTATAGCAATTGCAAAACTTCCTGCTGCAACTTACATTCATTAACATCCTTCCCGATGATAACTGGCCCAAGGCAGGGTGGTGCCAAAATCTGTGTGCAGTACCACAGTGAGGGGCTGGGGCTGTCGGCTGAGGTACTGCAGAACTCCTGGCAGCCAGAGCACATTTGAAGTAATTTTAGAAACTGCAAGTGTGTGAAATGAAATGCAAACAAAACATGGGAAAAAAGTGAGTCAGTGTCTCATGCAGTGGCCTAGATTGAGTGCATAAACTGTGAAAGTAGAAGTGGGTTGCAGTTAAACTTGGCTTGTGCTAATCCAGTTTTGAACGGTTTCCGCTCTTGGCATTCCCTATGCTGTTCTGTTCAAAGTGGAGATTTGCAAGCAGCTCTAGCAATTTCCTGTCCAGCTGCAGCTCAAGTGACTCCCTTGTTTGGTTTTCTGGTTGTTTTTTTTTTTCTTCTTTTTTTTTTTAATATGGTCTGTGGATAATTTTAGCCAGTTTCCTCTTTGTGGATTATTAATCTGCTTTCCTTGTAGAATCTACATAGCTGTGTCCCTACTGTTCTGCTGAAGTTAACAGATGGCCTCCCCGCCACTTCCTCTCGTTTCGCTATGGGTTTGTTGTCAGGCCACTTCTGAAATTAATAGTGTTTTCTGGCCGGCTGCCACAGGCCATTACCACAAAGGGGAAGTAACACATCTGAATAGCAGGAAGCCGGGCAGGGTCACAGCGTGAACTGAACCTGTTGAGTGCAATCAGACCTCTCCCGTTTGGCAAGTGTAAGGCTCCTCTTCCCTCCCCCCTTTTCATACGCCTTGCACAGAGAAAGGGCTGGCACCAAATGCCTCAGCTGTTTGCACCGGGCAAATACTTCCGGCTGAAGGAGTTGGGAATGTTAGTTGTGACTAGGTGCCCCTTAAGGTGAGGAGGTAAAGATCAGTGTGTGGCTGTGTAGCCCAGGGGAGGAGAGCTTTGGCTTTTTCTGCAAACTGCTTTGAAAAGTTAATGCTCACAAGGGCTTCCTGCTTCCTTCCTGCTGCACTGAATGACTAACACCAAATGGGTACTTCTGCAATTCATCATTTTTTGTGACAAGCAAGCACAGAGGAGCTTTGCTCACAGACAGACACACACACAGCAGAGGCTGAAAACTTGTTCCAGATTTTTCCTTGAGCGAGGCCCGATGCAGGGCTGTTTCAGGCCCTCGGCTGAACTTGAACAAGACTGTGTCACAGCAACTTTGGTCACAGGCAACCCCAAATCACAAGTGGAGTCAACCCAAAACCTGGTTCAATGTCTGATTTTGCTGGGAGTGTTTGCAGTCTTAGGCTGGCTCCGAATTACAAGGGGTTTGGAGGAAAATTGATGAAAACTCTAACCTGCAATGTTCACCCTCCCCACAGAGGTTTCCAAATAACTCTGTCTGAGCGTGGTGCAGGGAATGGCTCATCCTACATCAGCACTTGCCAGCTTTCCTCAGCCTGGGTTCTGCTTGCTTCTGCATTATGTGTCCTGGTTACTCCATCTATCCCTTCCACAGCACTTATTTCAAAATAATT
This sequence comes from Passer domesticus, assembly GCF_036417665.1. Classification (NCBI taxonomy): domain Eukaryota; kingdom Metazoa; phylum Chordata; class Aves; order Passeriformes; family Passeridae; genus Passer; species Passer domesticus. Next base: position 41,075,557 of record NC_087478.1, on the reverse strand, counting down.
CACTTCCTCTGTCCCCTGCTTCATTTGAGTCCTTGCTGGGATGGGGCAGAGGTCTCAGACTTCTGAGGGGTTTGGCAGCCATTACAGTTGCTCAGCTGGTAAAGTAATTTGTGAAGGGAAGAATAAATCCTTTGTGCCTGTAGGGACAGGCCTGGTGTGTATAGGAGGAAAGAGGAAAAATGTCCGCCCTTTGCAGCTAACAAGATCATAACCTGCCTCTTCATATTATAACGTAGTAATGTGAGGTAAGGAAATGCTTCAGTAGCTGTGGAGATTCTAGGAAGGAAAACTGTACTCTTAGGAGTGATCAGAGCTTTCTCACGACCCATCTACCTTCAATATAAAGGATGAAATTTTGTCCTGTGGCATCCTGTCCTATTTGCTGTGGCAAGGTCAAGGTTTCCATTTGTGTTTGTGTGCACACTTTACTTTTCATTTTCTGTGCAATAACACTATGTAACTCATTGTGTTGGTTCCCCTTTTTGCATTTCCTCTTTCCCATTCACACCCTTTCAAACTGCTCTATGCTTCCTTTCAAAATGTCTTAACTCTCTCTGTTTTTGCTGCAGTAGCCATAATTTTCCCCATATTCTTTCTTGTGTTTTTTAAAATGCTGCTCTTCCTCCTATGCCTCCTGATTTTCCAGTTTTTTTCTAAGCTCCGTAGCTCCAACTTTTCCTTTGTATTCTTCCCCTCTCAGTTATTCTGTTCTGTTTTCCTCATATTTCCTAAATCAACTCATCTTTCTGCCAGTTTTAAGCCTGTCTTTGTTTTCAAAGTGAAAAACATGGACTTATGGACTCAGTCAGTTATAGTGAGCTATAGGAAAGGTATATTTTAGTGGAAAAAGTAAGAAAACAGTACTGCTGCCCTCTTGCCACTTCCTAGCAGATGACATTATTTCTCATCTCTGTGCCATGTCTCTGTGTAGATTTGGCCCCACATGGCTTCCCTGGGTTCTCTCTGCAGCTGCTGCTAACAGAGAAGCCAGGCATGAGGAAGCAGCATTTCCTTTGGGCCTATCCAATGTCAGAGGGCACTGACTCCCCATTTGAAGAGAGGGGAGTGGTGGGGAAAGTGGGGTGAGATGGAAAATGTATCCAACAAAGGCAGCTCTGCTATCAAAACTGAAGCCAGGTTTAACAATCGTGTCTGGATAACATTTCTTCAGCTTCTCTGAAAAGCTTATCCAAAATTTTTTTCCTGTTGAGAAGCATGATGACACTTTATTCAGAGCTCCAGGAAAAACAATTGTATGTGAATGTTTAAACAAAGCTACAGCTTAAGCCCTCTCTCCACACTGCTATAAATCACTGAAAGCTTTGCCTGAGTGAAGATGGTGGAACAAATTGCTAAGCTCAATTCTGTGCCCCCCTGGACCCTGGGTGTGCGTGCTCAGCATTGCTCAGTTACCCCATGGACACAAATATGGGGCCAGCCCCCTCCATTTTGTAGCAGCACATATGGGACGCTCTGGGACTTCAGTGAGATGCTGCATTCAGGAAAGGTCTCAGTTTGCTCCAAACACCTCATAGCCAAAAGGAAATAAGGGCTACCCATTAGTGTTTTTCCATGGAGTGTGATGACTTGGGTTATACAAAGGCTGCCCTTTCCTGCCCCTGCAACAGCCAGAAACGGAGAGTGCAGCATCATACATCTCCTTTCTTCATTGCCAAATTTGAGAGATAAACATGTGCTGGAACTTAGCAGATAGTACAGACAGAAGGCTGGTATGGGAGCTGCCCTCTTGAGCAAAGTGCTTGTCTCTGTAAGGAAAGGAAAAAACTGTGTTAGATGCTTTCTGTTGTTTGTTATCGTAGGGATCTGCAGGCGCTGAGGGAATTTTGAAGTGCTCACAGCCATAGCTTTTCCTCATAAGGCAAAGATGAAGGATGTTGACTTACCACAAACACAAGGAGATGATTATCAGATGGAAAAGGGGGGTATGGAGTCTGCTTAAGAAATATTTCTTAATGACAGATGTTGCATTCAGGACTATATTTGAGAGATGCAGCAGAAAGTGCGCCCTGCTCTCCTTCACAGCTGCGATCCCCAGGATGCAGGAAGCACACGAAAATGCTGGCGCTCTCCCATCCCTAAGCTGTTCTAGCACTGTAGATACCAGCACCAAAATGATGCTACATGGGAGGTCTGTTTACCATAATGTGGAGACCATTGTGAAGCACTTTGCTCATTTTGCCAGAGACACAAGTGTTTTGCAAAGTTCTCCCAAGATCTTTCATCTTCCCAAAAGGGCAGTGTCCTTGCTTAACTTCCAGACTTTTATTTTAATAAATTTTCTGTTAAATTTTATAGTTTTCTGTTAAAACTATGTTTTGGGGCATTATGGAAGTCTGTTTTTTCATCTTTTTTTTTTCTTGCTGACCTCAACACTATAGGAAATGGATTCTCATCTGTGAGTGAAGCCATCTGAAAAACGTTGCTGGCAGACAGTTTAAGCAAGGCAAAAGTTCTTTATAGTTTGAAGGAGGTCGTTTTTGCCTTTGCTGGGAAATGACATCCAGCCAAAACCAGACTGAAACACTAGTATTCAGTATTAGTGAAATCATGTCAGTTGCTCAGTAGGTACATTGGACACCCAAATTATATGAGTCAGTGTAATAGTAGAGACTACCAGTTAGGCTTTGCCACAGACTGGTGTTCATAACACTCTTGAACCCCTTGAAGACATTATGTCTGTTTGGAGACCATTAAGGTAGTAAGTGGGGTTTTTAGTTCATTTTTCCCCTGCATACAGTAATGTTATAGTATTCTGAATCAGATATAGAGCTAGAAAGTCAAGATGTCTCAATGTGGTGAGAGAGAACATTTTTCCTAATTTATAAAAAAAGAGAATTTTAGTGTCCTGGGGACCTACTCACATTAAAAAAAAAAATGACCACTGAGACATCAACTACTGCCTGATTGATTAGGATTTCCTGTGTTATTAATGATCTAAATTGCATTTTCTGTGTCAGTGTCAAATGAATTTATTTGAGAGGTTTCTAGGCCAGCCTGGCTCTTTGTGAAGAAACATTAGTACAGCACCTCTCATCTAGTCTGAAATTCAGCCCAGCACTGAGCTGATATTCTATTTAAGCATTAGGAATTGAGTAACACTTGGGTTCTGTACAGGATATTTTTGTTATAAATAAAGACTAAATGTGTCTGATTTCTTGAATACAAATCAGGTACAACAAATTAGGCTTTCACACACCTTTACAATCCTTCACTTAAGTTTTTTTGATTCAGTGAAATTTTGCAGGCTACTGTATGTGAAGAAAATGTTTTTATATTTGCAAATTGCTCTCAGAGCAGAGAGTAGAAAATGCCTATTATTAATGTGCACCAATTCTATTAATGTGCACCAATTCTTCTTGAAAGAAACTTCTGAGAGGTTTACAGCTTTGCTAGACTTTGTTTGGACTTGAATATAAATGCCTCAGGCTAGTCTAAAAAGATGAAAAGAAATTAATATCCCTCTGAATATGTCATCCTAAAAGACTTGGCCCTTTTTTCCTGAAGAAAATCCGTTGTTTTTTGTCTGTGTAACAAAATCTTTTACTGTTTCCTTGAACATCCTCAGCTTTCTGTGCCTGAAGGAAGGAACTTGAAATCTGGCAGGGTGTGTTGAGATGTGCCTGGTGCTGCTCCCCTGAATAGCTCCTCTTGCCCAAGATTTTGAGCTGTTGGAAGATGGTGGTTTGAACATGCCAAGAAACTGAATCTTCATTAGCAACTTTCTTTATAAGTTAGCAGTGATAAAATTATCTGAGCCTGCTCTTGGTGCTGAGTTGCCAGGCCTGCAAGCAGGGACAGCATAGCACATTCTGAGGAGGGATGGGATTTGTGATGCTGTGTCTGTGAGGTGCAGGATTGTGCAGTAAGTCTGCCCCAAAATTGGTAGGTTTGATTGGAGACCTATACTGTACTTCTGTTACCTGAGCAGTATCAATCACATCTGGCTCCAGCATCCCTGCACTGTGCAGTATAAATACCCTTTACATCTCTGTTTTCCCTGAATAAAATGTTAATGGGGCCAGTCAACTAAGAACAATTTTGGTGTTAGGCAGAGAAGAAAACACATGTCAACCGACAGAAAGCAGAGCACCTTGGTGATGTTGCTGGAAAGGCAAGAGATGAGAAAATGTAGTTGTTTCTGGGCTTCATTGTCAGTTAAATTTTGTATGTGCTGAAGCATCTCAAGTGACAGCCAGGTCTATACATTCTTCTGTAAGATTCAAAGTGCTTGACATTGCAACCTTAATAATATTCTTTTAATAGTGTTTTTGTTTTGTGCCAGCAATAATATTTCAACTTCTCTGTTGAGATGTAAATGAATGACATTCCTATGGCTTTACACAAGAGTAGCAGAGATCACACTCAAGCAGTGTTTGTTATTACAGAATTAAGGTTTTAAAAGTCTCTGCCAATTATCCAATTATGGTGAAATAAAATTAACAGGTTTCCTTTTTTTTTGTGTGTGTGTGTGTGTGTTTCAAAATGTATGTAAGCTTCATTTGGCAAGGATTTAATCAATCTGGTATCTTTATACAGTGCCTTGGCTATTGTGAGCTGGTTACAACTATGGGATATTACTGTGATGTTAATCATAAACATAATAATTATCTGAGGTCAAAAGAAAATTTCCTTTTTCCCTGAGTCCTGCACAGCCAGGTACAGTGTGCAAGTTGACTTAAACAAAGTGCATGTTGCTATATTCCATAATTACTGGTCTACATCCTTGGATTGCTGAGTCTTACAGCAGAGTTTAGTGGGCTAATCCTGGTTAACAAAGTTACTCAAGTGTTTAACCATTGGCAAAATCAGATGCTGGGGCATGTGAAAACACACTGCACACCACTGGCTGCACAATAATTGATAATATCCACTAATGATTGAAGAAGCTGGGGATTCTTGGGCAGGGCAATTTCTCACATTATTAGAGATTTCCAAACTAACTGAGGAGCTAAATGCTCTTTTGTTCTGGCTGCTCAGTATAAGGGAAGAAGAAGCAGGTTTTTGGGGAGGTGCAGAGCCCTCACGCCCTCGTGAGTTGGTTCCACAGGGGAGAATCAAACAGGGAACTGGGGCAATTGAGTCCTATATCATGAGCCACTTAAAAGACCATCCTACACTTTTGCTTTTGAGAGCGTCACAGACAGGACTCATGGTTCATGTAGTTGCTGCACTATAAATGGAGTTCCTGAAATAAAGCTGAAGTAATGCAGCGATGAATCAGGCCCAGGAGTTGTGCATGTGAATGTCATTGCTTTAGGGAAAAAAAAAAAATTCTAATGTATTCTTGTTAGTCAAGAAACATAGAAATGGACCTGTATTATTCCAAACTGAATGTCAGATGATTCTGTTCCTTGCACCTTCTACCTACAGTGAGGATGAAGACTGATTCATTCTCTGAAGAAGCTTCTAGTTGGTTTGGTGTCTTGTGTGTCTACCTAGAAATCTCAGTTTTTGACAGGCAAATTTTTAAACTGTTAATAATCACAGACCTGGATAAAGACAATGGGTTTGTTTCATTCAGACTCAGTACCAGAGCATTTAATAATTGCTCTTTCATACAGTGATAGTAGAAAGCAGATGTGGGTTATAGCCCAAGGCAAGGAGTGCATGGCAAAGCTTGAGCAGTACTAAAATACTTGCTCTGTGCATGCAAAAACAAGAGTATGATGGGCAAGCTGTTGTTTGTACAGGAAAGAAAAAACTCACCAGCCTAGAAGGGAAAGAGTCATGGTCATCACACTGAGATGGAGCAGACAGTCAGGGTGGAGTGCACAGTCTGAGGCTAGGCCAGGCAATCAGATGACCAGCTGCCTCTGAAAAGACAGTCTATTTGCTTTCTCCTTTGTTTTCATTTATGTGCTCTTGTTTCTTCCTTTGCTTTAAGCACTTGCTTGTCTGCAAAGCTCTGTGAAATGTATCAATATTTCTTCTGGCGATCTAGCCCTGGCACGGCAAACCATGAGGTCAGAAAAGCTTCAGACACAGTGCAATGTTGGGAAGAGGAGGATGAATTAATGGCACTAATGGATAGAAATGAATCATTTGGCATTCATTTGAGCTGTGATTGGTATAGCTATAAAACCCAACTATGGCCCCAATGTCTGTGGATAGAATTGGAAAGAAACTGTGGGGTGTCTGAGCAAGGAAAGTGCTTCCTGATGTTTGCTTCTGTTGGGGTCATGGAAAAAAATCTTTTAGAATTAAAAAGGAATGCTACCAGAGCGTGCACCCGACTCACATACTTGACTTCTTTCTTAAAGGAAAGAAACCAGGGAGATTCCCAAACCAGTTTGCCAGCTGTCCAACAGGGTAACATCTATGTGCAAATCCACAAGTTCCTCACAGAAGGTGGCCAGGTTTTTACTCTGTAGCATCATTTTCTTCCCATTTTGAACAGAATTTTGTGAAACAGCCACAATATTTCCACATAGCTTATCCTAAAACCAAAAGCTGTCCTAATTGAAACACTATTATGTGGTATTTTGATAAGCAGCTTTCAATAGTGGCTACAAAATTTCATTTTGCAGAGTTGAAACAGAAAAGAGTGTGGATGGAGGTATTTGAATTAGGAGACAGACTTGCCTTTTAGTCTGATAAATATCTGACTAAAGACCGATTTTTAATATTTGCACAAATACAGGATTGCTTCATAGTATAGCTACACTGGTTAGTTTAACCTGTGAAGCATTTAAACCAGGCAACATTTAACCAGTTTTGGTACTGTTGCTAGTGCAGCAGAGAATAGTTATTTCTAATCTGAAATGTGAAGAAATAGATTCCAATGCCTCTTGTACCAAGAACACTACTCCTGTGCTAAGTTTTAGAAAAAAAGTCAGGCATCCCTTTGGTGCATTTTAGCATTGATGTTGTGACATCTATCTGGGGTAATTCACATGGCCATAATTAACATAAAAATGCACTTGTCATTTTTTGTCTCCAGAAAGTAGAAGAATGCTTCAAAGGAAAAAAAAAATGTTTATGCCATGATTAGTCATTATCACTAATTTTTTTTTTCTGATATAATTAAAGGAAAATACATGCAAAACATACACATCGTGAAAACAAGCTAATATTGATGAGCCTGTGTCTTATAGCTCACGCATGGAGAAAGTTTACATCCTCATGAAGGTAATGGCAACCTGGTGTTTCTAAGACTCCTTGGAAATGCCAATAAAATGTGCAGTAAACAACACTGGCTATTGCCTTTTTCCTGGAGAGGCTGGAAACTCTCCTTCTACCCATAGCTCAGGGGAGAGCTCCAGGATGCTACCTCCTTGGGAGGAAAATGTGGGGCTGGACCTGTCTTTCTCCATGCATTGAAGTGTCCCACCTCAGAGCTGAGGATTATTTTTGCTACCACTGATCTTCTGCAAAACACTTTTTCTTCCCATGATGGTAGCTGTACCAGCTGCTCTGAAAGCCTTCAGGTTTGGAGTAACCCCACAAGAGAATTCTTCTGACAGCTCTGCTTGGAAGTAAAAAGCTGTGTCCACTTTACTGTGCTTGGCTTAATCCAGCTGGCAATTGCAACACCATTAAATACATCTTGCCCTGAGAATTGTCCTGTGAGGTAATTACATTGCTGTGGTAATTGCCATCACATTTCCAAAGATGCCCCTTGCCTGTGTCAGCTGAAGTATTTCCATCCATTTCCCAAGAGTTAGGGAGGTTGCAGTGGTGCTGTAACAGAGCCCAGTAGAACCTGGCATGGGAAATAGCTGGCTTCAACATTTCTGCTCTTCCACTCCCACAGACAGGCTTGAAATCCACTGGCAGCAGCAGGGAAAAGCCTCCTCACAGCACCGGGGAGAACAAAGTGCTGCCGGTCCTGTTGGAGCTGTCAGCTTTGATACTGGCGAGGGGACAGCGGTGTATTTGTTGACAGCAGTGTGTGGATTTAATTTTGGAATGACTCCATGTGGTGGAATGAGGGCTGTCCTACTCTGTGACGAATTTGCAGCCAAAAACTGTGATTTTATTTTGAACATTTGAAGATTTTAAGTGGTTGGGCTCTAATCCCTTGAAAAACGGGAGTCTCTTCCTGTTATATGCAAGTACCAGAGACACAAAATCCACCCTTGTGCCCTACCCAGGGCACTTCATGGACACCACTCTCTTCTGGAGCATGTTTCCTTCTCAAGCATGTGTCTGTGCTTGTTTATCCTTCCTATTGCCAGCAAGTTCTGTTTGCCCCAGGACTCTTAAGAGCAGAAAACTTTAAATTTCTAGTGAATTGTTGCATGGGGGCTTTTAGAGGAGAGAGAAGATATATAAGAAATATTCAATTTAATAATAAGAAACTTATTCAATTTAGTAAATCAAACAGATTTAGGAAACAGGGTGGCCTAAATGCTATGTGACATAAGATAAAAAAATATATTTTACTTTGTCTTGCTGAATAAAGAGACTACAAAAAAAAATCCCAAATGAAAGAAAGTCAATAAATCCTTTATTTGCTATGTTTTCACTTTCTGAAAGAACTGCTCTAGCCTTTCCTTCATGTTGTTCATTCAGCTAGTTTTCAGAGCAAAAGCAGTCAATTCTGCATTATCTCAGTAGGACGGTTTTAATTTTAACACTATCTGCCTGATCTCTCTTTGTCCAGTTAACATTTCCTTGACCTAGAGTTCAACCCCTTTCACAAAGTAACCTCAGGCTTTGATGGCAGTAATTCTACCTTCAGCTGGTTTTGAATACACAACCTCCAGGCCCAAAGGAGAAGATTAGCAGACTTTACCCTAATTACTTGTTATTGTGTAGTTGTTAAAAAAGATTTTGGCTCCAGAAAATGAGGCTGTAGCCAGACAGGAGTTAGCCTGGGGTTCAAAAGTCTAGCAATCTTTGGCTCCACAGGCCTATAAAAGCAGAGTGTTGACTGAATGCAAACAGCCTGACGCGAGGCCCCTGGGAGCGGGTGACAGCAGGCCGTTCCTCACAGGCAGCGCGCCTCGAGGGGTCTCTGCGAGGCTTCCTCGACAGCCTCTGGGGATGGCTCCGGCTGATCCTCCTGGGAATGCCAGGCTGTGCCATGGCTGCAGCGAGCAGACCTTCCGGTGTACACTCTATTCTTGGGTCTTTTTGAAAGGATGAGCCGCGTTTGACGCATAGCCAGGGAAAGTACCCCCGGTGCTGCAGATGGGTGCCTGCCACTTCCCGAACTGCTGCTTCTCCGGGTACTGGCTTTAGGTCGATGTAATGAGCACCTATCAACAATTAATGATGGTTGTGGCGTGGGGGGAAGGATCCTGAGTGCCTTTAGTGAAGTGAGTAGCAGTCAGTCAACTCACATTTGAGCATTAAATATCGTAAGAGGTCAAAAGGTTTTGCCAGGAATGAAAAGTTTGGAATATTTTTAATTAAACGACATCCTTTGAAATTCTTTCAAGTCAATCTTCAAACAATTCAGGTCTTAAATTAACGCCCTTTAAAAGCACATTCACCTCTGGTAAGTGCCTTCATGCAAGCTCTACTGGGTATCACAGGAAACAGTTAATTTTGAGTCATTAGACCCCTCCATTTATTATTGTGTTCATTCACTGTAGGATACATTAATATCCCTTTTCCCTGAATAGCCAAATTCCTTATCCTATGTAAAGTTGGTGTGTTTGTGTCTGAACGGGTTTACTGTCTGAATTTACCAATGTCTTAAATATACGGGCTATGAGAAGAGTTTTGAATATGAGTGTTTGAGTTTTGAATATGAGTGTTTTGATTAACCTAAAGCATGCCTTCATCTTTGTTTGTATTCTATAATCTATTTTTATGAAATGCCTCTCTGTTAGAGAGTTACTGATTGGGGGATATTTTCATCATCCTATAAATAGAAGCTGCAGTTGACATACAAATAACTGTATTCCGTCACTAGTTTAAGGCCCTTTTGGAAAGTTTTACTTGCATGGAAAGCTAAAACAGCTGCCTAAATCTCACAACAGACTACATAAACCAGCAAAATCATACTTGACCCAAACATTTAAAAGACACTAAATGCCATTAGAAGGTTGTGGCAGATTTGGTTTTCGTCCTGGCTGTCATTTCCAGGTCTGTACACTTTCACTGTTATTTCTGTGACCGGCACACATGGGATTCAAAAGACTCTCTGCTAACAAAGACCTTTGATCCCTGGATTAACTCTTCTAACACTCTCCTTAAGCAACTAGGAAAATAAAATTATTACCTCATTATCTATTTTGAGAGAATATTTTAACTGGCCTCTGAGGAAAAAGGCTGAAGGGGCTACGCTAGTCTCCCGGGTGAGAGCTGATGGTGAGGGGTGGCACCTATCAGTGTGAATAGTTCAAATTCCAGCTGTAAGCCTGGAGGCAAAGTCCTGCTGTTGAGAGCTCCGGCCTCTGCCCTGGCTTTCTCAAGGGCCGTGACTGCTACCAGAGCAGCTGCCCCAAGGCTAATCTCTGACCCAGACCAGGTGGTGCAAGACAGCTCCTGTCCACATGGCTCAGAAGTAACTATTCTCTTTAGGTCAGCATGGCCAGATCTGGGGTAGTATTTGGCTCAGGTCTCTGCTGGCCCCATATTACTCTGCAAGCTAATTATTAAGCAGTTGTGATTTACTAATTCAAAGCATGTATTGCCTGCCTGTGCTATCCCAGGACAGTGTGTAGGGAATTTGAGGACACAATGCCTATTGGTGTAAGATCAGACAACTGTCATGGACTGAGGAAGTTAAACTTGCTGCAGTTCAAGTCCATTTTGTCTGTCTGGAGTAGAGCCTGGAGCAAACTATTCTGTTAACTGTGTCCAGACTTCCTCTCCAAGAAACGAGTCATTTTGCTTCAGAAGGGAGCCTGGGAGGGAGTAGGCATATATGCAGCATGAATGATTAGTGGATCGGATGCTGGCAGCAAACAGGGAGCTGAAGTATGTAACTCTTGAGACATCTGTTGATCTTTGACAGGAGTCTGTTTCAACTATGGGAAGGGTATAATTTATGCTTGAAAGTAACCAACATTCAGTACTTGATGCAGCCAACATTTCTTTAGTTAAGTTCAGATACTCAGTTTTCAGCATACTCAGTGAAGCCACTCAGCAAGGGCCTTTATTGGAAGCTTAGCTGCATGTCCCTTTTGTTTCAAGTATGGTTACTCCACAGGCACAGCTACATCTGTTGTCAAATTTGGCCTAATCTGGAATGAAGACAGTAATGAAAGTATAGCTTGGCCATACTTTGAAAGTCTGCATTTTTGCTGCTGTACTTTGAGCTGGTTCAATTCTAAATATGTTCCATATCCTGTTTCATGAAAAGCAGAAAAAGGAAGCTCAACTTCCTATGGAGTTTCATCTGACCTTCCCATGATAATCACAGTTTCTGTCAAAAGTCTGTAAGACTTCCCCAGTTCCCTCATGTCTGCTATACATCCTCACATTAATCCATTTCCTCCATCTCCCCGTTTTTTCTTCACCTCATTTCAGGCCCCTGCCCATTAACTATGGGCTGAGGTAGCGCAGTGCTGCAGATGCTGTGACCATCTGCATGCTGATCAGAAAGCAGACACATGCAAGGTGATTGTCCAGCCAGAAGGTTTTGGGACTCTCATATTGAAACTTTTCTCTGGATCTCCTTTCTCCAATTTGTATTAGTTATTTTCTTCTACACACCTGTTGGCTTTCACAAGACATGTAGGAACTCAAGTTTCAAAGGAAATTCTCCCTTTTTGCCCAGTGTGATTGTGAGCTGTTGTCAGATTTAAAAGCTACTAGGGTAGGAGGCAAATAACAAGTAAACTGAAATATAAATGGAAAGACAAGACAATAGAGAAGCTCAGGTTCCTCAGGAAATGAGGCTATAAAGAAAGTGGTGGTGAAATCACCTTGGATCTCTACTGGCAGCTGGCAGATAACACAGGTGCCAAGCAGGGGAAAGATGTTTCTCAAAGCTGCTTTCTCCCACTGTAGTGTGACCAGGGTGAAATGGAAGTTCCTCTAAGTGTGATTCTTTATGCCTTCCTATCAGGTTTGTGTATTTGCAATGAATGTCACCACAGTGTCCAGAAGAAAACAACACTGTGACATCCCCAGTACCAAAGGACCCAGTTCAAACAGTTAAGCCAAGAGGCTTTTTGTGTAGCCAAAAGTTATTCACCACTTTAGCCCCACTTACATCTTCAATACTTAAGTCAGCTGAGGTGAGTTAACTGATGATAATGCACATAAAGCAAAGCCATTTAGATGCATATGGTGAAGATTTGGTATCAGTTACATGCATCTGAGGTCTGCAGGGTCCAAAATCTGACACAGTTCCAGAGGAACACTATCCAGAGACCTTTTGCATTTGCACCTTTTCTGTGGACAAAGCTGACAATTTGTGCTTATTTTTTGATATTGGATATTACAGCTAATGCAATGCCTGGACCAAAATCTTTGTTCCTTCTTTAGGATTAAAATTCTCTCTGGCACAAAATTCCTTTGAGGAGGTTAACTTAAAATCATGATAGTAGAAAAAATGCTGTTGCTATGTCCTTACCTCTTTAACCTGAAATTTCCTGGTGGTTAGAGTTATATGCTTGTGCTTTTTCACAGATATCTCATTTGAGAAAATGAGACATCTCTCTTCTCAGATGAGAAGTCTTGAGAAGTCTCATCTGAGACCAGCAGTAGCTGTTCTACAGTCCAAGTTCCTCGTGAGACTGTCATGCTGATAAATATACTCTGGTAGCATAAATGCTTTCAGAAAACAGTGTTGGCCCTTTTCTTCTGAAAACCTAGAGATATAGGAGTCCAGCTTTTCTGTAATGGCTTACATTTTCCCTCTAGATCTGGATTCTGTCTCAGCATTAGAGATTTTAAATCCCATTCACAAGAAGAGAATGTCGATGCCACCGTTCTGCAAGGGACCAGGACTGCAGTGACTTCATGATGGTCACTTTGCAAAGCTCTCCTATAAGGGACAGGCTGACTACTAGGGCCACAGAGCCATTCCTTCCCTTTCCCACCAGTCTTTACTTCTTGCTTCATAATTAGTAGAGGTGGAGAGGAATCTTCTCAGGTCCAGCTTAATAGGTAACATGCTTACCCATGTAATTCCACTTTGCTGGGGAGATATGGCTCTAATCCTCTGCAGATAAAGAAAAAAAAAGACACTAGAACAACTAGGCAGTAATAGAAAAGATAATTTCCTTCTTCATGTAAGAAATAAATGCATATTCACCCTGTCCATGGGTGAGAAGCTGGATCTCAAGGATATTGCAAGAATTTTGCCTGCAGATATTTCACAGACACAGCTCAATGAAAAGGTGATTTCAAATACAGAAACAATTTCATTGTTTCTTAATAATTAACTATAAATGACTGGCTCAGCAAGTGGGCTCTTTGGATTCCCTGTCCGAGGTGTGTAACTCTAGCAGCTGGTCCTGGACATTTAGGCATCTTACAGACTCATGACCCTAAAAGGAGCTTGAGTGTAACCTTATCCCATATTTCTAATAGGTGCTTAAGCCTGAACAGAGGACATAAACCAAAGCTTGAGAAGTGACAAAGAGTATCTATCTCAGTGGAAATACTTATTGGTGATTCCTACAGGGCAAATAGGCAAAGCAGGTAACTCAAAAACATAGTCAGACCATTCACTCTATAAATCAACACAGCCCAAATCACTCATCAGAGAGGAACATGAGGTCTATAAACAACAGCTCCTTGCCACAGACAAGTTAAATCATTGATAAGATCTGAAACACATAGTGCCTAAGAGGTTTCCTTCTTTAAGCTCTCTTGTGTATTTGCCTGGGTCCTTTGTTATGTGGTCCCTTGTACAACAGAAACAGAATACCTTTTTTTGTACAACAGCACAAGCCTTTATTCAGAAAGCCAAAATTAACAGGCTTCAGTGCCAAGAGTCCTTCTGTAGCTACATCTCTTCTATGTTGTAGGAAGTACTGATGGCTTTTTGTTTGTCATTTCAGCTGCACAGGTGAGAAATGTACCTGGCTTCACTGTATAGTTTCTATTCCAGGCATGAATCTCATTAGCATTTACATGCAGGAACCCCTGGTAGCCTCAGCTGAAGTTTTCTAAGATGAAAGTGAAGGTTTATTCAATGGCTGAAATGTACTTCACACAACACTATGAATGGTACTTGACATAAAGGTCAGCAAAAGAGAAGATTGCTAATGAACGTAAAATGTACAAATGTACAAAAATCACTGCTGGTATTTGAATCCTTCCAACAACCTGTGAGATGCTTTGCTTCTACAGGTAAACCACACAGAACCCCAGCAAAACTATAGATCTGAAGTATTAGTGATACCAAGAAGAGTTTATTAAAAAAACCCCATTATCACTACAGTTTCTACCTTTATAAACCTTTTTTAATGTTCACAGAGAATAATGTAGGTTCATGTGTTAGCAGGAATAAGATGAGAGTATGAATTACCCTGTTTGTCTCCTTTGAAAATACTTGTGCATGAGTCCATGTAATGGGTTACGTTTATGAAGGTAAATATGAAAAAAGAATTTGTTCCATCTGTTCAATGTAGTTCATTCTGTATGGTGTTGCAGCAAATGAAAATATTCCAGCAAAAGCTGCATCCATCCCACCTCTGGCTCACAGTCTGATTGCTAATCTGTTCTTGAACACGCTATAACCATTCATCAGCCTCAAGGGCTCGTGGTAAAACTACAGCTGGGCCCATGAATGACCCAGATTCACCTAACTACAAATCAAAACCACTCCAGGAGATCTTAAGTGAAGGGAAGAGCAAAATCAATGTGTATAAAACTTTGGCAAGAAAGTGCAAATCTCTGCTACCTCAGGTGGCCACATTATATTCTCTTCTTTATAGACGCTGCAAAAGTATGGTTCCACACTTCCATGAAGAAAGCTGTTCCAGGTGATAACATTCTCATGGTTCCAAAATTTTTCCTAATTTCTAGGCTGTGTTCACCCATGGCTGGTTTATACTCGATTTTAATCATCCCCACATTGTCTAGCTCTAATACTTTTCTCTTTTTCCTCTGTTTAACCCATGAGGTTCAGCAAACATGTCACAGTTCTTGTTTTTTTAGAAAAGTTAACTGCTTTCAGTTCCTTGTCATTACTTTGTTCACTATATTTCTTTCAGCTTGCATTCAACTTTCTTGAAGTCAAGAAGTCATTGGAGGTTTCACAAGTACAAAGACATTAATGGTTTCTTATCTCTCTTGGAAAAAAAGATTTATGGGTATTGCCTTCTTCAGAGTCTGATCATATTGACAGATCATAGTCATCCTGTGAGCAACTCATGCTCTCAGTTATTTCTCTGTCTCATTTACTTCCAAGTATACTGTGTTTAAGAAAAAGAAAATCTCATTAGTAATTGAAATGCTTTGCAATAATAATATTGCATTTTGTGTCATTTTTAATACTCTGGCCCTCAAAGTTGTCCAGCTCTTCCTTTAAAATAGCCTGTTTCCTCACTGTAATAACAAATACATTCAAATTAGTATTGTAACTACATTTCAATAGGTAATTTCTATTTCTGTGCCAAATTCTCTGATGACAGTATTGAAGATAGGCCCTTTTAGAAGGGCCTGACTGATCTTTTAGAAACTCCTTTGTTAGTCATCCTCTAGCCAGAAGTTCCCCTTTCAACACTACCCATTATCTCTTTGTTGAATTAATAGTTTCCCTGTGACACTCCTCCAATAATTTATCCACCTTTCATTCATCCTGAAAGACAGTTATCAAGTAAAGACATCTGAGTAGACTGGCATGGTAAACATATGCTGTGCCTTACTTGATCTCTTCATTTTTCCCCACATAGCTAACAATGTTTCTTCAAAATACTATTTAGATACCATTGCTGATTCAATGAAAAACATGAGAAGTGTTGGTAGTTGGTTCTAGACAAAGGTGGATTATCCAGATGTTGGAATATGTTTAACTCCCTATGCTGGGAAGCAGTACAAAAAAATGAGACAACCTTTTCCCTGCACTGTCTTCCCCACATCTACTCTATTTGGGTGCCATTATTTTATGACCTATGCAAATGTCACCTTTAGAGGAGAGAACTCTGTTCAGGTATAATAATTAAACACTGCTCTAAAGATCTCAGAATATAGTACCATGCTTGTTTTCTGCTTTGAGCCAGCATGTCTCAGTGACACTTATTTTAGGTACTTATCATTAAGAATTTATGGGGTGTTATTTCCAAGAGCCCTGATGGCACTGAATAAACAAGATATTTGTCTAGATATTGGTGCTCACATTAGCACCCATAATGCATTCTATTGCATTGCCCAATGGGGCTATAAATTACAGGAAACAAATCTCCACTTTCTGGATGCTTCAACAAAATAGTTGTAAAATCTATCCCAGAAGAACTTCACACATAACTAAACAAGGGTCTTCTAATTGATCTTTAGGGATCATTTTAGTTCCCACTGAAATTAATGTAAAGGTTCCCATCTATTTTGATGAGTGTTGGATCATGCCCCAAGTGAGAAAGGGGATTAGATCAGAAATATTCATAGTATTGAATAACAACTAAAACTAATTAAAAAACACTATTAGAAATGATCATGCTAAAAACCACTGTGTATTCCACCTTGCTTTAGTGGTACGGTGTTTTGTCAAAATGATCTCATCATCTGGAGAGAAATTGGTTTAACTAAAGAAAAGTCTTGCTATGAAACTTCTAGTTACTAAACTAGTTGTTTAGTAATTGCAAAGTGGATGTTTTGAGAATCACATGAGTAAAAATTTAACATAGCAAATATTATCCACTGGCTGAATGTTGTGAGTAAGCAAGGATGATGATTCTTTCTTCACCATCACACCAGGACCTTGGGCTGCTACAGTACAAATTAGGATGCCAAATCTCTATGGCAGGAGTCTGCAATATGTTTAACTTCTGGGTTTTGTCACAAAGAGAGATTTGTACCACTCACTCACCAGAAAGTTAAACAATCTAATCAGAAGTTTGTAGAGCTGTCCAGTTTGCATAAGCTCACAGAAATTTAAAATAAACATTACATACGTGGAAAGGAGCAGGAAGTAGAATATCCTTTAAAAGCCAGCTGTCTGTTTACTGCCCAGCTTGTAATGAAGCTGTTTGTTTTTAACTTGGATGTTACTTGTATTCTCAACTACTCAGTTAGCATTGTGAAATAGTCATTATAATAAAGATGGTGCTTTATGTCTTCAGTGTTTCTGTTTAGACACATCTCTATTTGTGGCCATTTTCTCTTTGAAATAATTGAGATAAAATACCATAATTGGTCAGCTACTATAAAGTTTGGAAAGGCATGAAGATCAAGAATCAGTTGTCCTAGGTAGGTGAACTGGCAAAAGCAAGTGTGTGATAATCAACAGAAAGTGCAAATATTTGATTTCAGAGGAATCAAATTATGAAGACAAAAATAAAGATTGTTTTACCTTGTTTATACTCCTTATAAATTATAAAAATTATTTATCCCACCTAGATTTGACACTTACACAAGAGCATTCATGCCAATGAAGTCCCATACCAAATATCCTTGTAGGATGTATTGTTTTGGGTGTATTTACTCTCAGTGTGTAACTCCTGACTCAGAGAGCTTGTTTTACAACTTTGCTGAGAACATATGGGGAGTGCCTGGGTGTGGGATTAACCTTCTGTCAAGAAAACAACCAAAACGAAATTTATAGCAAGGAGTGTTCAATACAGGTATCCTGTGTGAATGAAAACCCTGTGTGGGCTGGAGACCAGTTACGTCCTTGGCTTGTAATTTCCTAAAGTGATAGGGCTCAGTGTGTGCATTTGTTTATTTTGCATTTCTGCAAAAAGAAAGTGGAAGTCCAGCTTAGTTGACCTAGTTTTATAGGTAGTTCACTAGTTCAATAACTCTGACCAATGAAGTTTTTTTCACAGAGGTATGCATATCTGCCTGGCCAAACTCCACCTGACCACCTGCTGCTGGTTTCAGCTGGCCACAGGTCAGGCTGGGAGGCTTTGGAGCAATACTGCTATTTCTGAGGCTACGTGGAGCTTTGATGGACCAAACAAAAAGAAACGACATAAAGGGCTGTAATGGCCTCAATGGCATGTGCCACAAGCTTTCTGTGCATCCTAACAATAGTGATGAAGGCCATGGCATCAACATCCACACACTGCAAAGAGGGGAGAGTGGCTGGGTTAATCAGGATTCAGTGAGCACTGGCTCATTTAACTTAACACAAAGCTGTATCCAGTTTTTTGGGTCAGAACGTATGCTAGAATATCTATCTTGCATGCTGTGTGGTTACACAGCTTCCTGGGGAAGTGCTTGATGGCCAAATGACTGTCAGGCTTTCCAGGACAGGCTCTGCCATGGGGGACACTTGGCCTTTCCAGCAGGCCAGCATGTCCATGGGCCAATGGTGTTTGAACAGGGGTGAGGTGGCACAGTGGTGCAAAAGCAGAGCCACAGGGCTCACGATTTTTCTTTCTACCATATTAAGAAGGAAGAATTGAAGCTGTGAGAGCAGAAAAAATCTGAGAGTTAGGCTACAGCCACTGCTTTCATATTTTGCTTCAGAAAGAGCACAGTGCAGCACATACCAAGTAACCCCACCATCTGATCCTTGAATATAGCAGGAACATGACTTCCGCCCATAATATCCCTGATGTGTCAGGGACTCGTGCAGAATGTCCCTTAAAGTCAGACAGAATTTGCAGGCTGACATTTTACATAGACCATTCTCAATATCGAATGGAAACCCAGGCTGAAATCTGTGGCAGTTGAGCTGTCTGAGGCTCAGGGCTGCAGTGTCCATTGAGAGGGTGGTAAATGCACACAGCAGGGGAGAAGCAGTGTCAGCTGCCTGTGTTTTATCTCTTGGGACAAAGTGACACGTGTCATGGTCCTAATTTTCACCTTTTAATTAAAAAGCCGTTTAAGGTTTCAGATTTTTGACTAGAATTTTAATGAGTTTTAAAACTTATAATAAACTCTTGGCATTATTGTGTCAGTTGTATCATTTTGGGTAAGAAGCTTAACCCAGTGTCAAAAACTGAATACATTTGTTGAGTCTATTTTTAATCTTTAAACATGAAATCTAAATATGTTTCTAGACAGTCAGAAAGGTGATTATCTCTATTCTCTCCTTCTAAGGCAATGTGCTTTCCTAATAATGTTATTTATAGCTAGAGGCTGTTAAAGCGTAGCACAGACAGTCTGCCTACATATCATGTAAAACTTCTTGCTGGAGTAGTTGCACGTTTTTCTTTAGCAATGTGGCAGTAGAGAGATGGTTGAGTACTATGTAAGTTCTTGCTTGGCTGCTTACTTCTGTGTCCCAAAAGCTCAGTTATGCTCCAAAGTCCTGTGTCTGAAGGACCTTGCCTTGTTGTGCTGCATTAAATTTTTGCTAAAGGTTCTGATTCATAGCTTAAAGCTGCAAGTCTCCTTTGACAGGGTAAACTGAAAAGCAACCCCACTCTTTTGAGCTTGTAAAAAGTCTAAAAGTGAGCCATACAGGTGGCTGGAGAGTGATGCAGGGCATCACTATGTGTCTTACAGCTGAGAGGTAGTGTTTGGAACCTGAGCATTGGTCCCCAAATCAAATACTCTGTAGGTTCACTTGAAGTGTTCCTGGATGCCTTTTGGAAATGGTTATTCACCTCCTTCCAGGTAAAGGAAGATGGATGAGGGTTTGAGTTTAAAAAGGAGCTGGGGCTTATGGACAAAGTTCAAATATATATAGCAAAGAGAAGAAAAACTTGGAACTATAATTTAATGTGTAGCAATTTGGAAATGAGAGCATACCCAGTTAAGTGACTGGGTTTAAAACACACACAAAAAGGAATTTTCCCCACACCATGTTGTTTCTAGACAACACATGCATGCATAGTGGAACTCATTGCCACAGGATACTCTGAAAGCCAAATGGTTGCAAGCGTTCTAAAAAGAATCAGAGAAAACCTTGCACCTAGGCTCTTGTCTACTAGATGGAACCTCTGGCTCAGGAAATCTGTAAGCTGACTGTCAGAAGCAGGCTGGATACCTTGGGAAAGGTCACTGAATTATTTGCATATGCTTCTGCTATTTTAAACAACAATTGCTATGTGTTATGATGATTGGTAAATTTGGCTTGGTTGACTTTTGAACAACCAAAGCACATCACTTCTTATACTGTAATGTTCTATTCTTTGTCTGCCAAAGGATCAACTTTACCCATACAATGTTTTTATAAGTGGCAAAGAAAATGTGGAAAAACGGCAGACTGAAAACTGAAAGACAGAGAGTCCCGCCATAAAAAACTTATGAGCCTAGGAAATAACTGTCATTCAAGCTGATAACATGATGACTTGTTGCTAAACAGTTAGATAGATAATGGGATATTAGTGAAGTCATCAAGAAAGCTAAAATATGGACTTTGATCAAGAGTATCCCAATAAACCAAGACTACAGCTAAGCAAATCTCTAACTTAATACTGTTAACCATTTTGTTCAAGGGTGGGGAAATATACATGAAAGAGAATTCTAAAAGCAGCAAAATTGGGCAGGACGAGAAAAGAAGTTAGAGAAGACCCATTTCAAGCAACTGGGGGAGAAAAGGATTAATAATTTGTGATGAATTAAAAAAGCTAACAAGATTTTTAAAAAGAAAAAATGCAAAAATTAAGCCAAAGAAGACTTGACTTCCTTGTTTTTACTCTACATTCTATGTTGTTGGTGCCTTTGCTGAAAACTATGAACAATGCTAAATTTGAAAGTTGATTTTCAGATTGTTGTAATCACAATTTAGGGACCAAATGTTAAAGGACAAAGGAAGGCACTGAAATTTTTCTGGAATGACCTTAAAGATGGAAAAATTAAAAAGAGCAATGGTACAATGAAAGCATGCTCTATGGATTAAGGTTGTGGGTTGCTCTGAGTGAACTTTCCTGAGTAGTCACAATTAAGTTTGTAGTGTATTTAGCCTTTGGTACTCTGTGTGTGTGGTCTGTTTGTACTTCAGGACCACCAGTCAGCTCAAGCAGACTGTCACTTTAGGAGTGACATGGTGGCATAGCTGTAAACCAGGTGGTGCTAACAGAAAACAAGACTGCACAGGAATCAAAAACACATCATGTCATTTTATTATAGGAAAACAGGAAACATCTGAAAGAGACTATCAAGGTTCCAAAAGGTGTCAATGTCTTTGTTTGTAAAGACATTGCTAGAACATTACAGCAATTTTCACCATATAAGGAAAAATAAAGGGGTAGATATAGGATTATTTTTTTTCCTCTATAGGAAGAAGGAAAGAAAAGAAAAAAAAATTGAGACGTTACTAGAAGCAAGCTGAAAGTAAAACCAAACTAGGAGAAATAAAGGTCTTGTAAGAGAAAGATTTCTTCTTGTCCCCAGGCAAAGAAACAAGTTTAAATACTTTAACCACTCTTTCGAAAGAGGGATATTTCAACGCTCTCCGGAAGTTAATCTTTCTTTTACCATATGAATTGCTTTTATGGAATAATGAGGAAAGTATTGACTGGAGTAGCCATACTAGCCAGGAAAAGCTAAATTGGTCCTATAGATCACAGTTAAAGCACAGGATAAATTATTAATTAATTGTAGCCTTTAAATATGAAGACATATGACTAACAGGAGGAATTGTTAGAAAGAATTTTAAAGAAAAGCCAAGGACTTCATAATCCTAGACTTCTAAAAATCTTTCTTTGGAACGTGAGTGAAAAATTATGCTACAGATTTGTCTAGAGAGCACAGGTACATAACCTAGCTCTGTATGACTCACCTGGGGACCCCACCAGCAGCACAGCTATTAGCACACTGTTGCGCTCCTGAATCAGGGTTAATTAGCCCAAGGGGAGCCTTGCAGTATCCTAGCATACAGTGCTGCTTCCAGTTTGGGAGGTGTGCTGTTTAGCCCCCTCCAAACATCACTGACTCTTCAATTAAGGTAATGACTCTCTAAGGATAGAAATGAAATACGTTCAGATAGTGTGAAGATGTGTTTGGGTAGTTTCTATTAAAGGACTTAATGTAGAAGATATCCCAAAGATATCTAAAAGGTGAACTCTTTAAGGTATGATTATAGGCCATTTTTAGCAGAATATGTTCTTGCTACAAGAAAAGTATTTGTCTCTGTTTTTTTTGGTGGGGGGTAAGACATATGTTGAAGTCTATGCAAAGGAAATTAATCAGTGACATGGCATATACAGGGATTTTTTCTGTGTTCCTAGAAGATATTTCTGTTGTCTTGTTGGTTCTAGATTCAGCTTTAGGGATTTTTCCAGATGAGTACAGGAATTTTTCCAAGTTAGGTCAAGCTAAAAATTGATTTTTAAACCAGAGAAGACCTTACTGCTTTTCTTGTACTGACCATTTGCTGGACTTATACTTCATCATCAAGTTGTTCAGGTTATTCTGAGGTAGAGTCAGTCAGGCTTCAAAAAGTTGCTGGAGTGGCATTAATAAAATAGACCTGGATAAATGAGCTGTGTATTTGAAACAGGCAGAGTTGCTTTTATAGGAGGTACTGAGACAGTTGATGGAAGGAAAGAGGGAATGAATGGCTGGACTGGGTGGACTGGCTGAAAAGATAGAGAGAAAACCAGTAGATGTGTAGTTGTCTTGTGGAGTCTGAGTTACTGATCAAAATCGTGTTTGGGCTGTTTGTTTCTGCTGACCCAGCTCAGAAGAACTGAAAATTTGGAGAGCAAAACTGTACCTGGAGTAGGTGATGAGGCTTAATTTTTAGTAACTGCTCTGTTCATGACCAGTATGCATGGGTATATGTGGGGGAGGTGGGGGCTGTATTTCACCTCTGTGTGACTCATCTTTTATAGCTGTGACTTCATCCGTTAAATCGTTCCTCCAACTTTACCAAATAGATATAAACTTTCATGGGTTTAAAGATGAGGAGGCTGGCTTCTATCTGTGGCAAGAGAAGATTCAGTAGACTGCTCCAAAAGCAATACAAAAAAAAACCTATTAAAAAAGAGTAGGGAAAGAAGGTCTGTGTTCTCTAGGGAAAAGTGGATGGATAGGAGGCTGATGTTTCCAAATAACAAGTAAGAAACATATTACAAGGTTTTTGAGAGTCATGTTGGAGGGAAGTGAGAAAGAAGAGTTATCCTGCTAAGATGATATTTCTTTAAACAATTTTAAAAAGTATGTACTATAAATATAATGTTCTTTGGAGCGAGGAAACTAGTATGTGCCCATAGTTCTCAATAGAAAATTAAAGAATCTGTGAGCATAAAGACACAGTTGGTGAAAAAACCACCCCAGATCAGGCTTGCTGACATATCATCACAAAATGTGCTGTCACCTTCTAGATCTCAATAAATAACATGTAAGTAGCTGTGTGAGGGAGATAAAGTCCCAAACAAAGCTTGGGACAATAGCAACATTAGCAAGTTGTGGTAATGCATTAGCTTGTGGCATAAAGAGCTATCATGACATATTTTCATGAGCCAGTACCAAAACTAATTTTGGGTTTTGTGCTGAAGCAATAGCTACAAACCTACAGATACATAGATAGATTAGGGTTACTTGCTGGAAGGCTGCACTCCAAGACACATAAGTTGGGGAAATGGCAGGTGTGACTTTTCAGTGTGTGTCATCATTTGGAGCTTGTCTGGTGCTAGTTTCCTGGCACCTCATGTCTTGGAATTTCTACAATGAAATATTTGTCCTCAGATATCACTAAACTGATTATTTCTCATCACATCATACAGCAGAGAAAAAAACCAGAATCTCAGCTTTTACTTCTTTTTGTTTCCATGGCCACAGCTTTCTAATTTTGTGAGGAATCAAGATCTGCTGCCTTCATTAACTTCAGTCTTGGAATGAACTTCTCTATCAGCTTTTACAAGTCGTTGAAATAATTTGGAAAAAAGAAATAGAAAAGAAAACAAACCCAAGACTGAAAATAAATCACACACAACAATTCCAAGTAAACAGGAAGTTGTAGGCTGAGACTGGATAGAAAATATAATTTAATAAATTGTCCTAGAGGGAATTCTATGAAGATGCAACATGTTTTTTAAAGACAGATTTTGGATAGTTTTTTGCTTGCTAGCACAGTTTGTTGCATATAGTCTTGTGTGCCTTGCTTGTCAGCGTCTGTGGCAATAAGGTTAATTTAAAAATTATTGCAATTAAAAAATTAGTGCTAATTAAAAATGAACAATTAGTGTTAATTTTAAAAAAACAAACAAAAAAGAGATGTTCAGGCATTTTCATTGGAAATGCTTTCCTACCTATGTTGTTAAAGTAAATCTTAGGAATTTCACATAATTTTACTGTTTCTAAGGGTGACTTCACACATGCAGAATTTATTTTTCCTCATGACAGACTAAACCTGTGGCACGCCTTACATTTAAGAAAGCAAATTTTAGTGTTCAGTTGTGCAATGAGATGTTGACTGGCCTTGGGTCTGCAGCAGCCACAGAAAGAGCTGCTCAGGACTAAGGAAAGGATTTTTTCATTGAATGGCAGGGCCATGTGAACACAATAAGGTCAGGCTCCATCTGCACCATTTGCTACAGAATTTCCTTCCTTCCCTGCACCGTGCATCTGCTGGGAGGTGCTATTTGCCAGCTGTCTGTTCCCACTGTCCCCCTTCTGCCAAAAACCAGCTGAGGTAGGTGAGATGTATTGGAAAACCAAGCTCTGGGAAAGAGCAGGCTCTGGGCAGTGAGCCAGACATAACAGGGATCAGGGAGAGGTGAACGAAAAGGTGTGTGATTTGGTGTGCACCAGAGAGGCCAAGCTTCACTTTTGCAGAGGATGTCTTGGCTGAGAGTAGAGCACAGGAAACAGAAGGATTTGAGAGGAAGGAATTAGAGATGGGAACAAACAGTATTTAGAACAATGGAAGTAAATTTTGAATTTTACAAATATATTTATAATATATTTCTGTCCAGTGTTACACTTTAGTTACAAGAATAAATGCTAGACATTGTTTGAAAAATTTTTATGCTACATTGCCACTTCTGTTGACTGGGCAGCTGGAAGAGTTCTGCGTAAGAAAAGTCCAAAACTCATCCTTAAACAGACACAATGGCCACAAATATGGTGGCTAGTGAGTGTGCTAAATGTCATTTTTCTTTTACTGTAAATTTTATAAAAAGTATCTTTTGAGACTAGTAAATATTTCTGAAAGTAGGGATTCTGAAAGCAGAATTCTGTCTGTTCTTTGTGCTTCCTAAAGTAGACTTTATCAAACTTTCAGAAGTATTTGATTTTGACTAAAGAACAAGTAGTGGCCCAAAGATTAATTTGTCTGCAAGTGTCATTGCTGTACCTGAAAACGTAGAGCAAAACCAACTCTTCTTTTAAAATGTTGATTTCTTCCCATCAAAATGTGCACGACAAATTGGCGTCAACCCAGCTCAGCAAATTTCACTTAATGGAAGATTTGTCTTGTTCCACAGAGGCTTACTCCCCTTCTCATGGCATTATAGATACCCAAAGATTTATTGGTGTTGCTCATATGAGCTGCTCCTTTTTAGGCATTCCTTACTCACAATCTAGTCTTGTTGTCCAAACCATCCTACCCTCATGGAAGGAGGCTTGGAATCCAGTTCTAATAAATATATCCAATGCATCTAACATTTAAACTTAAAGGTCTTTCATTTCAAGAGGCAGATAGCATCGGTACCTCTCAAAACCCTAGAAAATGTGACACACTTTTATCTTATCTTAACTTTGTGCCATCTCCTGAGCCAGCAGATGTTTAGTTCCTTCTGGGCAGGAGAGGAAGCACCAGCTAAAATGTGTGCAGCAGCTGGTTATGCTCATGCCTCCACCCTGGAGGACCTGAGCTGCTGCTGACAGCTGCACTCTATGTTTTGCAATCCTCCCTTCCCTGAGTCATCTTGCAAACCCCAGAGGAGGCCACAACCACAATTTGTGCAAAATTAATACACACACATACGTCAAGCGGATATTTAGAAGTCCTGTTTTGGGACCTACTTGTCTGCAGAGGTTTGAATGAAAATGCATGCATAGCTAGTGTTCTTAAAAGTACAGGTTGTATTTCTACCAGCAATTTTTATATGTGTAAATATACGTATGTGCATGGATAGAGGCATATGTGAATGTACTGGAATATTAAACTTACAGCATCCAATGCATATAATAGAGTATCTGAAGTTTAAAAACCAAAAAGAAGTCATTAAAATGTTGCTTAGAAGAGGATTTGATGGTCCATGTGTATTCCTTCCCATTGTGGTTGTGTGTTGCCACCACATCAGGTCAGCTATGACTGAAAACCACCAGGGATGAAGAGCCCACATTCCTGTGGGCAGCCTTTCTCTAGTACTTTACTGCCCTTCTTGCAAAGAACATTTTTCTCCAAGTCAGTCTCAATTTGTATCCATTACCTGTGATATTTCCAGGGAAAATAATTAGATGTGAAGTAGAACTTATAAAACCTTTTGTGCTCCAGGTCGATAGGAATCTGTACTTGATCACAATTAACACTACCAAGCCGGATACTGAATCTCGCCTGAGCATGCATTTGTGGGCACAAATCAGCTCCTACCAGCTGCTCCATAAATGACTGAAGTAATTGTGGATGCTTTAACTGTGTATGTGCTACTCTAACCACCTGGGATTTTGAAAAAAACAGGTTCAAAAGTGTGAACATGGAATATCTGTTTCCTTTAAAATCATAATTGTTCCCGACTTCAGTTTATTGTGCCAAATGCAGCAGGAAGCAAATGTCAGTAAAGTGGTTTTAACTGGATGTAGACACTGCTGAGGTATACAAACATTTATTAGATGTAGTCATGGTAACTAGAACAATGTATTAAACAGACTTAATATGCAAGTTTCACAAACTGAGCAAGTCAAACTCCAAAAGCCACCCCTCCAAAAGAAAATTTTGACTATTCCAGGTTCTGAACTTGCTGGTTAAAACCAGTGTTAAATACATTACTGTAATAAACCTGTAAAATTCAAAGAAGAGTTAAAGCTAGTTGCAGGATTACTTAAATTCAAGAATTAATTTGAAGTTCACACTTGAGAGAGTGGTAACTATCTCATTCTTTATCAGAAAATTATAACCTGAGTTACAACATCACAGGCAAGGTATAAAAATAATTCCAGGATCAGATAATCTAGAATTTATAAATTTTCTCTTCCTTCAAGCCAGAAATTTCTCTCTGTTGGCAACAGGACTTTGCTAGTTTACTGATTGGTGCATTCATATTTCAATTGACATCAACACTTGCTGTGAAAATTGCCTGCAGATGCACAGTTGAGTGTTTGTCCCTGAACTTAGACAAACGGACAGTACAAATGTTTCTGTGTTGAAGAATCTCTCCAGTGTGACAAATAACAGCACCATTCTAGTGATAGGGCTTTCATTATGTCTCTCTTCTGTGACAGTAGAACCTGCTCTGCCTGACATGAGAATCTTCTGTCATCTGCTTTTGCCTCTGGTCATCCTTAGGAGAACGAAAGTCACAAAATCAATCAGAGCAAGTGAAAAGGAAAAGGTGAAAGTACTTTCCAGGATGCTTAAAATGATTTCCCACTTATGAACATGAAAACTCCTCTGGCTTCTCACTGAATTTTATTTTTCCCAGTGTCACATATGAATGCTGACCTGTTGTTACTAGGTACTTCAGAAGATTAATTGACAGGTTTGTCACTAATCACAGAGGAACAATAGCATGAACATTTTGTCTAAGAGCAAAATCTCCTCTATCCAGGTCATAGAATCATAGAATGTTCAGAGTTGGGAGGGACCTTGAAGATAATCTACTCAGAGTCCCCTTGCCATGGGCAGAGATACCTTCCACTAGACCAAGTTGCTCAAGGCCTTATCCAAAAACTGGCCTTAAACACTGCCGGGGTTGGGTTATCCACACCCTCCCAGGGCAACCTGTTCCAGTATCTTGGCACCCTCTCAGTAAAGAATTTCTTCCTAATATGTAGCCTAAATTTCCGCTCTTTCAGTTTGTACCCATTACTCCTTGTATCATGACTACAGTTCCTGATGAGAGTCCCTGTCGGCTTCCTTCAGACACTGCAAGGTTACCATGAGGTCTCCACTCAAGCTTCCCTTCTCCAGGCTGAACAGCCCTGACTTCCTCAGCCTGTCATCTCAGGGGAGGTGCTCCAGCCCTCTGATCACCTTTGTGGCCCTCCTCTGGACTCCAACAGTTTCATGCCCTTTGTATGCTGCAGAGAACACAAAGCCGCAGAACCACGCACAGAGCTGCAGGTGGGAATGTATCTCCCCTTGTGAGGAGGGTAGCTTATGGATGCACAAAAGCATTTCAGGTCATAACAAAAGCCTTTCCCAATCAATTCAGGAAATAATCTAGTCCTTCAAATCATGGTAAAATATTACCACAGGTTAGGGTATAGCACCTGCTATGATTCACTAATCTACAATTCAGGAACTAAGTGAGACTAAGGGAGCTCTTCTGGGATGAGCATTGTTAGGCATATTGGTCAGCATGATGCTCACCAACTCACCCCTGTGCTACTTCAGACAACACTGCCTTCTATAAAATGACTTTTTTTCCTCCAGCATGGCAACCTAGCCTACACTTCTAGGCTCAAGAAAAAGAGGTGTAAGATTTTAAGAGCAAATCTTAAGGCAAATTTATCACTGTTCTCAATGGCCTGGAAGAAAAATGAGGACCAGTATTGAATGTTTATGAAAGTGCAAAATTGGAAAACAAGATTTAGACCAAGGAAAAAGATTGCAGAATGTTTACTAATTATTACAAAAACAGTTGAAACATTGCATTTTTGATGTCAACCACTGTGAATCTAAGTTTGAATAGCTTGGTTCAGCAGCCCTTAGAATGATGCCATCAGACAGCAATACTGGTCTCCTATAACATGACAAATACAGAATTGTTTAACAGCTTCCTTAGGTAAGAAATGCCTAGTCCCTTGCAAAAATGAGGGTAAGATATAAGCAGGACAATCTGGTTTTTGTGTCACTGTTTGTATTTGCACTAGATAGTGTGAAAAATTTTTAGTTGAGATAAAACCAATTTACTGGAAACAGCAATGAGATAAGAAAATGAACAGTAAGAGCAACAGGACTAATGACAGAGGGTGACCAGACCTGGAAAAGAGCCCTTTCCCCATCCTCAGAAAATATGTGAGGTGGAATAGAATAAGATACAGGTCATCTCCACTCCTGGTCCTGGCTACTGCAAAAATTAACTCTGTCCTGGCCAGAACCAAGACAGTTTTTGAAAAGAGATCTGTAGGAGAAAAAATGGAGGCTCCAGATTCTGTTTGCTGTTAGCTCTGAAGTAGGATCTCGGCTTCCGAAAACAGAAGGAGTTGAGACAGTTTTCTGTGCAGTTTCTAATAGGTTGGATTTATGTCACTGCCTAATCAGAGCTGGAATTCATCTTAATGAATGTCAGTTGCTTAGGAGAGGTAAATACCTAATCCTGGGTTTGGGATTTCCCTCTGGGAAGCAGGCATGTAAAACACAGCACAGGCATTGCATACCTGACTTAATGTGCCTTGGCACTTTATGAATTGGATCCTCTATTTAGATAAGGTTCTTTACAAAATTTTTGTATAAATTTTTGTATTAAATTTTTGTATAAATTTTCGCTACAAAATTTCTATAAATACAAAAAAATTGTATAAATACAAAAAGATTTGGCTTTTTTATCTGCCTAATTTCTTTTTTTTTTACTTGTAAATCAGCATGAATCCTTACATACAGGATGTTATAAAATAATAATGATACAATTCTTTTTACCTGAATTAGAATAATCTTTATTACTGCAGTGTAATTCTTGCAGTTGCACTGCTATTTTTATGGAACAAAAGTGATATACTTGACTTTTGTAACCTGTTACAAGGACATGGTGGAATCCACATTTCAGTATTTTCAAGAAACTGTTCAGAGATGGTCTTAGTCTGATCATTTTGCTGATGTCTCTTTGCAAATTAAGATGTCTCTGTGCAAATTAAGCAAATGTCTGCTGAAATGAGTTTGCTTTACTTTGTGAAAACCTTTGAAAACCATGTGAACAAGGGGACAGGAACAACATAATTCATAATCAACACAAGTTGAGATAGCCCTCCAAATGCTGTGTTTACCCCTTTACCTGAGAAAGACATTTGCTCTTTGCCAGCTGAAATTTGAAATTTGTCAAGTAACCCATACATTATTCTTATTTCAACCAAGCATGTGACAGACACACTAGAGCTTCAAGCACAAGGGGAGAACAATGCAAAAAACTATTAGATAATAATTCTTATTTTTACAAGAATAATATAGTTGTTACAAGCACTAGAAGCCATTAGTCTTAGTAGCAAAGCACTAAAAGCTGAAATCCATCCTTGTTTTCCTTTCCTAAGGCACTAAAAGAAATGAACACAGATCTCTACAGGCCCCACAGAGACATGCTACATTTTCATTTCCTCTGTCTCCTTTAGAGATAACAATGGGTCCCTGA
Source organism: Passer domesticus (assembly GCF_036417665.1). Classification (NCBI taxonomy): domain Eukaryota; kingdom Metazoa; phylum Chordata; class Aves; order Passeriformes; family Passeridae; genus Passer; species Passer domesticus. The sequence goes on along the minus strand of NC_087478.1, from coordinate 41,045,174 downwards.
AGGCTGTTCCTCTTGTCTAGTTAAGGCTAATGGCTTGTGCTTGATGATAATAAAACCTGCTTCTAGCACTGTTTCATCAGCTTAGATGGGTGACTGACAGGTCACCAGAGCACAGTGGAAAAAGAACATCCCCCTGCTGCCTGCCTCACCTGTAAATCTGAAAGCTAAACTGTCAGCTGGATACCAGGGAGCACAAATGCAGCCATGCCACCTGACCTCTGACCTTGGTACTTTCTTCTTCTCCATAGTCAAAGGAGAGGAGGAACTTCAGAAACTGCCACAGGCAAGAGGGACGAGGCCGTTGAGGTTGGAAAGACAGCTGAAAGAACAGGGGACGAGCCCAGTGCTTACTACAGAGGGACAAATGGGGTGGCATTTGCCTTTGTGCTGCTTTCAGTTACTTTCAAGGAATATGAGAAAAAAATTTGATTATTCCAATGACTTCCATTGATGTTAAAACTTTAGTAGAGGGGACCAGGAAGAATTCTTCATAGCCTTGACAGCATCCTTCCAAGAACAGTTAGAAGTGTGTTCTTCCAGCTCCTCTTTTTCCTAGAGTGGGGCTTAGAAAAAGGCAATCATTTGCACATACTTTGTTGGATAAAATTTTCTTCCATCTTGATCCCTAAGGATTATCATGTCACAGGCATCTCTGTTACCTAGCAACTATGATAAAGCCAAGAAAAATACCTAAATATCAATTCCTTAGGAGTAATATAAACACTAATACATTAAGCTTCAAAATCTAAGGGAGTCTTTCTTTTATTACTAATGAAACTACGATGCCTTCCCTAACATAATAAAGGAATTGTCTTCTTGATGAAATCCGGCACTATTGATGCATGTCTATTTTTGAAACAGACCATGTTCACTTCAAATGTTTTGTTGGCACACTGTACATCTTTCAAGTTAGCCACTAAACATCAAAATTACTTTGTTGACATCAGGGGCATTGAAAGTAAACAATTTAATTCCTTAGCTAGAGGTGCCTGAAAGAAAACCTCGTCTTTGAACAATCCCAGATATTGTGGCAACTTGCAAACCTGATCTCTAACTTGAATTTTGCCTCTGACCTTCCTCCTTTGTAAAGGACAATGCTGTTCTGAGAAACTGCAGAACAGAAGTGGTATCACAGATCCTTTTCACTGTCTTCATTCATAAAGCCATTCAATGCAGTTAACATAGTTTAGCTGTTCTAGCTTCTTCAAGAGTAACCACATATGGGAAAAGATTACTCATTAAAATGGTGATAGGAGCCAAGACTCTATCAGACTCCATGAGAAAAATGCAGTCCCTTGGGGACTTCAAAGGCACTAGCAGAACTTGTAGCAGGCTTCACAGCAATAAATAATAAATTTCCACAGGCTAGTCATGACCTGATTCACTTAGCTTGCAGGCAGAGATTGCGAATAATAGATTTACATGGATGAAATTAAAACAAGAATTTGACAAAAAGTCTTCTGTATTTGTATTCATAGAATCATATAGGCTGGAATATCATGAAGTCCAAACATTTTGATCAAGAGGTACAGCCATTAACCTAACACTGACAAGTTGACATGTTCACCATGAAACTTTATCCCCAAGCGCCATATCTACACATTTCTTAGAGACCTCCAGAGATAATCACTTCTTTGGGCAGCCTGTTCCAGTGTTTAGAAATGCTTTTAGTGAAGAAATTTTTCTTAATATCCAATCTGAAGGATTCTTGAGGCATCTTGAGGCCTTTTTCTCTTGTCCTACCATTTATAAACATGAAGTAAGTTACTAGGGTACCCCTGTTCTCAGGCTGCTAACTCCTCTAACAGTCTTGTTTTGTTTGAGTGTATTAGTTCATTGGTCTCATGGAGCACAACTTCTGGGTCAGGCCAAAATGATTAAGACCTGGCACCACTGAGAGTCTGAAGTGTCAGGGCATAGTTCTTGCATTTACAAAATAGTTTATGGGAGCGCCTGCAGAAAGGGGGTTTCCACAGGTATTGCATTATATAGATGTATAAAAACTAATTTGCCTAGCCCCACATTCCCTTTTCCAACAGATCTCAGTTTGGAGGAGGCAGCAGAAATATCCCAAGGATGAGGTTAATTATATTCAGCTTTGGCTCAGTGGAGTGTTAGGACAGCCACTTGTAACAGTCTCCCTGAAATTCCTCCGGGCCCTGCCTAGGTAACATGGATTCCTCACCCCAGTCTTGCTCTTGGACCTTTCTTGCCCATTTAATAGGTACAGTTGATAACGTTTGACTAACATCTTCTTGGAGGCTGAGGAAATTTGCAAGATCTTCTGCCTCTGTCACAAATAGATTCTCTTTCTGCCCTATCACATCACAGTTGGTACAAATGTTGATTGATTCCCCAGGCTATGTGTATTTTTCACAGAGCATCTGTATTAAAATAATGAACTTTAGAAGTATTCCATCTCTCTGGTTCATTTCCAAATGTGCCATCAGTAATGATTTCTTGTTTAATCAGGTTTGGTACAGAGTTACTGACTTGACTTTACTGGCTTCCTCATTAGACCCATCTAGCCAAACATCTCCATCTCAGTTGGTATCATACGTATCTGTGCAGATTTTTATGAGGTCTAGATTGCTACCTTCAGTAATTCAGTTTCTTGGTGTTTTCTTGCTTTCTTTATATCCTGTGGCATTAATTTTATTTGGTGGAGTTTTCTTTTTTAAATATACCTTTTTCCCAGACTTGCTGCTAGCCTTTAACTTACCTTTAGTTCTCAATATTTTGTTGAAAATTTACTCTTTCTTTTTTGAATTTCTTCTTTTAACCTTTCAGCCCCTTAGTTTTCAATTTTTCATATTGCAGCTAACAGGCAGCACATCCCTTCCTGTCTTCTGTTTTTATTTTACACATATCATTCCAATTACTGAATTCATTCACTAAGGCTTTCAGATAGTGTCTTGTTGCCCTTAGTGACTCCTTATCTCACTTAGGAACTTGCCAACCATTTTCCATAAAACCCTTTTGCAATAGATACCATTTAGCAGGGGAATCAGTCAACATCCTAAGCCAAGGACCCTGCTCACTATGCCCATTAATTCTGTCACCCAATTCTGTGGAGACAAGCAGATTCTTTTGGGCTTCTTGGTAGAAGAATGACATAAAAAGTTGTTGTTACAATCAAAATTTTAACCTGGACTCTCTGTGTATTGGGTCCTTATACAAAACACAGATAATCAACAAACTGTTTGGATATAAGTAGAGTTTAAAGTCCCTTTGAAATTAAACACTATTTGCAAAAACTTATTTAATTGCTATCTTCTTATTGTTCTTGATTTTGTTTATATTCTTATATTATTTAATTGCTTGGGACATATTGATCTAGTAGCATTCACATGGAAAAGGAAAAGCATTTCTCCACAAATCCCTTAATGCCTTCCTTATGCAACTCTCTTCTGTTATTTGTTTGATTGGTACATTTGGTTCACCTGATGATTTAACTGGGAAATTTGAGCTTTGAATAGTTTTCAACGTCTCTGTGAAGGCAGAGAAAATAGAACTTGGTGCTTGGAGATAATGTTTTCAGTTCTTTATTCTAAACATTTTTCAAGGGAACATCTTCTGGGAGTTGAAGTCCTACAGTTTTGAAACTACTTTCTCACTTAGTGAAGGGAAGGCGGGTTTCCTGCAGAATATAGCTCAGGGCAAAATCCACACTTTTTTCCTCACATGTATGTAGGAAGTTATGAATCAGCAAGCATAAATTCAGAATGTCTTCTTAAGGCTGGCTGTTTCTCATCCTTATGAGTCAGTAACACCTTTTCCATCCAGCTTGACTGTGTCTCCACTTACTCTTCTGGAAAATAAAAATAATGTGAAAAAAGAGAGGAATTCATATGATTTAATTCAAAACCCCCACAATACTCCCACACAGAGATTATCCTTGCCAGTTCTGACATACAATCACACAAGATAAAACTCTGAATAAGGCAAAGACTTGGGTACTGTTTTTAGAATGGAGTTGTTGGCTATTTTTGAGATGTCTGATATTGCTACAACAGTTGCATGTTGGCTTTCTCTTGCAGTGTGCTTGTGTCATTCCTTTAGCTGAACAATAAGAGTTTGCCCATTCTCAGATTTGGAAACTGTGAGAGAGGGGACAGCAGGCTCGAGCAGGATACAGAGAAGAAGGTTTGAATAAAGTGGTAAAATGGTAAAGACACTTCCACATGTACTGTAATTGCAGAGGCGAGTCACATCTACACAGAAGTGTTTGCTGCACAAGGCGATGAGGTGAAAGTCTACTGGGCCATGATGAGAGATAGTATCTACAATGCCCACTGCAAACATGCTCAGCTTCCCTTCAGTTGCCATCATCCCATGGAACTTGATGCAAATGGATGTGGAAGTGGAGCCTCCGGAATGAATAGAATAAATGGTACCAGGCTGTCAGGGTATGAAGTATGTAGTTTTCTCTGAAAATTAGCTTTGATAGGGATGAAGCTTTTGCTTAAGAACTGTTTCTGTGGCAACAGGGGAAAGATGCTCTTTTAGGCTTTGGAGCAGAGGACTAGCCTGTTGACAAGGGCATTCCCGTCCTCTGATTTCCAGTCTAAATCCCACTTCTGCTGCCCCTTTCTGCTCTTTCTCTCTCTATGCTCTCTCTCAACTCCATCTCCTTACTTTTAGGTCCCTTTTTTAACTTCCTCCTCATTCAGTTTCAGACTTCACACTTTTCCTTCTGTCCTAGGCTCAAACAAATTTCCCTTTCTCTCTCTGTCCTGATGCCATGGCCACTATCCTCTTGCTATTTCCTTCAGTAAATGGTATTTGGTGTTTTGAAAACTGTCCATTAAAATAGAAAGAGCTCATCATTCTTCAGATTTGGAGACATGGCAAGGTCCACCTGAGTCACATTTGTGTTAGAAACACAGTGGCAACTGGAGAGTTTTGAAGCTTCACCTCTGGGCTATTTCAGCCCAGCTGCTTGAAGTCATGCTCACTTTCTGCCTCTCAGCTCTGTTCAAGAGATCTGGAGAGGAACAATGTAAAACTGATTTATTTCAAATTGACAAGGCATCTTGAAGCATCGTGGCCAGACTCTACAGCTTCAATCCTACAAATAGGTATGGAAACACTTGTGGTGTAGATCATATAGTGATGCATGAGTTTGCATGAAAATAACCTCTCAAGTATAATCTTTTTAGGCTGCAGAATCTTTTTCTCCTCTCTGTTCAGGCTTAGCACATGCTGGCACATGCATAAGGAACAGTATAAGGAGAATAGTGGGACAAATCAGGATCTGTCAGCATCTGTGCTATTAGCTTTACATTTTAGGGGCATGGATGGCTCCTCTGAGAGACAAGTCTTGGCACAGAAAATGTCAGAATGGAAATCTGCTCCATAAAAGACGTAAATCTAAACACTTCTCCAAATGTTTAGCCTCTGAGGAAAAATATTGATACTGAAGACACTGTAGAGAAGTTTCAGTCCAAAACAGCTCTTGTCATTCACTCCACAATTGTTAACAGTAAGGATTTGCTTACATCCCCTTGTAAGTATGAGTGTTACTCTTTCTTTTGTGAACTGGTAAATTCATTTTGGAACAAATATGCTTTATCTGCCTGGTAAGAGATCAAAATGTCCTGCTAGCTGTCATGGGAAATAAAATGAGATCCTGTGATATTAGTATGGATGTCATAGTTCTCTTCTAGAGGATATAAAATGTTAATAATACTCATAGATACCATAAACCAAAACAACTAAACACTGTCTTCCTCTTTTAGAAAAATAGTATTCAAAAATGGCTGCAGCCATATTCAAGAGCAATTGCTCAGTGAGTCATTCATCACTGTAAAAAATGAATTTAGCTTACCAAGAAAATGTTTGTTTCCTGCTATAACAAGAATTCAGTATATCAGCAAGGAAATTGGATCATCTCACTTGACTGTAATAAAAAGCTGATTTATACTGAAATAATAACAAGCACCTTGAGAAACTAGAAGTGTTGTTTAAGGTGAGCAACTGAAATTATTAATTCCTGAATGAAAAATGGATCTAATTTAACCAAAATCAAACACAAGTAACCACAACAAAAATTTGCAAAGTAACAATATGAGTAATACAAGGGGTGATGATCTAAAAAACCAGACTAGAAGAAAAAGACCCTTGAGGAACTTTCAGAAGCTGAACATGAGCTCTGTATTATAACCAGTTCTTCTGTAATTGGATGATACTTAAATGAACAGGTTTTATCCAAGATGTGTTAAGGTCATAGGAATCAAAGCTGACCAAAGAGAAAAAAGCGATCCTCACAGAGAATGCAAAAGGATAAAAACATATAGGAACACAGAAAGAAATTATTCTATTGCTGATCTTTAAAGCACTTGTTCTTCACATTTATAACCTAAGCACTCAATGGAAAAAATTAAAGACAAAAACAAAAAAAACCCCAAAGCAACCAAAGACAAAACCAACCAACAAAATTGCCAAATCATACCCAAAAAGAAAAGGCTAAAGAAAAACCCAAAAGGGAAAATGAGGGGGACTGGGCTTCCAGTAACTGATATTAATTTCTTTTCTTGTAAGCTTTGCAAGCTTGTCAGTCAACAGCAAAAGCAGAAAAAGGACTACATATGTAAACACTGGTGACAGGTAGAGAGAACAATTATTGAAATCAAATAAAATCAGGATGCAGCATCAGGTGAAAGTACCTGAAGTGAAATAGACAGAGATTACTTCTTTGACAATATTTGTGAGCTTCCTCAAGTCATAGAAATAGTCTGAAGGGTATTATTAGAACAGACAAGAATAGTTGACTTAAAAAACCTCCATTTACCTCCCCTTTTAGTAGAAGAGAGATGTTGCTCAGATGTGGTAGTGCTGCATTACACAATAAATGTCTTTTTAAGGATGGCTAAAAAGCAAGCCAGCATGAGGGTAACTGAGGGATTTGGCAGTAATGGTGTGTCTGTGGGATGCTCTATGATCTTCTCTTTGTAGAGGCTCATACTACACAGCTGTGTGCTTCTGGATTTTTAACTAGCTGAGCCCCACATGGCACATCAAAGCATGTAATACTGTACTAACCTGAATAATGCAATTGCATGTTTAAGGAAAAAGAGGGAGTAAGATGCCCAATGAGTGGTGAGGACTTCATCTGACATGGAAGAAATGGAGATCAGGGCTCTGCTTTTCAATCTATATCTGTGGAGCTGGATAATTAGAAGCCTTGTTTTTCTGAGCTGACAGAAAAAATACCTTTAGCACTCCTACCTGCCCATCACGGCAGACCTTCTTGAGGTGGGTGGGTGGGGACTTGATGGCTTGGGGGATCCCTTTCTTCTTCCTTTAATGTTTCAGGCTTGGTCCAGATACTCCTTGTACTTTGCCCTACCCAGTGTTCCAGCTCTGTGGGTTGTGAGCAGTGTGACAGCCTACCCAGTGAGCATCCCTGCTGGAAGTCAAAATCTGGAGGGACTGGAAAGAGAAATACAGAAGCAGAATTTGAAACATAGAGATAAGAATAGATCATCATAGGTAAGACTTTTTAGTAGAGGCAGTAACTTAGGACTTGTAGAGGAATTAATCGAATGGACAAAAGTTGGGCAATGTGCAAATGAGTAAGGGGAAAGGCCCAGTTCTTGGTGTTTGCATGAAAACTATCTCAAACGTCATTGGTCTGCTGCTATATCACCTCTTGAGAGAGACCGAGAAACTTTCCATGCTCTCTGCAGCAAGATCTGTAAAATCTCAGTTAACAGAAATGTTCCAGACAACAGAGTGACTAATTTCCCGACACCACCTCAAATCTGTCTCCTACCAAGTTCCTCTCTTTGAAGAGAGTTCTCATCCCACTGCGCAGCAAAGCTCTCCCACGTCTGTGATGCTTTCCCCGGAACAACAAAAACAGTAACAAAGGATGACAAACTGAACAGAGCCTAATCTAACTGCGTAGTCAGTTGTTCTGTAAGCACAGGGGTAAGTCTGAATCACTCATGTAAAAAATTAACCCCCTCTTCAGTTTTAGCCAGTGACTATCAACACAACACTGAGACTCTAAATGGTCTTCTTGAAGAGAAATAGCTTTCAATTAAACTGAAGTTACATCACAGCCCAATCAGCATTAGGAAATCTTATTTCATTACAAAACATCATGGTTGGTTTTATTTTTACCTTAATTGTTCCTTTCTGATCAATCTCACTTCAGCAGTGGTCCATCCCCCACAGTGCCCAGACTATTGCACAGTTGTGTCTCTGGCTTCTCCCAAAGAGCTGTCAGGGCAGCACAAGACATAACAAATTGGATTGACAATGCCAAGAAGGCATGAAGAAGTGTTCATTGTGGAACAGACACACATGCAGGAAACATTTTGTTTGAAGTCTCTTTATACTTGAAAAAAGTAACACCACTTGGCTTGCCACATGGAAGACATTCAGTTTTCCACTAGAAAGGTTTTTTCATCTTGAACATTACGTGTGGCAGTGGAGGACAGGGTATGAAGATAATGGTCATTGCAGAAGACACTGAAATCTGTACCACATCCTATCCCTGGCCACCAGTGTGTTAGTGACTCATGAAATAGGGGCATAAGAAGCAATTTCAGCTGGAGATCCTGGGGAAATAGATTGGAAGATGTGAAGGTTTTTGTAATATTGAACAACAAATGCTGCTGGTTAATCATCTGCTTGTGTGGGCCAAATGGTTTGCTTTGTTTTTTTGAACAGATTAGAAGAGTTTTTTAAAAAAAGAGATGCGGATTTGTTGCCACCACTGTTATATTACATGTAGAGTAATGTACCAATCCCTATGATAGAACCTAATAGCAGATCCTGAACTGACTTTGAATGCCAGAGGGAGAACACGGAAGATGGCAGTTTACCTGTCCAATGAAGGCAGTTTGGATCCACAGGTTGTTTCACCCTAAGAAAGTGTTTACATCAACCTGCTCTGTGCTATGCTGTATCATGTGCATTCATTGACTTCACCACAACTACCTCAGGGGTCTGTGTCTGACATGAGCTACACAGTCCATCTATGCTGAAGACGTCCCAGTTACAAGACAAATGAAGCTGAAATGGTGGTGAAGCTTAAGAAGGTCAAGAGTAAGTGCTGGGTGCTTACACAGGTTATTCCTTGCCAAAATCCATGCTCTGAAATGTAGACCATTGAGAAATCCTATAAATATGACTATTTGCAGCAGTAATGTGTTCTCCAGGAATGATGTCTCTGGGTGTACTGTCCTACAACCAAAATATACAGTTATGTTATAAAAAATAGTGACATTTCAGACAGTAATGAAAATAAATTAGGAATAAGAAGTGCTGCACCCTGCTTTTAAGGAGTCATTCATACATTTTAATAGTGTATGCATAACCTGAAAATATAAGCCACTGCCAGGTAATTGGATTTGGCAGCCAGTCAGCATAGGTATGAGTTAAAATGGCCTTTGTTACTGGCCTGTAGTCAATTTTCCTTGTGTTATGGACACAGAGCCTTGTGCTTTTAGTTCTGAAGTGTCCTACCAGGGTGTGTTTTACAGCAACATTCTATACAACCAGTTTTAAAGTAGCCTAAAAAAGGGTGACACTCTGGTTGACTTAATACAACCTGAAAAAATGTCCTTAATTCTTGGGATTATTAAGTAATGCTGGAACTTGAAAGAAGCTGGTACACTTCACATTTTAATTCTAATTTAATAGCTGTGTTGTTTGGTGGTGACAAGTTCCTTGGTAAGCAATGTCAACCCAATCCAAAATGCTTTACAATCTTGTTGGAGAAAACTGGAACCGTCTGTTTGTCTCCACGTCTCATCTTAGCAATATATATATACTTCCAGAAAACCTTACTTTTACTGAAAGGCAGGCAAATTTAAGGTTCTGTCTTCCTTCACTGGGCTTATGCCAACAAAACCTACAGAAATAAAGTGGCAATTCTATCTAGATGCTGTCATTTTCTTCCCTTTGAAGAACACAGAACTGGGAGGGACATCATGGCTTGCCTCTTCCCATCTCCTTCCTGTTTTCAGTTTTCCTCTTGCCTCATACACTGGAAGGCTTTGTTGCTCTGGATGGTTACAGCAAGTAAATCTTAAGTGGCCCTGTGCTGTACGAAGATGAACAAGACCTGAGTTGTTGGAGAAGGTTGCTTAATTCTCTGTGGACCATCATCAAAACAGGAAGAGGCATAGATTTTACCAGCAGCTTCTGTGAATATTTGCTAGGACAGGAACACGCAAGTTGAAAACTCACTTTTCTTTTACACCCTTTTGAGGAGGCTTCCTGATGTGTGCTTCTGCTCTGCCAAAAATGAGGAGCGGCAGCTGTTTACTCTCAGCTCCTACTTCCTCCTTGGGAGCAGTGACTACAGAAATTATATTTTTTGTCTTTATTGACTTTGTAGGGGATGGATTACACATAGCTTGGGTATGCAAACCTGCAGTTTGCTCATAATTTTGCTACATTTTTTTCTAAACTACTAAGCAAATCAACTGGCAATATCTAAAATGGATTTGGTCAGTCTTAAAATGCAGCCAAATTTGGGAAAAAAGAGCTGCCACAAGGGTGGATATGCCACGGTTTTGCCACATTATACAAAATCCAAGCCACTTGGAGCTCATACCCACTGTTAAAAGAGTAATGGGAAGGAGTAGATACAAGAAAAGGCAGTTGGTGCCTTAAAAGTGCATGCACCAGTTTCAGACCAGGAAAAATGTTTCCTCTCAGATCACTTTGTCTAGTTGACAGGGTTGAATAGCATTTTCAGAATCATAGAATAATATAATGATTTGGGTAGCTAGGGGCCTTAAAAATAACATAATTCCAACTACCCTGCCATGGACAGGGACACCTTTCATCTAGACTAGGTTGCTCAGACCCATCCAGCCTGATCTTTAATACTTCCGAGGACTGGGCATCCACAACTTCTCTGGACAACCTGTTCCAGTGCCTCACCACCCTCACACTAAAAAAATTCTTTCTAATAGTTAATCTAAAATTACTCTTTTTCAGTTTGAAACCATTCCCCCTTGTCCTGTCACTACATACCCTTGTAAATAGCCCCTCCTCATCTTTCTTCTAGGCTCCCTTCAGGCCCTGAAGGGGTCTTAGGTAAATCTCTTTTTCAGGCTGAACAATCCAAATTCTCTCAGCCTTTCCTTATAAGAGAGGTTTTCCATCCCTCTGATCAACTTAGTTCCCACCTCAGGACTCTGTCCAGCAGCTCCATGTCCTTCCTGTGCTGGGGACCCCCGAGCTGGATGCAGCCCTGCAGGTGGGGTCTCACAGGAGCAGAGGGGCAGAATCCCCTCCCTCCTGTGCATGCCACGCTGCTTTGGATGCAGCCCAGGACACGTTTGGCTTTCTGGGCTGTGAGTGCTCATGGCTGGGTTGTGTCCAGCCTCTCATCCACCTGCACCTCTCCATCAGTCCATCCCTCAGCTTGTGTTGATACCAGGGGCTGCCCCAGGTGCAGCACCTTGCACTCAGTCTTATTAAACCTCATGAGATTCCCATGGACCCGTTTCTCAAGCCTGTCCAGGTTCCTCTGGATGGCATCCCATCCTTCAGGTGTGGCAATCACACCACTCAGCTTGGTGTTGTCACAGACTTGCAGAAGGTGCACTTTATCCCTTAGTCTATGTCCTTAATGAAGATATTGAATAACACTGGTCCCAGTACAGACCCCTGAGGGACACCACTTGTCATGAATGTCCTTTGGGACTGTGAACCACTGACCACTACCCTCTGGCTGCAATCACCCCACCTTCCATTAGCTAATTTATAAGGCAGACATAGAAAGCAAAGAAAAGCAAGGCTCCTGCCTGACCTGGAAAAATTACATTCTGGTTGCAGATAAGTTTACAGGTCAGATCCTGAACATGATAGTCTTATGAGTAGAGCAGGAACCGAATGCTACCATGTGTTTCATCACTCCTTTCCTAAATCCTATGTGCAGTTATTGCAAAACCAGAATGCTCAGAGGAATGCTGTCTTCTCCTTCACCCCACCAACATAGGTATAAAATATGTGAAAGACTGCAATTTCTTCTCTTTCTTCTAAGTTTCCAGAAGATCCTTGAAATGTGGCATTAAATGCAACAGAGGTCTGGTGTAAACAAGCAGCACAAACATCCTTTGAAACAGGAGCACATTGTCTGCTCAGAGAATCAGGATGGCAAGCACTAAATTTCCAGGGGTCATGAGGCTGTTATTTCTTTGTGTGCTTTTTGTTTGATTGCTCTCTTAAATTTAGAAATGCTTAATAAAATTCTGGAGTCTGACAGTGCCTTAATGGAAATTTAATGAAGAAAAGGACAAGCTATCTCAACCTGAGAATCTGCCAGGAGGACTGCACAGCCTGATGATCTTCTGACTGTCTATAAAGGTCTCATATTTCTTTTCATTGATCTACATGGTCTTTTCTCTGGCTTGACTTTTCCTCTGGATTTTTTTTGTACTTCAGATATATTTAAAAGAATTCTCTCTTGTTTTAAGCTTCCCATTTTCTTCTTTGAATTTGAGTCTAGCTTTGGTGGTCTATTTCTTTTTTGCTTTACTCAGGGATCCCTTGTGAGGGAATAGATCACAAATTCAAGCTTGTAGAGGTGTTGTTCCAACTGTAATCTTCCATGATATGATAATGGTTGTGAATAGTCATCTTCAAGCTTCTGCTATAGGTCAGAGGAAAGTGCTAACTGGCTTCTGGCCATTCAGAAAGTTAAATTAGTGCAGTGGATGCAGATGCCAGTGTTTTGCCCATAGGAGGTTAGTAAGAATCTTTAACCCTGTGGCACTGCAGTGACTAACTCACGTTTAGGTTAAATTCCAGTCACCTTCAAGTCATAAATCTCCCAGGTCTCTTCAATGGCTGCTTGTGTTTCATCCCCAGTGTTTCATGCACTGACATTGATTTATCTGTTTTCCTAAAAGTGAAGGTCAGGAGAGCCAGGGACAAGCCATGCCTTAGCTGTGAATCTCGGAACTGCAAAGGCAATTAAGCTTGCACACGTTCATAACTCGTATGAGGCCCCTTCCATTTTGTGGGCTTCTTTAAAACTGCAAGCTCTAAAAATCTTCACAACTGTCCCTAAAGCATAGGTTTCCCCCTCTCTCTATTTTTTAATAAGGTCTTAAAAAAGAAAAAAGAATACAGCTGCTGTCAGCATTTCTATAATCAAAGCCAGCTTCCAAACCCCTTATCTCCAACAGTAAATATCTTATAAATGTAATATATCCACAATTATATAGGTTCATGGCAGTTAATGGCTTCCTGTTTTGTAGGAGCTGCTTACAGGCTTCAGGACAACCCCCTCACCTATTCTGCAGAGTCTAATATTTTTAATGCATTTGGGTAGTAGTTTTATTTCTATAAAATCCTCAAAGGAAACGAGAGTCCACAAACCTACATTAAAATAACACGAGGGATAAACTCAAGCCCACAGGAGCTAGACAGCTGTGTGGTAAGTCACCCAAAAACCTAGGCTGACAATGTATAGTTAAAGTGCTGAGATATTGCACTAGAATGGGACTAAATAACGGGACACACAACTTTTATAATTCTACAGGAATTCATTTGATCCTTCATCATTATATTCTGGTTGTCAGATAGTACATATACTGATCATTAGTCTGTTTACCATCTTGGTGAAACAGAGGACTCTGGAGCAAGGGTTAATTAAAAATGGATAGTGTAAATATTTTCATTCTAGAGATTAGTACTATGTATTTCTGGAGTCATAGGAAGCAAAATATTAAACACCTAATTAAAGCATTTTATTTCTTATGTACTACATTCTTTTAGATTCTGTATAATTTCATGAACATTTTTAAATAATACATTTAACAGCTTATGACAGTCTGATACTTTGAGTCGTATTAGATAAGTTTACACAGCACTCTGATGATAGATTCTGCTGGATCGTGCCCCATGCCAGACCCATCTCATGCCTGTCCTGTGTTTATGTAGATCTCTGCTCTTGGTGATTTCCTGCTCTACACTGGAAGTGCAAAACTTTTACCACTGACTGGATGAGAAGACAATTGCAAATAAACTCCTAATTTAGTACTCCTCTAAGAGCTTGTAGGTTAGCAGTCTGTACCAAATTTACATGATCATTTCTTGATTTGAGTAACTGTGGATTAAGACGTAATTTATTTTCATATAAAGTTTTAGACTTTGCTTAGCCTAGGTGTTTTATATTTACTAGCCATCAGACAATGTACAGAATTGGACTGAGAATGAACTAAGAGTCCAGGGTCCACCTGCAGAGTGCTCATATCAGAGTTACAGTCACATCCCAGCTGGCTTCTTTCACATGTTGACCCCATATACTTCAGATTCTGTGCTGCACACAATACTCTCAGCCAGTGACCCTCTAGTTCAGTGTTCAAGGACTATGCTGGGAATGATGTATATTAAACAGAAAATTTGGGTGTTGGAATATCTGAATTTCAGGTGCATAGCCTTAAACTATAGAAATTATGGTGGTGCATGGAGATAGTGTGGTGTCCCAGAGGATGACTCAGAACCTCTATCCACTGGGCTGCCTAGAGTTTGGGACATAAGCTCAGGGACCTTGGTACCTCATATAAGGCTGCAGGAGCCTTTCTAGGTACCAGCTACACCACTGTTAATGAAGTTAAAAATGAGAGGTTTTTTCTTTCCAAATAAAGCATAAGATTTGAGCTCATCTCATTGATGACTTATTGAAGCAAGATAATTTCCTTTATTAACTATGTCTGGTTATGTGTATTAAATGTAGCCTTAGTGCAAACATATACTGCCTAATTACACACTGCCCTGAGGGACAGACAATTTATTGTTAGCCTGCAAATGAAGTTCACATGGTATTCAGGAATTCATGAGATGATAACTTCCTGAAAATGATATCTACACAAAACCCAAAAAATCAAAGCAAGGAAAGTCAGAGATAAGATTGCAACACTGTCCAAGGAGCAGTCCTAACCAGGAATCAAAAAACCTCTAGCTCAGTGCTGGGAAAGAGCTTCTCTATACTTGAAATACTCTATCTGGAAGTGAAACCAAGGACACTTGCCCTACTACTTTATGAACTCATTTACAGTTCTCCAGATGCTCCCCACATCTATGGGACATATAGAGCTAAGCAGTCATAATTGCTCTTTAAAGCCTGAAACTAGGGCAGATTAACTTGATTAGACAGTCATTAAGGACAGACAAGAAATGTAAGTTACTTCTGTCTCATGAATCCACCCACAGAGAGTAGACCTGAGAGAATTTGGCAGCGAATATTCAATCATTCAAGCCCTACCATTTAGGGAGAAAGAAGGACTGGGCTAGTTTGATTTGCATTTTAATCTTCTTGGAATGGAAAAACAAATAAAATCAAAGAAAAAGCACATGGTTTAATATGGAATAATAAAAAACATCTGTAAGTAGTTTTGCTTTACTAGTCCTTTCAAGGGCATGTATCTGGTTAATTTAGTATGGCAGCCTCAATTAAACAGCCCCTAGCAGCATGTTGTGGCTAATTGCTTACTGTTTACCAGAGCTTTTTTTCCTTTGAAAAAGGATCCTTCCTTTCTCCACAAGATGCCTGTTTTAGATTGAAGTTAGTACTTTGAGTCTGATTATTTAAATTTAAGATGCCCAAAGCAATTAAAAAAAGAAAGTCAAATAAATGAATTTACACTCCTTGCCATCTGTTTGGCAGGTGAGGAAAGAACATATGCTATTTTCTTAGTTTATTAGCGAATTATAGCATGTTATAGACTTAAAATGTGGTATAACAAAGTTAGCACTCATTATCAGTAGCTCTTAGAGTTTGTGTGCAGGATAGCAAAAAGAAATTTATCCATCTGGAGAATTCACAATAGACTTTGGGGTTTGTATACTTTATTACTTAAGGAAAAAATCTCTATTTTTTGTCATTTCCTTCTGCTCCCCCAAAACAACCAGCTTATGTTGCATTCTTAATGTGTTTAGTTCAACAAGAATGAATATCTTATATCCATTTTAATTAAAAAAGAAAACATGGAAAAATGAAAAATAATTTAAAAAATATATAAAGATTCTCCTATAGCCCTTTGCATTCCATGGAAGAATTTTAAGCCTTCAGTGTAAATCCCAGAGTCTGATGCTAGAGTCTAGCACACCCAAATTGCTTCAACATTTCCAAGAGCTATTTCAAATCTGTAGGGAAAACCTTACTTTTGAACCCCACCAAAACATTGAGATCACTCAAAACTGAAGGAATTCCTTCAATTTAGGCATCCTTGAATATTAAACTACTTCACTGAAATACCTGAAGAAAGCTTAAAGAAAATTTGTGCGGAAATCTTGAAAGCATAATTTTTCCCAGATTAGGTTATAAGAAAGTAGCAGTCTCACTGCTACTCTTCCCACTACCACAAGCACATTCCTGCTCTCTGTACTGCCTGTCTCCTGTATCAGGGACCAGATTACATCTGCATTTAACACTCATGGCCAGCATTTCTGAAAACTTGTGTTCAACTGCTTTCCACAGCCATGGTTGAGCCCAGGCAAGAGGTATGCAGTTCCTGAATTGGGTCATTATAGCTACTTTGAGCTACACACCAAATTTCTAGAAAATCCTGATCTTTGGAGAATGGAAGCCATGCTTCTAGATGTGACAGAGAGCTGCTTCTCTGGTTCGCATCCCAAGGGCAATGCCTCTACAAATTCCATAAAACAAAATGTTCTGTTTGCAGGGTTGTCAGTTCTTCTAATTCAAAATTTAATTATATTTAAAGACATTTCAAGAGCACAGTTTGATATTTCAATGTTTCATTCTGAAAAAAATCAAACCCAAGAGACAGTGTTCTTGGACATTCCACCTGTGTTCATCTGCTTAAAATGCTTTGAAGAACCTCACATGGATTTACAGATTGTTTCTTTTAACTTGAAAATGCATTTTTCAATAAGAAAAATTTTGCTAATCTTTCACAAATACAGAGAATGCAAACGGCCTGAATGATCTGTCCAGCACAGTTTTAAGTATTTCTTTGCCTCTTAATGAAGAATTGTACTGGTGTCAGGCACTGGTTGCCACTGGTTTTCCTCTAGACATAGGCAGTTGTTTAGAGCAGCACCTCAGAACAAAAAATTGGCCATAGTGCTTGTGACTAATCCATGTTCTGTGGATGCCAGAACATTGTAAAGCCATTAGTTCTGCTGGGACATGGCAATTTCCAGGGGCAGCAGTTACTGCTCCTATTCTTGCAAAAGAATCAGCAAATCTGATTTTCCAGGGTTTTCCCCAGCTCTACTTTGTTGACAAGCAGTTTCCTCAATGAAATATGATCCATTTTGATTGGGCAGCAAAATTGATTTTTCTTACACTGCCTTGTCCTTTTCTTATTTGCATTCCTCACATTACAAGGAGTGTGAAGGTGCGGTGCCTAAACCAGATGAGGGCTTAGGACTTCTTGACTAGGATTTGGGTGGAAACAATATGTCTATAGTCATCTTCATTATCTGAAAAAACATCAGTTCTGATAGTGCTGTATGGTGGATCACCCTTTTCAAAACAGGAAAACAATGACACTTTCCTTCCAAGTACAAAGAAGGTTCAAACCTGCATTTCCTTGTCTCATGGAGGCAGGCAAAGTCTGTGTGTATTCAAGGGGCCACTGCAAGAAAGCCGGTGACGTTTGTGTTTGAGCACTAAGACACCACACAGTGAACGACAGAAACTGTCTGTGCAGGTGGTGGAGTGGCCTGACTCATGTGGACACAGAGAGAGCAAGTGAATGCCCCTACAACTTGCTGCAGATTTCAAGTTCCCTCCTGTACAGAAAGAACTACATTTCCAGCACAGAAAAATCCAGCACCTGGGTCAAAGGGGTGGTAGACACTGCATTGAGCTGCAGTCTTGCTGTGCAGTCACTTGAAGATATCAATCCATGCATGGCTATTCCAGCACTTCTAGGCAGCCTGAGCTGGGGCAGCCAAAAACAGTCACTGCCTTCTCCAAGATTGTCACGCATTCTACAAATATAAGTCCTGTTAACTCTTGAGCAAGATACATTAATCAATTTTAACCTATCTGTAACCTCACTTGGGTGGTGAAAAGAATTCAGAATGAAACACAAATAATGTTTAAGAAAGCCATACAACACTGGAAGGGAGATGTTGACAAAGAACATTGAGATGTGCTTACAAAAGCTTTCTTCACTACCTGATTGTGACTATGGAAACTCGCTGATGCAAACCCTGTGATGCTGCAGTCTGCTTTTTCAAGCCATTCTATTTGATCTACTTTGTGGATAATCTGAAAGACTCCTCAGTTTATTGGAAAAACAATGCGGGGGTGGGGAATGTGTGGAACAGCAGAATAATAAGTTGGTCTCTTCCAACTCAGAATATTCTGTGGTTCTGTGACCTTCTATACTTATACACACAAACGTGTCTGTGGGGCTGGATGGGACCCACCTCAATGGTACTGGGGGAGTTGAGGGAAGTGTTCACTGAGTCAGTC
Source organism: Passer domesticus (assembly GCF_036417665.1). Classification (NCBI taxonomy): domain Eukaryota; kingdom Metazoa; phylum Chordata; class Aves; order Passeriformes; family Passeridae; genus Passer; species Passer domesticus. Next base: position 41,026,741 of record NC_087478.1, on the reverse strand, counting down.
AGCATCATTTCTCAGCAAACCTGGCTGACTGGGGATGTGCCAGTTTACTGGAAGCTAAAAAATGTGTTGCACATCTTCAAGAAGGCCTGGAAGTAGGATTCAGGGAACTACAGGCTTTTGAGTCTGACCTCAGCGCTGGGAAAGCTCATGGAACAGATATTCCTGAGTGCCATCATGCAGCAGGACAACCAGAGGATCAGGACCAGCCAGCATGGATGTATAAAAGGCAGGTCCCGCCTGACAAATCTGATGTTCTTCTATAACAAGGTGGAAGAGGGTTGTAGATGTCTGGACTTCAGTAAAGCCTTTGACATTGTTGACCAAAGCATTCTCCAGGAGAAACTGCTTGTGGCTTGGAAAAATGCCCTCTCCACTGGGTGAAAAACAGGTTGGATGGCTGAGGCTGGAGGGTGATGGTGAATGGAGGGAAAACCAGTTGGTGACTAGTCACCAGTGGTGCTCCCTAGGGCTCACTGTTGGGGTCAGACTTGTTTAATACCTTTATTGATGATCTGGAGGAGGGGTTTGAGGACATCCTTGGTAAGCAGATGACATGAAGTTGGGTGGGAGTGTTGATCTGCTGGAGGGGAGGAGGGCTCTGCAGAAGGATATGCAACAGCTGGACTGGTGGGCTGAGGCCAGTTGTGTGACTTTCAATAAAATAAAGTGACAGGTCCTGCACTTGAGTCACAACAACCCCAGTAAAACTACAGGCTGGAAGAAGAGTGGCTGGAAAATTGTTTGGAGAAGAAGGACCTGGGTATGCTGGCTATACAAGAGCCAGTGTGTGCCCAGGTGACCAAGAAGGACAATGTCATCCTGGCCCGTATCAGGACAAAGGAAGGGATCGTCCCCCTGTACTCAGCTGAGGTTGCATCTCAAATACTCTGTTCAGTTTTGTACCCCTCCCAGTAGAGATGCTAGAGCATGGAACTAGTAGGAAATGGAGTTTGTGAAGGGTCTGGAGCATGAGTCTGATAAGAAGCAGCTGAGGGAGCTGGGGTTGTTTAACCTGAGGAAAGGAAGTTCAGGGGACACCTTATGGCTGTCTACAACCACCTGAAAGGAGGGTGTATCCAGGTGGGGGGCAGTCTCGTAGGTAACGAGAAATAGTGTGAGAGAAAATTAACCTCAGGCTGCACAAAGAGAGGTTTAAATCGCATATTAGAAAAAATTTCTTCCTAATAGTCACAGCCTTCCCAAGGAAGTGGTTGAGTCACCATCCCTGAAGGTATTTAAAGATGTGTAGACACTTCACTTAGCAACACAGTCTAGTGATGGACTTGGCAGTGTTCGGTTAATAGCTGAACCTAAGATCTTAAAGGTCTTTTCCAAGCTAAATAATCTATGATTCAAAAACCCAGGCTCTCTGTCTAATCAATGCTAGCAATGCCATAGAAACTGAGAGAACACTCTGACATTATTCTAAAAAGAAGAGTCAAAGCCCTAATATTTTTCTTAATGAAATTTGAGTAATGAAACTCTCCCTACCATAGTGTTTGTCATCTGTGTTGATCTAATGGATCAGCACCTTTTCTTTGTGCCTGTAATCATCCTTCTTACCAAAGAATCAAGGTGCACTGTGTCGTATATTCCAAGCTTTGAAGGTGCATTCCATTAAGGACTTTTAGAGTAGACAGTGAGCCTGTTCTGACAGAGGCATATTCCAAAAATACTCCAACCTTCTATTTGCCTTGTGAAGAATTGGAGATGATATAGAATGACATTTATCACATGGCCACAATGAAAAAAATCTGTAAGAAATGTTGGCTTTATGAGCTCACCAGCTGTGCTTGCTGCCAAGCCAACCTCAGGTACCATTTCAGTGGCTCTATCACTCATGACTTTCCTTTTCCCAGGAGAGAGCTTTCATTATTCTTCAAAGAATTGAAACATACTTGAGAGATACAATAGAGGAAAAGGGCAGCAAATGCTCAGTAATGGCTGAGCTATAAGCATTTCTACTAAAACAGAGTATTCAGCATATTTGATGAATTAAGAGATCAGTGATCTTTTACTTCTTGAAGTATAATAATAACAATTCAGAAAAAAAAAAAGACCCCACAGGCATTTCTCAGATCCCAGCCTTCCCATTTCCTGATGAATTTTTTCTCTTTTAAAATTGGATGATTGCACAAGTTATCCTGGCTTCCTGCCTTGCCACGGGTGTCCAGGTTTCTGGTGACTCTTACCCCTATTTAATTTACACTGCTGCCAAATTGCAAGACAGTTGTGAAGCCAGACAACTCTGACAAAGCAGGCATTAGAACTTTTAACATTAGGAGTGGACCAGCTTCCTGGGTTCACTGGCATTAAGAAATCTTACAAATAGAGTGATGCTCTCTCCATCCTAAACACTGGTCAGTCTTGTGTCATTTGCTATAAAAAAAATAAGTTTAACAATACTTTTTTTTCTTGTTATTTTTCCAAAGACTGGAGGATGCCATTTCTTCCCACTGATTATTTAGGAAGTCACAGGCTGGCTAATTGGTAATATTTAATTTCTGTAGCTGATGGTATGTGAGTTCCTTCTAGCAAGACCCTACTGTCTGGGAGAAGAAGCAATGTTTTTTCCATGGTATTATTTAAAAAGCTATGAAACCACTTCCTATTTTGCAAAGAGAATATTCTGAAAACTTGCTATACTATTTCTCTCTGAATCTCATTGTGTTCCCTGGGAAGGATTCATATTTCACAATGAGGGTTGTCAGACTGAAATAACCGGAGAACAAAAAGAAAATATAACAGAATGGAACAACAGAGAAATTATTCAAAGTGTACCTTGTTTCAAGAGAGGAAAAAATCCCAGATTCAGGCACTGTAAAAGGACTGTGTTTATCTTGACCAAGATTTTGCAGTGGATGCAAGCTAGAATTGGAGCCCAGCGCCAGCAGTTCTCACTCCTGTGACCTTTAGGACAAAAGATGTTTAAATGTGTTATATAAAGAATATGGGGCCATGGGCATGTTTTAAGTTAAAAATATTGATTCCCTTACCCTCAGCAAAAGCTCTTATGCCAAAATACTATTGCTGCTTCTGAGGCAGAAGATGGAGACTGAAATCTGCCTTACAACACATATGCATAAACTGTTTATCTTACTATATGACTATTCACTACAAATATAACTTCCAATTTGAAACTGAGACAATTTATTCACATGTATTTAACTTTGGAAGTCCTGGTTTCATGTTCATTCAAAACATGACAGGTGTACCCTATTTTATATATTAGTAAGAAACTTGGGTCAGTACTGTTTGTGCAAAAAAAAAAGTAATTATATATGTAATGTTTCCTGCTGGTGAGGTAGTCCCTCTTCTCTTGTTTCAAGTGTGCTACGTTTAGACAGAGGTGAGAATTATTTCTGAGCCATCAGTAAATGTTCTGTAGCTGATTTTTACGTGACATCATATACCTTCAAAGATAAGCTTTCTGCCAGAGTGCTCATTTTGTTTGCTGCCTTATCACTCTGGTTCAACTGAGATAGAGTCCTTAAACAAATATCATTTGCACTCCTGGTACTCTGCCTGTTGCTTGTGACTTCTTAGAGGGGAAAGGTATTGGTCTGACATTCCAGTAACAACAGAAAAGTGAGAGTTTTCTAACATAGATCAGATATTTATATGAAACCAAGAAGAATTAGAAATGAGTTTGTTGATTTCTGAAAAACAAGGGAAAAACCTCAGGAAAAGTAATCACTAAGTCCTAGTGACACTGATTACAGAGCCAGGTGTGCGTAACCCATGCTTAAATCTGCCCTTTGAAGTTTTAAATTGGTTGTTAACAAAGCAAGAGAGTGCCATTAAAATCATCAAAATAAATGTGAAAGGGAGAAGGTTTTTTCCTACTGACTATCAACAATTAGTGGAAGATACCAATGAGAACATGAAAAATTTTAATAGTAAGTTTTGAAATGTATTTCAAGTTTCACTTGAAAGTACACACCAAATTGGCAACATTATGGCAGATTTCTTTATACTGATTTATTTGGGGTGCAGCAATGCCATGGGCTCTTTACACACCCAAAGAAAGTGGCCTGTGTCCACCTCTCCCCTGAAGACAAAGAGGAAAGAAATTCCTGTACACCTCTAAGAGCTTCACAGTCGTCTTTTGGTGTCACTCATGCTGGCCATTTCTGTGATTATTTGACAATGAGGTGAGAGCGTACAAGAAAGGTGGTAGGTAGGTGGGAGAAGAAAGGAGACAAGGAGGGGATCATTCTCCAAGCGTCATTGCCAGGGAATGAGGAAGTTCTGTTGATAAGCCTGTCGGTGCTGATTTTATAGGTCACTTTCTAGCCTTGTGAATCTTCCCAAGGGACTACAGGACCTGAGCAATCTCTGTTCCCTTCATCAGGAAGGAAGGGAGTAGAGTGTACTGAAGATACTCAGAGATGCTTCAAGTTACGCAGGATTTCCATCACGTCTACGTGCATCCTCTTCTGTTATTTCAGCCTGAAAAGTCCCTTCTCTCTTGCCACAGCTGTGTCTAAGTGCTTCTAGATACTATTTCACCTTCTGGGTCTTCAAAGCCTCAGGCAGCTGAGAGAAAACAGCTGAGGGGAAGTGACAAAAGGTGTTGCTTTACTATAGCTCTTTCGGGAGCATTTCAGACTGGTGGATTCTGTGCCTGTGGGAAAGGGCTTTCTAAGACAACAAGACTTGCCTGTCACTCTTAGAAGGATAATATTCTGTCTCAGAAGAATAACTGCTGGTAGCTCCTTCAAAATTCAGAAAAAAGTTCTGCAAGAGTGATATGTTACAACAGTCCATATATGGAGAGTCCATATGTTACAATGAGCAGAGACATGCAATGTGTTAGGAATGTTTTTGGTGCAGGCATATCTGATTCCTGGACAATTCCCACCCACTCCACCCCCCCCCCCAACAAGGTATACTTATGCCCCAAAAATGAAACTTGAATCAGCTTTCTTGCTTTGTGAGGGAGTTTAAGTTAATTTCTCTTACTGTATGCATTTTCTCCTATGAATGCAACTATTATTGCTTTTTCTAATCAGTATACAAAAGCCAACACGTTCTGAAATTCCACTGTAACAAAGGTCAGAGCGCAAGATAGAAGTAGACAAAAGAGTACAAGGAAACAGTGAAGTAATACATCTTTGCATGACAGGCAGTGGGGCCAGTGGCCTGGTACCATGACATTACAAGCAGTTTAAGCCAGCAGAAACCAGTACCACTGCCAAAAAAGACAGTCCTGCCCTGTCTTTTTCTCTGGTTGATTATTCTGGCTTCTGCATCCACTATACACCCTCCCTTCACCAGCTACTTTAGCCCAGCACAAGCATTGAAGCAGAAAAGAGCTAACAGAGCAAAATATAGTTATTTTTACCCGTGTCAACTTCCTGACTCTTCATTGTGCTGCCAACAACTGTTTCTGCTGGCACATGTCGGGGGACCAGAAAAGTAGTGATCTGTATGGGTGGGAGGGAAGTGCCTTTCTTAGTGATGGTGTTCTCTATGGCAAGCTCAAGCTGGCATTGGTATGAAGGGCACAGTAAGTGTGGCATTTTTTACAGGCATCAAAAGTAAGTTCAGGTTGGATAAAGAATTTTCTTGTGGGATGTTTTAAAGGAGCTCCACCCCGTGGAACACAGTGGACAGAGGAAAAAACCCAAGAGTATTGATTAAAAAATGTAAAAAGCTGCTGATATTCTCTGATACCTGTGTTTGACTAAATCAGGAGTCTTTAAAATGGATGAGATGTATTGGGAAAGCAGGGCTGAAAGAAAAAAAAAAGAAACTTGGAGAGTTGAGATGGTACAGAAAGAGGAACAAATGAAGGGATGGACAAAAGGTGTAATACACATGAAACAACAGCTTTGGAAGAAAAATATCACTATGCTTAAAATTGGGCGCTAAATTCCATTCACTGCTTCTGCAAGAGATCTTATAAGCACTGCAGAAAGAGGGTGTTTTCCTGAAACAAGGAGCAGGTTACTGACAGACAAGGAAAAGGTTGCATTGTTGATAGAGAGCAGAAGAGGCTAATTATATCTCTTGGTATCTCAGTGGCTTAGTCATTCATGCACAGGGGAGCAGTAAAGAGGCACTTGCACTTAATGATGATCACACCAGAAACAAAGACATCCCATTGCCATTCTCTGACTAGCAAAGGCAGGTACACCCTAAATATTTTGCAAGTTGCAGCACTGAGATTTGGTTTGTATTAAAGAGTATAATTTAGACAAAGTTGTTCTCCTGTATTACCAATTGAGTATCTGAGGCACAGACGTGAGAGCTAGACATTGGAGTTAGCCAAGAGCAGAATTCAGTTCTGTTGGATCGTGGTCCTGTGCTTTATTTAGTAGATCATACCAGAGTATGTTTCAGAGTTTAATCAGATATTCAATGTACGTTTAGCCATGGCTTAGAATACACTAAATAATGTAAATTACTTAGGGTAGACCAGTTGGATAGGTTCCTTATAGGCAACAGTGAGCTAATAATTCATAGAAGGTTAACTAAAACACTGGATGTGTGGACCATGTCTCTTTAACACTATCTGGCCTTATTGGAAACTTTAAGACTGTAAATTGTGTAAAATATTCCTGGGTTCATTTGGTTTATTATTTTATAATGACAGCTCTGTTATTAAAAACTCTGGGTTTGTTTGCCTCTAGAAGGCTTTTGGGTTTTTTTCCTATTGGAAATCATCTTTTCAGCACCTCTGCATGAAGATCTGTGAGCAAGAATTATGCATAAAGAGAAAAGAACCCAGGGGCTTTAGGTTAACATTGCTATTTAGGCATGGGCCAATGATCAAACATCAGTTTGTGCGGCAGGGAGAGTGCTACAGACGTTATAAATTCAGTACTTTGTCCAAATGATAATAATATCAAAAATATTCCAAGTAAATTTCAATCAAAAGTGCTTGCATATAAAAAAAAAAATCTGGAAAATTCTGTCTTGTGTTAGTATTGTACAGGGACTTGCTACTGCAGTAATTTGGTCTGCAACTCATTGGAAGCCATTGACTCGAGGCTGATTTTCAAAGGGACATTGTGAGCTTTTGTCAACATGGTGCTCATCCAATTTAAGACAAGTCTGGATGACTGGAAAGGTGTTCTTCTGGAAATGCCATGGGTTATTTATCCAGTCGCCACAATAATGTCACCATATTGTAGCATAAATAGTTGTTCTATTCCAAACAGAATATTTTACTTATTGCTATCTTCCCTCATGCTCAAACACCAGCATTTCTCACAGAACACTATAGGAAATATTCCAGTGCTGATTACAAGGTAAAATGCATTTTTTAGGCCGGAAGGCCATTGTCCTCTTTGGCTTGAAAATCCTTGTCACAGTACATCTATGAATACACTAACTTTGTATAAATTTGTTTGTCCTTAGCACAATTGTCCCTGTTCCAGCATTCCCATATATTTTGCTGTTGCTGACAGATAATTCCTTTTTCTCCCTCTGAAAATGCAGGCCAGATAGCAGGACACTGTGCTGCAGAGGTACACCTGTGGCAGAGGAGGGTACACCAGGGCTTCAGTTGTGAAAAAAGCTTCTTTTTACAATTATGATAGAGCACAACTTACTAAGAGACACAGAAAACCACTTCTGGAGATGAGAACCAGACTGCTAATTTACTTGTGTGACTGAGATGACATTTCTTTTACCAGCAGGCAGAGTAACCCTGGCATAGGAATGAGCCAGGAGAAAGAAAGCATTTTAGAAAATTGCGGCATTGAAATTCCAACTATTTCCTAAATTTTTTTTTTCCAAAAGACCTGAAAATAAACTAAGAGCCTGAATGTGCTAGTGCATCTGTTTTTGTCTATGTGAAACAATGTAAAACAAATTTCTCTGTCTTCACCAATACTCAAAGCCTCAAACATTGTCACTCATGAAAACAAACCTGTTATTAGTGTGGAGCTGTTAACAGTGGATCTGTGATTGGTGGGGCCTGGTTTATTTCAGGGCAGGGAAGTACAATGTTTTGTTTTCATGCAGACGATGCTGCAAGATAGCTCAGCACATCCTACCATGTGGGAGCTACCTACAAGCATGGACTTTTTAGCACTGAGGACAAAGAGTGAGGTTTGTCATCCCTATCTGAAACCAGGTCAAGTTGTTTGAGTCCTGAAAGATGTGAACAGCTGTCACTACCACAGTGTCTGTTGGTGCTCTCAAAACCACAACTGTCCTGCTGTCCATTCCCTCCCAGCATGTGTGCAGGCTGTCCTTCTGCTCTTCAAAAGCTGCTCAGGCAACACAAGGCTGCCTTGAAGAAGTGTCTCTCAAACTGTGTCCATCTGGCCCCATTGGCTCCTTCCACACTGAGCTTCTCAGACAGCACGATGCCTGCTGGGTGGGTTTGTCTGTGGTGGTGAGGTTTCTCACACAGACTGGACAGGGAGACAAATCAGGACATAGGTGATGCAGCTCTGGGTACACATTTTGACCCCCTCTCCAACAGAAGATCTTGAACAGGAACAGGCTTCAGTAACAAGGATATTCCTCAGGAAATTTGCCTGGAGTTTCTTCCATGTTACTCCATGGAAGAAATTCAGAAATCTTGCCCCTATCCTTGCCCAGTTCCTTATAATTTGGGCAAGCAAGCTGGATTTTGTGCATGGGCTATGCTATTGTGGCTTCATTTATTCAGCAGGACCTTCTCTGATACCCAAAAAAGCTGAGCTATAAAGATATATTAGCATGGTATCCCAGGGGAAAGGATTTCCGAAAGTCTGTGTCCCAGTTTTTAGGCTGCTATTAGGAATCATTCTTCCCACTGCTGCCATGTGGATTGACAACTTGTTGCCTTAGGCTTTCATGCTGAGGGTAGATCTGGGTGTTGGTTTTGAAAAATATTCAAAGCCCTAAAGCACTTTATATCAGGTATTCTTATGCCTTTTAGTAGGTCAATGACTCCCTGTAGTTTTTGTGCTTTTAGCATATACAGACACAGTGGCACTGATACCATAACCCCTCAGAAACCCCTGTAATATAAAATACTGTGAGTTTGAGCCTTACATTGAAGAAATAAAAATAAATTAATGGGGTTTGACTGCTTGTAGATTACTATAAAAATTTTCATGGTTCCTGTTCATAAGGCTTTTGGAACATAATGTGGGCAATTTCTCATGTTGGGAAAATTTCTCTGTTAAGAATTATGGCTCTCCAGCTCTGTTAGGACTGTTAAAGCTGTTAAGACTAATATTTGCATATTGATGGGGAACAGAAAAAAAAAAGCTTTTAAAATAGCTAGTTAGCTTACCACTGAGCATGAGTTACTGTCACTATAACATTTGTCATTTTGACCTTTAATTTTTCATAAATTCTGATTGCTGCTCCAGTGCATGAGCCAATAGAGGAATTTCAAACACAATTCTGACCGTTGACCTCAAATGTTGTGCTCATCCACAGATGTCCATATCTTGGGTTTTCTGAACTTCTAATGTTATTTGACTTGATATATTTTGTTGCCTTCTTATTTGAACTTTGGTTGTTTTGAGCAATACTGTTAAGATAAATAGTGTGCTCACAGAAAAACAATTTGCCTTTGGTACAGATCATAGGAAGATAGTGGTCTATGTGCAAAATAAACAGAGGTGACTTAAACCACTTGCTATCTAAGGTTCAAATCCACCCTCACTTTTTTCAGATGCAGGCAAGTGCCACCTCCCACTGAAGTTAGTGAAACAGGCTGTCTCTGAAAAGTTTTTCCCCTTGATTGCTGGGATACTCTGAAAAGTGAGATCTTTGTTCACTTGTTAGTGAAAATGGCCTTGTCTGCAAGCCCACCACATACTTAGACCTGAGAGGTTATACTTTCTTTGCTATGGACTTTTCTCCTGGTGAATTGTATTGATCCTTTGAGAAAGAGAAACAACTTTTGATCTGAATAATGAAAAAAATAGAGCAAAGAAAGAAACATTTGTTTCACAGGGTAACTTCTATTTGTAGAACATCTTATAGAAGGATTCAAGAAATTTCACTTATAACTGGGAAGCAGAATGGAGAGAGGCAATGTGGCCAGTATTTGCTGGGTCAGGTGTCCCATGAGTTACAATATGCACATTACCCAAAAAAACAGTTTTACAAGGCTGGCAGTGTGATAGTGCCTTCTCTTTAGTGCCACTTTACCCAGCCTGACCCTGAGGAGCACCAGTAGCCCCACTGCATCCCTGCTCCTGTACAGTGCCTGTTTCAAGTGGTGGGGAGATGGCATCCAGACATCCAGAATACAACCTCACCCAGCCAGGTTTCACTTGTCTAGCAAGGTGCCTGAGCAGAGCAAAGTTGCTTCATGTCTGATATGTAGGGGAATCTGTGGAGGTTGGGAGGGTGTCTTGGTTTGACCTGGAAGTGAGTTTCTGGAAAAGTTGTGGTCAAACCAATCAGTGGCGAGATTTGAAATTGGCACTTGATGTGGCCACTGAGGATTTGGATACGCCTCTGAGAACACACAGGGGTTAAAAGCAGAGCATTCCGAGAGAAACCTCCTTTTTGGAGTCCGGCAGGTGAGCTGGTCTGACCTCCTCCCCCTGCCCAGCTGCATCTGGGTGGGGAAGGGGAAGGCCATGTGGCCTGAGAGAAGGGAGGCCGGAGCCCTGCAAGAAGCAGGGGTGGAGGAGAGGAGGAGACCTGGGATGGTTTGGTCAGCCCCGCCCTGGAGAGAATGATAGAGACTGTGCTGGCTTGAAATTTGAGATCTCGTGCCGGCACCATGGCCAGGAGGAGAAGGGGGGCAAGGTGCCCAGCCCCTGGCAGACCAGGCTGAGCTTTTAACTCTTGGTATTGAAACAATGGAAGCTGTAAAACACTGATCCTCCCCAGCCGAGAGTCTAGAGGGGAGGATGGGAAAGAAGAGAGAGTTTGAGTAGCTGAAGAAAATGCCAGCAGATGAGAGTGCCCTAGATGGAGGAGATGATTGGAGTGGACTTTTCTCTTACATAGCCATGGGCGAAAACAATTTCTTCCGATAATGCAGAGACTGCATCCTTGGGGGAGGCGGTTGGCCGTGGGCCAGGAATGATAAGGCCGCGAGGAGAAGTAGAGAGAACAGAGACTGAGGGGGAGGGTGTGGTGGAGCCCTCTGCCTTCAGCGAAGGAGCTCTGTTCTTGAGACCCAGGCCCTAAGGGAGTAAAATATGGGGGGGACAGGTGTCCCAAATGGTAGGAGACGGCCACTTCTTGGAACTGGGTGATGCATTCTTAAAAGGGCCTAAGGAGCAGTTTGGATCCATGGCCGGTGGTGAGAGCACTGGACATGGAAGGAAGATGGTCACCACGGCAGATTCTCTCCGGGCGGCTGCCGCGTATGACGCAGAAGCACAGGAGGTTTCACTGTGTTGCCGGGGGAGGCCCATGGTGCAAGAGGGAGACTCCTCTCTCCTGACGAACTGGGGGGAGCTTGTGTGAAGGAGGGTATTGGACTGAGATTTGAATGTTAGAGGACTGGGGGGAGGAGGAGTGTTTTGGGAGTGTTCCGTTGTGGATTGTTGTGTGTGGTTTTTTTCCTTTTTTCCCTTATGTTTCTGTGTTGTAGATTATTAAAGTGTTGTGTTTTTCCCTCCATCCCCAATTGGGAGCCTGCTTTGTTCTGTTTCCAGGTCACATCTCACAGTAACCATTTTGGAAATATATCTTTCATGGGGGCCCTGGCATTGTGCCAGGGTCAAACCATAACAGAGGGTCAAAGATGCAGAGGGACTATGAGGATCCCACTGCTGGTGTCCTCTTGGGTCAGTCTTCCTTGGAGGAATGGAGCAGCCCTCCTGGCATGTGAGAGCAAGATCTCAAATGTAGAAGAATCACATATGCTGAGCCAGAGATGACCAGAAGCTAGAGATCCTTGTCTCCTCCCTTCATAACCCAAGCTCTGCTGGCTCCTGTTTGAGGTGTAGTTTCACTGTGATAGTCAGGGTCATGTGTATGCTGCTTGTCCAGAGTTCTTAGTTTCTCAAAAGGAAAGTCCTAGAGTGAGGACAGTTACTGATTTTGTATAAGAATCTGTAAACTTTTGTGTGTACTTTCATTCTAATAGCAGAATACACAAGAATATTCCAGAGAATATGCAATGACATTTGCTGTATAATTGATGGATTGATCTAAAAGTCTCTTTTGTTTTCCTCTTTTCTCAAGGCACGGTTAAATTTTTTCAAGTCCGTTACACTACACAACAAACCAAACAAAATTATTTGGTCAAAATATAGAAGGAGGGAAGTTCACATAACCCTCTCAAACCTACTAATGTGATCTGCTTTTTATCTTTTGCCATGTATGTCTTCCACACTGTTTGGGATAAATTTATAGCAAGCATTTAAACCCCAGAGAAAGAGTCCCCAAACAGATAGTTAGAAATCTTTTCCATCATTGGTACTATATACTAAGAATAATACTGAACTACCAAAACAAAAATCTCTACTGAGAAATAAAAACCTCAACCCAATAATGGCTGCACCACTAAAACTGGCAGGACATACATATTTAAGTGAAGATATCAGAGATCCAACACTATCACCAACAATTGAGATAAAGTTGGTTGGTTTTGGGGGAAAAAATTATTTTAGGCACTTTGTATATTGTAAAGATTGGTTTAAAACCAGCTGTAAAATTTCACACACTTTTTTTTCCAAACTGGCCAACCCTTCAGATCATCAGGTGCATTGGACCAGTTGTTGTCACACTGAATAAATTTAGATTTAAAGAAGGAGTGGATTCCCCCCACCCATCTGTCCATCTGTAGTATGCAGGATAGCAGAGAAGTGATCAAGCCCATTCTAAACTTAAAACCCACAAATCTATCTTCAAAATATCATATTTGAAATCGCATATGCTTACATACCTGACTACCTAGTTTTTTGAATATAATTTTAAGTTTCTTACATTTTGAGAGTCTTGTAAAACTATGTTTTAAAAACAACACTTATAATGGATGTGCTTTCCCTTCTGTCTCCATTTTAAGTCTCCTAGGAGTCACTAAGTCCAGATTTTTCTTCTTGCTTTCCATATGGTTGGCAGGAAATAAAGCACATTGACGAATAATCTCTCTATATAACCTGTCACCCTGAGGAAAGGGCACATCCTGGTAAATTAATATTTCCTCCAACTGATCCAAGAGAAGTCCATTCAGAATCTGCATGTGACCAAAAGAAAAGAGTGGGGAATGGTCCAGTTATATTATCCTGCCATGAGAATGTGAAAAACAACAAATACAGTATATGTATACAATCCTTAGAAGGATTGTAGCCTTTACTCCTCTATACTGCTTTGCAGAGACAACACACAATTCTTTACATATTAAAAAAAAAAAAATTGAATGTCAGGAATTTTGATGGCAGAAAATTTTTCTCCTTAATTTGGAGAGTGATGTAAGATGACAATTAATAGTGACATGGAGAGGTTTCTCAAATTTTAAATTCAAAAACCTACTAAAGATTATCGAATTAAATATCTAATTGTTAAATTAAATACTCTTTGCTCCAGTAGGAACTGCCAGATTTCCTTGCCACTTGTGAATGTGTTGGAGACGTTAAAGTGGCTGGATATATCTAATTAACTGAAGTTCCAGTGAGCTTGGGCTGCTACTAAACATGAAAAGAGTGTTTCTGGATCAGAAGCCCCTGTATGGTAGAATTCTGCAGGCTGGGAAAATGTTGTGGGTTAATATCTCTACACATGCTTATGCTGTTCTTATTCTCCCACCTACACATCCATGATGGGCCATTGCAGGAAACTGGCTATTGGGCTTTCATTCAGTAGCACTTTCACCTAGTCTAACACAGCACTCTCCATTCCTATGAAAGCTTCAGTCAGATCTGATACTTCAAAATTCAACTGAACTAAACACCCCTCCAGATTTGTCATTGTCTGAAGATACAAGTGAACAAAATGTCACTAGTGCTGAAAAAGAAAAGTATCATTTAAAAGATGCCTAGATCATAGCGGCAGATGAACCATGCTGCACAAAAGGGTGAATGAATTTACTCCTCTCAACCTCTCAAATTTCAGAAGAACATGAAATAAGGAGTTTCCTCCCTGACTCAGAATTTGGGGAGCTGTATGTCCTTGGGCCTGCAGCAATACCTGCAGATTGGGCATCTGAAAAAAATTGATTCTTTCCCCTCCCCTTTCTGTGGTGTGTCTCAGATACTTGTGGGGATGAGAGAACCTTTCCCCACCATTGGAGGAAACATGTTCAGAGCCATGAGACCAAAATCCATCCTCTCTTTGTTCAGACTGAAAAATCAACCCAGAAGGAACTTCTGGTTGATAATATTTTCAAACCACAGCAAAGTTTCACATAAAAACTGGGAAATAGACTGTAAAATATAGAAGAACAAATTTTATATCTACTACTTTTATATCTATCTTCACACAAAAGCAAAGTCAAGAGTTGTGGGGTTAAATCAGGAAGCATAAACCATTGCTGAGTTTACCTCTTATTCTTTAAAATGCATCTAGGAAGACATCCATTAATATTTCTTTAAAATTGAATTGAGTTAATTGTCTACAGGGAGCAGGGAGATATATTTTGAATTTTTTACTTGTGTTTTCTCATATTCAGAGGTATGACACCTTCAGCAAAGATGTAGTGAGTTGCTGATTCTGTTCCATCTCATTTCTCACCTGTATCATGCACTGAGTTATCAGACAGTGCCCTTACAGATAGACTTTGTGGGTCTACTAGGTTGATTTTTATAAATGCATAGATTGCAGGGAAAGCATACAGTGACTAAACTCTTTGTTCTGGAGGGAATCAATGTTTAGGAAGAGATTTTTCTATTGATGTAGGGGTGCAGTTAGAGAGGGAACTAGAGCAAATCCTTCTGATGTGCACCTGATGGAGCCAGCAAGTTTGGAACAGAGGAATAAAGGTCTTCATTAACTGTGCAGGGACACACCAACACATAGCTCTTTTTCTGTGAGTCACCTTTCAGAAACAAGAAAACAGCTGCAAGGAAAGGTTGGATACCAGCAACCTGATAAATCATGGAAGGGAATCCTGATTTATATTCAGGACTTTAACAGAAAATACTAAAACCATAGCTGAAACAAGGGTTGCACCAAATAAGAACATAATCATTTGCATCCAGTAAGGTTTCAGTATATAATGCTTTTTCTTAATTAGCAGGTGAAAGACTGTTGTTTGTTCTTTGAAACTTTCATTCAAAATATTTCTTCTGCTCCCTTTTTCTGCTTTCAGAAACTAACCCTGTTCATATTGCTCAAAAAATACTCAATGGAACAAGTATCACATTAATAAAAGACAAGTACTTTGCCCAGAATGGCTTTCCAGTGCTTTTTTTGCTGTCTGCATTTCTCTAATTCACTGACCCACTTATAAAAATCTTAGTCATAAATGGAGGGATATAAAACCATAAATTTAGATTCATCTATATGGAGCAGGTTGGCCCTTAGGATTCTGATTCATGCCTGAATTCAAATGTGTAATGATATTGTAAACAATAAATAACCATTGGCCTGTCTGAGTTTGCCAAGGGGAATCTTGTTTTTATTTAGTCAGAGGATGTTTTGCAATTACAAACAATTACTCTAGGACAGGGAAAGTACTTCTCCCTTGAGAACAATAAGGCTGCAGGATAATATACCCCTCTCTTGAGAGACTCTTCCTCACTGCTGTTGCTGAGTATACTTAGGTGTAGGTAGAGAGACAAAAAGAGGGACAGGAACCTGGCGTGTGACTAAACCTTAAATATCCCCAAAGAAATTTTTTTATGTGTCATGGCAACAGCAGTTTTGCTGTTAATTTGGTTCTTTCTATAGCTTTTGAGTGGAGTTGTGTGGAGAGAGGTATAGCCTTTCCACAAATAATTTTGTCACTGTAACATTGGGTTCTGCTCTGACGTAGAATGAGAAATAAAAGGGCTAAAATGATTTTTTGAAGACAAAGGAATTTTGAACCTAGGACAGACTGGTGGACTTTGGAAGACTTTTGATGCCAAGGAGCTGTAAGCCTGGGAGGAATGGGTAGAGATGAGCTTGACAGAAAATTATAAACGTGTTTTTGACAGAAACATACAGGCTTTGAACCCCATCCCATGTCTTTTCCAGACTGATGAAACTGAAGGGCTTCTGCAGAACATTTCAAATTACAGAGGCTGTTAATGCTAAGTGGGACATCTTTAGAATCAGCAGAAGTTATGAGCTAACTGAAATACAAATAAAGATTTTGAGTCTACTTTTTATAGCTCTGTAATCAAATTACTTTGCTTATAAGACTCTGTGCAACAAAAAATGGATTCTATTTTGAATAATGTGATAAAATACTGGTGACTGCTTAGCTAAATTTTTGGTCACTGATTTTTCATCAGATATGGATCTAGTTGTATTTCCCTTCCCACTCCTCTCCTAGAGCCCACAGGCTGTATCCCATTATGTCACGTCATGCTGGGTTACCTCCTACTTTAGCACACATGCAATGATGTGACACCCTATAATTCACACAGACAGGAACAAAGTACTCTAAACAGTAGAGTGATTGTGCTGCTGTAATATCTGGGACATCTGCAGAGTGCTGGATGATGGCACAGGTTTTTAGCTTTCTGAATAAAAGTTGGATAGCTCAGCAGATATGCAATGCTTAATGGGCTAAAATGTGAGGGTGATCAGTACCATAAAGAACCTGGTGCCTGGAGTCTCAGCAGACCATGAAGCAGAAACTAATCAGCTCAGCCTCCTCCAGTGAGTGTCACTGCGACTTCTACATGTGGCTTCAAGGTGCCTAAATGAATTTAAAGAGAAAGGGAAAAGTAGAGCAGAAACACTATTCAATCCATAATATCCCGGTTCTTACAGAAGCTGTTATTTGGAAATGCCTTGATGAACAGCATGTTGATGACTGAGCTGTTTGTGCTTCTGTGGAGGTTAACATATGAACCACGCTCATTCTGTAGACTCAGAATGGTGATTATATTTCTTGTGGTCAGGCTACTGAAGAGGATGTGATGTCCTCTGTGCTGTCCTGAGGAATAATCCTACACCAACATCTGTTCCACAAGTCTTGCAACCTGAGATTTAGATGGTAGGCAATGAATTAATAAAGGGACACTTGCTGAAGTACAAAGACAAACTAAAGAGTTAGAGCAGTTTTAGTAGCCAGTAGTTCTCATCAGCTCAATCCTGCCAAAGAATGGTATCTTGTAGACTTTGTTGTTTCCAATACTCACCTTTATACAGTATATGGAAATCAGAGATTCTACTTTACATAAGAGGTTAGTGTAGACAGTCTAATTTGCCCATAAAGAACAGGAGCAGGTCCTTTGTGAAGAAAGAATTATTGTCTGTTTTTACATTTCAGCCATGTCTGGCTTCTTCTCTCTTGTGTAAAAAAAAACAGTGGATTTGCATTCAGCTAACTTGGAGACAACTTCTCAGACATCCATACTACAGAGAGCACAAGGTCAGAACAGAGGGAGGGGGTCACTGATGAGGTTTCAGAAAAGTGAATGAAAGAAATAAAAATGAATTAGAAAAGATTGCACTGGCCTACAGTGAGACTGTAGAGATTTAGTGAAATCACATGCTCTGTGTTCACTTCTTGATGCTGACACACACTTTAGGTTCATTTGTCTCGTCCTATTCTGAAAAATGAATTCAATTAAAAAACTCATGCTTTTTTGCAACTTATGGTTCTGAGGTTTATGCTGAGGACTGAAATCATGTCCAGTTGTTCCCATGCTGGGACGATCCAGTCTCACACTTACCCACAGAACTGATCATCACAATTATTAACTCTATCAGTTAATAATTGCATTAGTGTCAAATAACATAAGGAGACACACTGAGAGCTGATTGTGGTCCACTGTTCTGCCTCAGACAAAAAGAGAACATTAGTCTCTTTGATCAGGTAGATATGTAAAACCAGTGTGTCAACCCCTCAGGTAAATATTTTTTTCACAAATGTTGTTTAATCAGGAAGAGGTTACATTCCATGCTCTGACTGTAGGTCAGTACCCAGCTACATAGAAAAGTAGCCAGGCTGGGTAAAAAACACAGGGTAGGAAAGGACCTACTGCATTTACTGTGGCATTTGTCATTTTATATGAGATAATACTGAATTAAACATATAAATTATGTGGAGCAAGTTTTTGCACTGTGTCCTGGATAAGTGGTAAAGTATAATGGATTTTAATGCTTGGAATATGCAGAGTCCAGAGAAGTTTATGGAGGGTATATAGGGTTATAAATCTTGAGTCCAAGTGCGACTAGTCAAATCCCATGGTCATGGCTGCACTACAAGGCTTATCCTCCTCCTACTCTATCCACATCAGCATCTGGTTTTGCCATGTCCCTTGATTTGCTTCACTGTGTGTGAGTTGGAGACCTTTTTCAGAGAAGTGAGTCTATTTATTGATTGCAATGGAAGGCTACTTTTCCAGCACAATGCCAGGATGAAATTCTCTGAAGTAAAAAATGAAACATTCACAGTTTTAGCATGCAACTTTCCTTCAATTACTTGGACAAAATGTAACTCAAAATTCTTAAGTACAGAGAAACCAAGTAATGAAGGCTTGTCTTGGTGAATCCTAGGAAATGGGGCATGTTCTTATGTTTCAGATAAGCCATAAGGGTTTGGCTCCTCCTTGAGCGAAGGGAACTGAGCAAAGCAAATAGTAATAAAGCAAACCAAATGGTAATATAGCAAACAAATTGATACAGACTAGCAGGGAGTGAGATACTACAAACAGAGTGAATATGAGAGTGCCTTGTTCCTTGAAACTCCCAACAATGCCAAAAAAAAGTATTTCAGATTTTGGGGTATTTGATTCTTTTGAGAAGCAGTCACTACTTTCTAACCAACCACTCTATAGAAATTATAGCTTAGTGAAAAATTCACTTTTTCTTTAAAAATAATTCTCAGGCAGACATTTCATTAAATCCATATCATGGCAATGCCTATATTGTCTGCAAATGCTATTTCTTTTCTTATAAACTGTTAAGGTCAGCAATAGACTTCTACCTGAAATAATGGCCACACAGTGTCCTAAATAGTGAAAATTCTTATAATTAAAATGCTTCAGAACTTAAAAGACAGCAGAAAAATGACATCCAATATTAATGCTTTTTTGTTAGTTCAATATGTTACATACATTGTAAAGTAAAGAAGCAAAAATTCAAAGAAAACAATTCTGATTTCCTTGAAAATCTACTTAAAAAGAAGAAAGGTAAATAATTTAAATAGGTATTTTTAAAGTCCTGCTGTTTCCAGGTATTGCAAGATACAGCAGAGAATTTCAAAACATTATTCTTTAATGTGAATATGTACCTTTTCATAAGGGTGTCCTTTGATGAGCTAGAAAATAGAACAATAATGGAAGATAAACTGAAGTTCCTTTTTTAAGAACCAAAATTAAAAAAGGAAAAGAGACAAAATAATCTACCGACTTCAAAAGAATTTCAAAGCATGAAATTCCTTTAGCTTGAGACATAGTTTATGACTAATGTTTAAGGGTACAGTGTAGAGCTTTGAAACCTTGAGAAAATGGGAAAAAATGAGTTGTCTTTTTCTGTGACTAATGAAAATATGTTCGCAAAGGGTTTCTAATTGTGATACCCCAGATGTTTGGGAGGTATGAACATGTAACATCTAAAAAACTTCTTATCTTTCATTTACTTTTTTTCCTCTGGATGTACATGAACAAAAACCCAAACAAAAGAAACCAACATTTTCAAAGGCTAGCTTTCTCAACAGCTCAGAAGTCTATTTAGAAATGAGGAAAAAGAAGTCCCTTGTTCTCCTCAAAAGGGGAGGAGGCACCCATGCTGCATAACCCTTCTGTTTCACCCAGTGTGTCTGCACTCTGAATTTTGGTAGTTGTGAGGGCTGCCCTGAGCTGTGTATTTGTTGATATTTACTTGCATTGACCTTGTAATTTCACTATAAAGAGAAATCAGCTAGTGGCAGAATAGTAAGGAATCATACAGGCAGTGTCCCATAGTGCTTTAATTCCACATAAGCTTACTCTCACTCCCCTCTTGAAGTGGGGAGAATATTAAAATGATTAGCCTACACTATCACCTCTCTTCTATTTGCATAAAGTTGAGTGAGGTCAATCCCCTACACTGAGAATCTACAAGACTCAAGCACACATTATTGCTCATCTTCAGCTCTTGCCAGATCTTCATTCTTTATAGGTCCTTAAAAATTGCACAAGTCAAAGGCCTTTCCTTGGTCTGTGATATCCTATGTTTTTATTTCCTAATAGCCTTTGCTTTTATTTCTTGTTAGGTGCTGAAATTAGCAAAAAAATATTGGTAACAGAAAATCTGATGCAGAAAATCTCAGGTTTCTTTGTATGAGGCTTGGATGTTATTGGTCCTCTTCTAGGAGTCCTGGTGAAGGCTTAAAAGACTCTGTTTTTATAGGCCTACTTGTGGCAAGGCATGAGTATAAAAAGAGCTGAAATCTTACTTGTAAATACAAGCATCTTCTCATGGATACCAGGAAAAGACAGAATATTTTTTGAGGGATGCTATGGATTGCAACCATTTCTTACAGACATATGTGCTCACTTCCATGTACAGCACCCTGAACACATGCGTTTAGGTAGCCCTGTTTCTTTAAAATAAGAACAAAGCCTGAAAAAGGAACTCTCTAGCTTAGTGTGTTTGCTGAACAAACACTGAAAGGCAGCAGGGAGGTAAATCATTCTTGCATGCTGAAGGGAAGCGTGGCATTACTTATGAATGACTGCATGCATGGCTGCCTGACTCAATGAATGAATCACCCTGAATAAGGCTGTGCAGCTCGAATGAGCAAAGAAACTGCTCTGATTTTCATTTACAAAGCTTAATCATAAATATTGTACATTCTGCAAGGCAAGGAAGGAGCACAGTCAGACCTGGTTAATGTGTTTTATTTCCAGAGGTGGGTACGTTGGGTCACGGTGGTAATCAGCTCTCTGAGATCACCTGTGGGCATACGGTCCTAAAGTTCCAGCAGCGCAAACATTTCAAGCCAGGCTGGGATTCAGCAACCTGATGGGTTGCATCACATACGCATTCATTAAAAACAGCAGTGCCACCGGGAAAAAATATACCATGAACTATCTCTTATGCTACAGACTTTAAAAACCCAGGCATATTTTCTAAAAATTTAAATATTTCCATGTTGGTTTCCATTATTAAATAAAAATAAACAGAGCCTTACAGGCCAACATTAATAAGGTTTACAGTGTTGCAAATGACTCGTGTCAGACTGTCTAAAAAGTCACCAATGTACCACATTTTTGAGCTTTGAAAGATTTTGTAGGAAACAGATTTGAAATTATGAAATAGTGTCTACACTGAGTGGCAGTGTCTGTGCTATAACTATTTTAACTCCATAAGTTACATATTGTAGAATCAAAAATCTCACAATTGTTTTTAGATTTAGTAAAAGAAATTAAAAAACCAGCACCACATTTTGCCCTCTTTAGCCTCTGCTTCAAAAATAATCTACTGATTAACAAAGTTCACTATACTGTCAGAAATAATTCTATTTCTCCAATAAAAATAAACTTCCACTAATAACAAATAATTCTAGAATTCTACTCAAATGTTTTTAATATTTTAGAAGCACCAAAATATTTTAGGACTTTGAGTCCCACTGCAAAGTGTCTGACTAGAAATTGATTTGTACTGATAGTGAGGTGCAGAACAGGGCAACTGTGCCCTGCCCTGCTTACTGAGCAGGGACTTGAAGCAAGACAGACAAAGTAGGAAATTGAGATTAAGTACCCTGAAAAGCCTCAGGAAAATGGTTATGATAAGTTAACCTGCAGTGTTATGCATGTCTGAAAACTACCCCAAGTATTTTCTTCCTGGAATTAGAAATCTGTACAAACTGCAAATAATGCAGATACCTAGATCTGGAATCTGTACACAGCCAGGTTTCTGCTTGCCTCCTAGGCTCTGGGATTTAGGTTTGATAAAGGTAAAAATCGGGGAAAGTACTAGGAAATGCAGGTCTGCACCAGGAGGCAAATTTTCCCTTCTTTCCCTCCTGAGCCAGTGTGGTAGAATGAACAGCAGCTTCTTCACAGATGCTTCCAATTTAAAGTTTAGAGATGTTTCTGACCTTGGCTATCTTAGAAACTGAGTTTCCAGGCCAGGTCTTGAATGGATTTTGAATGCACATTTTTGTATTTGTTGTCTTTCCCTTGACTTTCTCTGGCAGATCATATAGTGCAATACCAATGTCTACAAATAATCGTACAGGAACCAGTGTTTATACTTTCATTTTTTGTTTCATTCCCTCAGTTCAAAACCTTGGATCTGTTTAGTAGTGACTGTATCTCAGCAAAGAGTCCTTTCAGTAAGGGAGCCAGTCCTTTTAAAAAATGTTCACTTCTAAATAACTGAATGGGGTGAGTCATGTGGCAGGAGAAAGTTAAGAATCACAAACACTGACTCTAGCAATACATTGCTTCTATTAGTAGCCATTTCTTTATGACCTTAAGACTTCCGTAGCAGCATAAATATTTTAAATGGTTGAAGCAATTCGAATAATCTTAGTTAGCTCAGGCATTAAAAATGCAGCAGTGAAGGAAGGGAAGCTTGCTGACAGCATTCAGGTTTAGATTTATAGTCACATTCATGACTGTGTCACTGCATGGCCATAAATTTCCAGGTGGATTTACAACACAGCAGTCACCTGGTGGACAAAATGCAGAGAGCCAAAGCTGGGACGTCCAGAACCAAAATCATAAGCCACAGTTTGAATTGTAGTGCTGTAAATATTTGGAATGAATCTTGCCAGGACTTACAGCAGCATCCAGATATTCCTCAAAAAGAGAGTTGCTAAGTTATTATAAATCATGCAAATGTAGTGTTTATGACTGTGCTAGTCACTTTTTTGTAAGCACTCAATTTCAAAATAGAGAATAGAGAAATGGGGACTGTATCTGTAATGCTGAATAAAATAGGATTGTTCTGGTGAAGTTCCTGGGAGTGTGGAGGAGCAAATAACTGCAAAATAATATCAAAGAAAAATAATTGCTTTATCTGGGGGCTTTTTCAGTTGAAAAAGTAAAATAACATGGGGACTGGCTTGGAGGCTATCAGAAGGGTGTTTTTGTAAGATGCAATTGGAGCTATATGTTGCACACATGCATAGGAATCAGAAAGACTTGAGACTTTCATATAACGAATTTTAAGATACAAAAATAAACTTGGCCCTACTGAAGATCATGCAAGCTTTCTTCCAGATTGCTTTGCTTTCCTTTCTGTTTTGATATATTTATTTTCTATTATATTTGAATTTGATGCTTTGAGAGTAGAGAGCACATACAAGATGCCATTGTTATTGATAACTCAGTAACAAACTGTGCTAAGAGTGAGTTTTTTTGCAGGCTGTGTGCGGAAAAAACAGTTCAAATCCAGATCAACATGAATTTACTACATGAGCTGGACCCTGCTGGTCTGTCTAGTCTTATGTCTTGGCTCAAGCACAGGCTTGGACATGGCCTCTCAGAGGAAAGTGGAAAGACGTTTTGATCATCATGTGTTCCATGCCTTTGTGATTTGTATGCCAAGACTTAGTGAGAAATGCCATTTCCTAACTGTTGTGATGGCCATGGCGCTCGGACTCACATCGTGGTCAATGATTGTTGATTGAAAGTCATTCATTGAAGTATTATGGGTACAGCATTCCAGATCTTGCACAAGCAGTATTGGAAGATTAGAATACACTTTTGTGAGGAAAAGTACATTCTACCCTCTACACACTAGTCTGTTTCACTACCACACAGAAAAGACACTTGAAGAAGGTTCTGTAACTCACTCTCACTGCAGGCTGACAACAAAGTTACTACTCTTTGTTTAATCTAGTTTTCTAAATATTTAGAAGAATATTTGAATAATCCAAACATCTTTTTATTCAAGCTATTTCTATGTATATTTTTGCTAGGGTCACTTTGAAATATTTTCAAAGGGAAAAACTGCCATTGTCTCTAATTTTCTCATATACTAGCTTAATTAAATCTAATTGTTTTTTCTTTTGGCTGATAGTATCTTATTTCCAGTGTAAGAATATTACTGTCTAGATTATTTCAGTTATACTCCCAATCAATATCATTGCT